>NC_066347.1:16624428-16946901 GCF_024516045.1 Bombus affinis
TCGAAATACTGCCAATAAAATTATGAATGCAAATTATTCAACTGCATCTATTTGTATCGCTAATTATTTCATCGAAAGGAACTTTACTGTCGGACGGTGAAGGCCAGATCGTTTCTGTACTTGTGCATGCAGTATGTGCTCCACATTTATTTGCTTCAAATTTACTTCTACGGAATTATACAATTCAACGAGTCTTCTAAATTTCGAGAAGTTAATATATTTTGTTCTCTTATTCAGAGAAATAGAATCTCGTTATTTCGTAAAAATAATGAAAAGTATAACATTTGTTCGATTTAATCCATTTGACGATCAGACAGATTATATCGCTTAATGTTTACGTTTACGTTTGAATTAGATTTCAATAAATTTTCATTTAATTAATACGTATTAGTAGTACGTTTGAACAAATGAAAGATCCAATCTAATCTTTTTGATCAATTTTGGACGTTAAGAGGATTAAACTGAAAATACGTTAAACGTTAATAATTTTTCGTGAAAAAAGAGCAGTCATACAGGCAAAATTGGGAAAGTCACCAAAGTGCGTAATTACGTGTCGTTAATTTACGTATCACGCAGGACTAAAAAGTCTCTTTAGTTGCTATTACGTTTAATTGGTATAAAGTAAAATATTCTACGTTCGTGTCGACAGTTATCCGATATCCATTAGGCGAGGCTGAATACTATCGATAAATATTATATTTATTACATTTATTATAGAACCACATTGGGAAGGTAGAGTATCGTCTGAAAAATTGATCTGGTTCTGTCATTTCGATTCCTAAGAATGGTTCTACCAAAAGTTGATGCGACGAAATTGGAATATCATGACAAGAACTGATCGCCTTTACGTCACGACTATTCCCAACGAGGATCTACATACATAGTTTTCATTTACGTGATATCTTTCATCCGTGAATTATTGCGAATGGCATTAAGAGAGGAGAAGAAAAAAGAGACTTACGTAACGAGAACTACGTCACTTTGTCGCACACCGTTTGTTCACTTATTAAAACCATCTTTCTCGCAGAATAAAATCGTAATTAATATGATTGAACCATGACAAAGAACGATAGTTATTCTCTGTTCTATCTTTATTTACGAATGGCCACTATGATATACATTCGATGAAGTTGCTGCTCTAACTATATTAAATTTCATTGTAAAAGAAGGGAGAATATATTATTTGCCAACTGGGTTGATATTTCATTAAAAACAATAGAAGCCCTGTCAATCACACGGTTCAAAGTTAATAAAAGCACATTGATTTTAATTCATGTGGATTTTGATCTTTGCAACGTATAAATATGGTATATCGTGTATCTCGTACAAGTACAAACATACAGAATATGAAATTTTTCTCTGAATAAATTAATTATTATTAGGTGATCTCATAAGTGATACGGTGGTTTTTCGCATATTAGATTGTCGCGTATTCTCGATGATTGTTCTCGAAAGCGATGAATGTCCCTTTATTTTTATAACACTTCTACTTTCCCATTAAGATTTTTATACGAGTTTCATAAAAGCCCGATAGTAGCTTCCATTGTTTCTAACTCAACTCTCAGAAAAGCCTCGTTGTAATACGACGAGTTAACTCGTATCTTCAAATTATTTATTTATAATTCTCAATGAGAATTGATTGTAAAGTACACCCAAATAAAAAAAAAAATATCTTCAAATTAATTTCTACGGCAAAGTGTATCGTATCGTTCGATTCTAACAACGCAATCCAAAATTCTTAATGAAATACGATTCAATCAGCGACTGTCTTCGATTCTCGATTATTGGTGTATTTGTAAGACGGAATTTTTACGTAATGCGATTCAATTAAAATGTTACAGTTGCGATTTGATAAACAATTCTTATGTTTCTAACGTTACAACATGGACTTCTGCGAATAGAGAACGGACTTTGCAACTTTTGTGATAAATTGTTTCCTTTACAAGCGAATAATGTTCGTGAATTCAGTTATTACTGTCTGTCGAGCAAAACCGTGGCGCACGAGATCTTTTTTTCCGACAAAACTTTTAAAAAGCATTTCTCTAGTGTTTGCAGAAACTTTTTTACCCGCAACCAGAATTTTATTTCGCTCGCGGACGCTCCGACAAAGTTTCATACGGATCATCTTATCCCGTTATAATATTCAGAATATTCTCGATCATTCTCTATAGTTTTTATCCAAGACGATGTACGCGTATACATTTGTTTAATGAAAATAATTAACAAATTTTTCAAAGTTTGCTTCATGTAATAAATTTCATGGCAAGGTATAAAGTTTAGTAATATCCAACGTTACAGTAAAATAGAATTATAAAGTTTGATAAAATTTATAATTAACAACACGACATATTAAACGCGTGATATACATTTTATTTTTCAATTTTAGCTATGTTTTTATGTATTTATATAATCTTACGTGTAACGCAAAAGAACGTATCTAAAATTCAAAAATAAAATGTACAGAAAAATTCCCATGTGAGAGACACGTATCGGTACTAGAGCTATCGGCGATTATAGTGAAGCATTTGTACCAAAAAAAAAAAAAAAAGAAAAAAGAAGAAGAGCAAAGTGGGAGGGGAAGATACATGGAAAAAATATGTAATACTTTTTTGTAGATTTTTATTCGAGTATTCTACGAAATCAATGGGATGCAAAATTCAGAAAGCCACCGTTACAAATTTCTAAAATTTCTATGAAAAATTACGAGTCGGTTATTTTGATTATTTTAACAGTTATAGCGTTAACAATATGTGGATTGTGGATTTTTATGCATTTATAGGAAGTCTAAGTTTGAAACTAAAAATAGCAGATAATAGATACACATATCAGATCGTTCTACAGTTAATGTCTTTTGTTTTACATCTTCAATTCCCAAGACTGTTGAAATTTATACTTACCAATTAGGGAGATTTCTAATTATTATAAAAAAAAATAGCAATCGATGTAACAATGATCCGGAGAAAATTCTCTCTCGCGCAAAAATATATAACACACGCAAAATTGGTTACGATATTAAATGGACGATACAAATTTCTGTCATGAAAATTAGAGCCTGTTTTTCAATTGTGTCGATAAAAATACAAATTTTCATAGACGTTCGTAGAGACTAGTGAAAAAATTGTTAAAAATATTTGGTTTCTCTTTCTGTATCGAAATTAATTCTCACAAAATTTAAGGAACGTCTTTATCCTTTCTGCAGATAATGATCCGTGTTATCTATGTTTCTATTCTAAAGATATCGGAAAGGAAGATGATATCAGAAATATATGACAGAGGAGAAAGTATTTCATTGAAGCGAAATATACGTTGAAACAAAAGACGTTGTGAGTGTAAACGAGTGGAGAAATATGGGTTGGTGAACATAGTACACATTTCCGTCAAATTAACGAAACTGCGAATAGTTGGGAAGTTTTCAGAAGCCAGCAGAGAATCGTTTCTATGGCACACAATAGCAACTGTAACAAAATGCACTGGTTCGGTCTGATAACGATGCTCTGACGTCGTTTTCACGTACGCATCCATGTTGTTCCCTTTGCGTTGTGTTAATTGAAACACTTTGGTACACGTTCAGAAATCTCTGTCATCGTTAACAATGTTCTGTGCACGGAGAATCTTTGTTGCCTTCTCTGTATGATGTACGCTTGGACACACGCGATCCAATTTGGGCATAATTTGTCAACGTAAATTGTTATGGCTTGACTTTGATTCCTATTATAATATTTCGACGGTAGATACTGCGTAACTTCTCTAGAATTTCGAACAATTATTGGACCGATCTTTGGACAAGTAAACTTTTCAATTGTAATTCTTGAATGCCTAAATTCGACTTTGATCTTCAAGGTTTCGGGTTTAACTATTTCTTGCAGAAGTAATAGAACGAAGAAGAAAAAAGAAAGAGGAAGCGAAGAAAAAGCACGCGGTGCACAAGACAAATAAATTGAAGAGATGAGAAAAGAGACGAGAGAAAGGAGATACGAACGAACAGAAAGTATATCCAATAAAGATGAAAGCGAGAAAGAGAAAAAAGGGCAGGTCTGGAATCGAATGGAAAGCGAGACAAAGAAAGAAACAACGTAATAAGGAAGGGATCAGTTAGGAAGATACAGGGTGGGAGGCAGACATGGAAAAAGCAATGGGCAAGGAAAGACGAAGAACGGAAAAAGTAGAAAGAAATATGAGAAAAAACAGAATGAAATGCTTAAACGTAGATGTTTGATGGTGCGAATGTTAACAACTCTACGCAGTTGGTATATTAGAAAGATTTTTATAAACATCGTTACGTAGCCAAATTCTAAAACTTACTAGCAAAGAGTAAATGTTCTATCGTTATATGATGTATTAGCCTTTTCAAGAATGACTTTATCAGAGTCATTAAAGTACTTTTTTTTCTAAATTAAACAACGTATTAGACTATGGTCACTAATGAAGTATTTGAAGAACGACAGTAGTTACCGTAACAAGCCGTAAAATAAATACCATAATCTGTCGATTATTTTGTCGTATTCGTTGATGTTGGTTTGTTAGAAAACGCATTCGCTGCTAGTTCAGGCCAATTTGCGGTTCAGTTAAGAAAAGAACTAAACGAAAGTATTAGGTCATCCCATAAGTTGGTGCCGTTTTTCGAGCGGTTATACACGTTAAGATTGTTTACATATCTTTCAGTTTTATGAAAAAATGTAATGCCCCTCTCGTTGTACAACTTCTTCCCATTTTTCATTATTCCGTCTCGATAAAAGTTCTCTTGTTTTTCTTTAAAATATGAAATGTATACACAAAGGTCGGCACGAACTTATGGGATGACCTAATACGTACATACGTATGTGAGAATCCCTCAGCAAGTAGAATTTGTACTAAAGTTAGAATCTCGAAACGTTCCGTGACTCTTACGTAGATGAAACGTCAAAGCATAAGCAGCTGAATATCATCGGTAGGAAAATTGCACGTTTCAAAGAACACGACAAAGACGTTTCGAAACGATATTAAACCGTTTAAATTTCGACGTTTCGCTGGAAATTCTACATCGGCGTGCGAATAAACTCGACGAATCGACACACCTATAGGAAAACGAATCGATAGAAGTCGACCACCGTGACGAAACAATCGAACACCAAAATGGGAACTTGAAAACTAAATTGCACGAGACGAATTGTACATGGCGAACTTTTTCTATTATAGTGGCGCGAATGTTTCTCGGCTAAACCTGCGAGGTGTTCGAAGGCCGTTTACACGTTGGCTGATTTAATTTGGATAGTTTTCAAAGCAGCCATAAATTTCATCTAACGCAACGAACATCGATGTAGAAGTACGGGCCGCTAAACTTCCATTTGGCTGTCAATGATTTATGTTCTGTTCGCGTGGTATATCGTCGCGAAGGATGCACGAGGTTTTAACAGGCTATTCATCGAAATCGAACGGCGTATCGTCGAAACAGGAAATTAACTGGCGGTGGGAAACACTTGAGTCCAGGTACATGCTCATCCTCTTCCCGTGTTCTGTGTTTCATAGCTGGTTTTCGTTCGCTCGCTCTTCATCCGAATTAAAAGCGAAACGACGCGGATGTTCACGTCGCTGGAAAATTCTTTGTGCGGTTGCTCGTTGTTGATAACAGACAGAGCCGTACAATTATGTTATTTAATTAGGTTAGATGTGTCGGTTATGTACGTAAATGTGTAGACGTAAGTCGCATCGTTAAAGTTTATTTTCGAACTTGATTTCAATTTTTTCGTCATTCTGTATCCGCAATAATTTACGCAAACAGTTAATAGAAAAAAGAAAAAGAATATATATATATTTCTTTATTTTCAAGTGGCATACTACATATTAGGTGATTAAATCGAAGCGCAACGAAGTCGAGAACACGTGAACGCGTGGTAGGAAACGATCCATTATATCGGTCCGTTTATATTATACATGTATAGTCGCTAGCAATGAGTGCTATTGTACAATAATCTCGTGCAATTGTTATCGCAAATACGATTTCACACGCTAAATCACGGGATGAATCGATTAAATGTTACTATAATCGTTTTCTCGTTATTACGTTAAATACTCGTCGGTTCAATAACGAGTAAATAATTACCGTTTATCATCTGTTCGATAACATATTCGCTTATCGTTCTGGAGGAAACGTCCCGTGATTTGTCGTTTCGCATTGTATTCCGAGTTATTCGTTTATCGAACACGCTATGAAAACGGAATAAAAAAGAAAAAAAGAAATAGAAGAAAAGGAAGAAAGAAGAGAAAACAGATAAAATTGAACAGGCGAAATAAATGAAATAATAAAAAAAAAGAGCGGAAGAAAAAATGAAACAAAAAAGGGAGGTGACGAAAGTCATCGCTTTTTAACGTGTCAGCACGTTCGAATATCCTATTTTGTGGTAATTCGTTCGCAGGTTGGAAACACGGCCGCGAGAAAAGAAGCGAGAGACGTTAAAACAGCTTTTAATTACTTTTTTGACACACTATTTTTAGCGGACCGACTTCTTCTCACTTTGTCTCTATGCAAACGACGGAAAACATTTTATCAGACTTCCTCCCTACGTTTCCTACGTATTTGTTGAATTTTAATGATTGTTTCATTCAGAAACACAGGAGGCGCAATCTTAGAACCATCCTGTTAATTATTCTCTCGGTGTTCTTTCATTCTTTTTCTTTTTTTCGTCTTTCATCTTGGCTTCGTTGTATAAATGTTATTATACTCCCCGCGGTTTGTTCTTTATCTGTGTTAGTTTTTAAGAACACGGTGCATGATTTCCGGACTAAATGTTATCTTCTTATTACACGCTTCTATTGTTCCATTTAGTCGAATGACTTTGGAAAGGATAACTAAGGGAGAAATCGTTGGGAAGCAGATATTTTTCCACGATATTTCGTATCGAAGTTTCGAAGATCCTTCTAATATGTATTTAACGTTGATGAAATTAGCTTTGATTGGAAAATTTGATTTCGAATCGATTACTTTTCTTTATGGATTGAAAAAAGAATTTCACCCTGGACAATACAGTGAAATATTTTCTTGTGTCTTTTCTCGTTGGGGAGAATCGTTAGAGTATCTTTGATATTTCTTCTCTTATCATTCGATATATGATTTTTATGTAGTTATTATTATTACTATAGATAATAACAACTCGAGATATATATCTTTGTATCTTTTTCTAGTTGTACGTTTTTTATTGATTCTTTCACACTTACTTTATAGAGAAACGTTTTATTTTTATAATTTGCGCGCGATGTGAACTATTTATTTTCAATTTAATATCATCATTCTGTGTAAAATAAAATATTTGCAAAATTTCAGCGTATTCAAAGAGGGCAGAACTTTTTGAGCAAAAGTATATCTTGAATCTGTAAAGAAAATATAATTTCAATTAAATTGTCAGAAGCATTTGTATTTATTTATAGGCTATAATTATAGACATAATTCTATTTATACGCGTGACAATTTTTCACATCATCGGCGATATTCTCAGAATATCAACATCGATATTTCAGCGAAACGATATAAACCAGGCCCCCTGTCCAATGACGAATTCATGTAAGTGTCTGAAGCAAATGTTCAGACCGTAAGTTCCAAGTACGTGTATAGCATAGAGAAGCATGTAGAACACGAAATGCTATTTAACATGACTGATTTAGGTAGAGTCGAGGAAGTTGGATGGCAGAAAGGTAGGCAGCTGTACGGTGTTTCCTGAGAACAATGATCAATTAGGATTACTCTAGCAGGTAAACGTTACGGAGTTTGCAGTTCTGACATGAAGTTATGACCCAAATTCATTTTACTACTTACAAAGAATCATCTTATTTTCTCAAAGTAACTTCGGTCCATAAAATACAACGTTCTTGAGCTTCGAGATTTGGCTCATCTTATTTTTCTATTATTAAAAATACATTCCAAGTTCAAAGAAAGAAAAAGAGAAAAATATGTAAGGATCGTTGTTGTTACGCATGATTTCCTATTGCAATTTTCTAGCAAATCTTTTCGTGAAATATTCAGACTAAAATTGGGACATGGAATATCGAAGGCCGCAACAGGCTTAAAAATAAAACACGTTACGCGATAAATCACATCATTCCTCTTCTCATCTTTCACTTTCGCCTTAGACAATGATTAGTTACAGCCAATAGTTTCAGTAAACCGATGCTCGTTAAAAGTTGACGACATTCGTTACCCACACGTCCCTTTTTCCTCTTAATCCTTCGCACGGTGTCGTAAAACGGCTCTACCTTCAACATGTAGCAGCGTAGAAGGTACTGCAAGCGAATAATCGTAAAAACCAAGGAGTAAAAGCATAGGAAGAAATGTCCGGCATGTTTCCCAAAGATACGACTATTTGGTGCGAGAATAAAAACGCGACGTAGCCCGACATGAAAAATAATGTGCGCGGTACTGACGTGCCACGATGGACAGTAGTTGGAAGTGGTCGATAGAAGAGGGCGAAGAAAAAGAATAATACCGCCGAGCTTCGTTTCTAGGATTGAACCTCTGGACAGCTATATATTCGAAAATATATACGAATTATCGTCTGTTGAGTGTTAATGAAAAAAAAAAGAAAAAAGAAAAAATACATCTAGTATATATCTATAATATTTTATATATAAGGTATAGATTATATGTATAGACGCATACGTATATGATCAATCATCATAAGTATACATATATCCACCCACCACACTCGACTTTTTAACATGTAATATTTCATTCCATTCTCTTTTTTTTCTGTCGTATAGCAATTATGAATTTCTAGAAATATTGCCTTCTACCATATCGATAGAAGAATAATTGTTCTGCTGTTGATCTCAATTTTCCGTACGATATGACCATGCTGTTTTGTTACATTGCTAATGAACAATATTTCTTGTAAAATATAAATGTTTTCTGTGATATGTTTTCAAGTATTTTCGTGAACCGCTGCATATTATACGTACGTTGTGTATTCATTGATTCATCCTTATCCTGTATGCAGTTGACTATATAAATATATGATAAAATATGCATTTAGCCGGATGAAACAGAATGATCATGGAACGCGTCAATTTTTCTGCCAGTCAGTCGTCCTCGTTTCAACAACTGTACCAATGATTGGAAATAGTTTGGCGAGACACGGAGTTCGACTACGTACATTTTTTATCGGTGATATCATTTTTAGACAAAGACGTTGGCAATGAGTGAAACATTAATGGGAACGATTCTCGTTAGGAGCAAACGCAAAGGGAGAGAGAGAGAGAGAGAGAGAGAGAGAGGAGAGGGAGTTGTCTCACAGTTCCATGTTTATTTCGTGCGTTTCCTTTTGCTTTTACGAGCAACGCTGCTCTTAGAGATCGGACCGTGCGTCATTTCATCACGCAGATATATCCTTCCCTAGAATATTTCTTTCCTTTCTCCGTTTTTTCTTTCTCGTCTAAATCTGGAAATTCAACCAGAGAAATGAAATTCTTTTTTTACCCGCTGGAGTTCGATATTGCTTTTATGATATTTTGAGAAATTGTAGGTCAAAAGTATAAAAAGGGCGATGCGTATTTATTCGTGTTGCCATCTTTCGACGTAATGTTCTTTTAAATTTGATTGAGATAACGAGGGGAACATGCCAGAAAACATCGTAATTAAGAATTTTTAATTAAGTGCCGCAGTTTCGCCCGAACCGAAAACGAGCACAGTTGATGCTTACGACTGGCTTAATTACGTAATTTAATTGCGTTGAATAATAAATGAATTACTTCCTAATGAATTGCATGATTTTGAAGCGTCTAAGCATTACGATCTTATAGCCACTATAATGATTTCTATAATTATAGACAAACGTATAACTATGTACACGGCTATATACAAATTTAATTAGTGAAGCTATAAGTGGTCGGTTTCATATACACAATTGCATTATTAATTTTCTATGTTCATTAATTTTCTATATACATTCCGAGTATAAAAAAACGCAAGCTAGTTTAGAGTATGCGAGCAAAGATTCTTTGTGACGATCATTTAACACGTAATTTTTCTTGTCAAAGGTAATCGGTATTATGACCAGTGTTATCGATAGTATAATAAACGATTGATGGGATATAAAGGTTTATAAATTGTGTATCCTCGCAACATGTTTGCGACGCAACGTTTCCGAGTTCTTTGACTCATCGGTTTCATTCAAACACGTTATATCATTAACGTAATGCGGCTCATTGATTTTACGCCTCTATCGAATCAATTATAGCGTAGATATTAATTGATTTCTGGGAATGTATAGGCAGTGTCTATTTTAATTCTCATGCGATGGACGAAAATAAACATTCAGCCCTTAAGCAATCGCCATATAGGATTACAAAGACATTATTTTGGCCTTCTTTCATTTTTCAGCGTAACGCTATAACAACGCAGAGTATGTTTTAACAAACATATAATACCATAATTTTAACAGTAGGCTACATCACGCAAAATAAAAGCTGGTGGAACAAAAGGATTTTTCCTGAAACTTTACACTTTTCAATAATTTGGTCATCATTGACATTCTAATTAATTTTGAATACATTTACAGATTATAGGTACGATCGTTGATACACTTGCATTTTGTATGAATCTGCCTGGTAACTTAGTATTTGTATTATGAAAGAAATAGAAACATGCCATTATCTATTCTTCTTATTACTATTGCATGGCCTGCTTCTTTTGTTTGTACACGTTGTACCTACATCCTATTGATATAGTACTCTACCTAAAGATAATCCCGTCGTCACTTAATCACAGACCCTGAAAAACATGTCAGTGAAAAGTTAAAAAAATTAAACTTGCCACGAAACTATTTTTTCTTGCATATTCGTATTTACCGGGTTGGCAATTAAGTGATAGCGGATTTTGTCATTAGGCGATATTGACAAAATCCGCAACCACTTAGTTGCCAATTCACTTAAATTGCACGTGAAGT
Organism: Bombus affinis; assembly: GCF_024516045.1. Taxonomy (NCBI): domain Eukaryota; kingdom Metazoa; phylum Arthropoda; class Insecta; order Hymenoptera; family Apidae; genus Bombus; species Bombus affinis. The sequence continues at coordinate 16,635,339 of NC_066347.1, forward strand.
ATATTCTTTTTTTTACAAGTAAAGAAAATGTTTAAGCTCCTAATTACTTCGAAATGAAATACCTTACTTGAGTATGCGGAAAATATTTAGCTATATATCACAAACCGGTAGTTTGGACGTTAATTTACCTCTCTTATTCCAACAAATACGCTAATAATCTTAAAATTCAAGCAACGAAATTTAGGACAAATAATGATTTCCTTACATTTATACATCGTTTGGCCGGGCTACTTGAAAAGTTGATAATCCTGATTTGGAGCGTGATTTAATATTCCCTGATGAATACATTTATTTAGCCAACGCTTTAAAAAATGAATCTTAACTGCAGGACGATGATGTAGCAACGAGGAAAATTAAGCGAGGCTACTACCATTCTATGTGTGTTAATAACGGAAATTGGCAATTTACGAAACCTCTTTGTTCAGGTATAAAAAGAAAATTATCGGGCGAGCCTTGGCCACAGGGTAGCAACGAGGTCGAGAGAGGGATGGTAGAGGCTGTAATTTTCCGCGTGGCATCTACCACGATAAATATTTTTGCAGCTAGTATGCATGGTAGGAAATTGGATATATATGTCGGCGACTGAAAATTTTGCGTATCATCTGTACTGGATTGCTGTGATTCGTGAATTTATTAAAAAGATTATAACGTTTGTCCGCCTCGTTGAAATTAAATTTTTTACGCGCGACTCTAAAGACAGAAAAATTCATTGAAATCATCTTCCCATAAGGAAAGATCGTAATTTTTAATAATACGTTTCTCTGTTGTAGATACATGAATTTTATATCATATTTTTAATCTTCTTGGAATAAGTTTTCAACATTTAACGCAGCAATTATTGTCACGTTTTTGCACGAAACCAGTAGGGACGGTCTTGAAAATTCATAGTAAAATTTTCTAAACTGATACGGATATTATATGTCAACCATTTCCTCTAGCGTATCCCATTTATAATATTCCTATAAAAGAAAAGATTCAGTTACATCATTTTTCCATTGAGCTTCCTTGATTGAAAAATCTGGAATAAGGAAACACTATCGTAGTAAATTAAACGAGATTTGCGGTAGTAACGTTTCCATAATAGCCTTAAAGTACAGATTGTTGCACATAATTTTCGCTAATCGTATTTGGTTGGTTTAGTTTGTCAGGATTAAGTTTCCTAATGGAAAGAGGATCCTGTCCTTTGTCTTCCTTAAGAAAAAGAAACAGTATGAAAATAAACGCGTTACGTAACGGAATTTGTAGAACAAACTGTTTGCAAGGAAATTATTGAAAAAAGGAAAAGTATGCCAAGGTGGCGTGCGATCAGAGCGTCGTTTAAATTCGAGTTTGCATAAAATATGAGTATCGTATCGCCGTAATTTTCGATGCAGCCTGACGAAGAGAAACGCGCATAGATTTTTGACCGGTGCAAAAAAAGCTCGTTCACGGCAACAACACCGTTTTCGGTGTAAAATTGCCTATAATCGACGAAGACCGCTCTTGGTAACACCCAGACCGAAACATTTCTGTTTCCAACTATGCAGCAGTTTCGAATTTGTTCCTATGTGAAATCCTATGTGAATGGCGTAACCAGGTTTTGTGAAATTTGAAACCTGCGACATGCGTCCGTGTACAAGGTGTTTCATACAAAATGAGTATCTCTAAACTTTAGCCGTGGGTTTTATACGTCTCGATTTGACGAGAAAACATCATGCGTGAAAAAAGTCAAACTAGAACTGTTTTCATTTTGAAAGTAACAGTGTCAATCTTTTTGATTGACAATGAAGGTTTTCAACCAGGTTATATGTATATTAGCGTAGGCAAAACTGATGGAAGTTATATGGTTTCACAGTACATAGAAAGTACTATGGTTTATGAAAATTCATATTTTTATAAACGAAATCACACACGTAGATAAACGAACTATACGTGGTTTGTTTTATGATCTGCATATTATATAGGGCACGTACTTTGGATATTTTCTGTATTTTTGCGCATTAAAATTTTTCATAAATGCTTCAACGTTCTTAAGTCTAGTCATATCGCAGAACAGTCTTTAATTATTTCTACAAGCTACCAGTCGTACGATTATATAGAATAATTAATTATAGGAATATTTGTAAACAATTATCTCTATTTTAAAAATTGTTTTCTTCCATAGTTTCATACTACAATTTATCACAAGAAATATCGGGAAAAGGTTGGTTTAAAAATTCCTAAACAATTTTCACAATCTCTGTTACACACAGAATGGATTTTGTTCTTGATAGTTCTAAAGCATTTTCGTAATAACACCAAGGGTATCGTAATTCAGAATCTCTGGATATTGTGATAAATATAACAGTAGTATAGCGATCCGAAATTGGAAGAACGCGTTTGCGTCTCGCGGGGGATGATTTTTCTGATTTGTGTCGACACGACCTTTTGTTCCGCGTATTTCCCAGCATTCTACGTTCATGAAATATGTAACTTTCTGACTTTGCCCGTTATTCTTATTTCCCTGCTGTTTATATGTTCATGTTTGCTTCTTAGCTTCATCAAGTAGCTACCGTCCATGCTTCTACGATACTAATTTTATTGCCTCTCGTCGTTTCTTTCATTTCTTCCACTCGAATCGAATACTCGCTGGATATAACATCCGTTGGAATTGTATCATCCATTTCGTCATTATTTATACAACGGCCACTCTGATAAGATTAAGTCAACGATGAATCATACCTTTCGATGATTTATCTCGCATCATTTCCATTGATGCACCCGTATGAATGAAACGAGAAATTAATTGAAAGATTTAATTAAAACGGATGATATTCGATTTTCGTTTTTGCAATTACTAAAATCGTACAAGTGTTCTTGTTAACTTTCATTGACTCTGTAACCATAACTCTAACCGACTGATCGTATGTACTCGTTAAGAGTTAAGTTTCTGATAAAAGTGGAGACTTAGTAGATGGAACGCGCAATAACACGAATCACAGTACCCGTCGTTCCAAACCGAAGAACTTTTTCCTCTTTTTTTTTGCACTTTTCTGTACCTGTAAAAGTAACGAAGATATTAAAACAGACAAAATAAACAAAACACCCTGTATATCAGATTTCACGTTTTCATTAAAATATGGTATTCGATACGTTCACGTTTAACACGCGTTCATGATATTCATTCTCTACGTTACATACACCGATAAATAATATTTTCGTAAAATTTCTGTCTATGGTATTTTCGAATTTTGTATGCGTACGCCGTATGAATTATAATGAAATCTTTTCGCAATCTCGCGATTTTTACGACAAGTCGGGGTTACAGGTACGTATATATGTACATGTACAGACCAGCATATAGCTCGTAAGATTTTAGACGAATTTCATGATACCGCGTGTCCGTCATATTTAACAAGAATCCAAAATCAATTTCCATCGCATGCATGCGAGCGTGGTAACGTCTGGTTAACAGGACCAAATGGAAGCTTTCCTCCTAACTAAGTAAACAAGCATTATTTGCATTAAATTATACTTAACGTGCTTCAAAGTATGTTTAAACTTGTCGCGGGGCATGATATTTATCGTTGCCGAGATTCCAACGATCGATACACATTACGCGCGAGCATACTTCCGCCGTAGCGACGAGTGACTTCCTGCTTCTTCCGTTGAAAATTAATCTTGAATTTTTCAAACGATTTCGATCGTCGTTCTTTTATCGATCAGGTAAATATTTCTATTCGCTTGCTTCCTTTAGGATCGTACCACGTTACATTATCTGACACAAATGTGTCTTAATTTCTCTATTTAATCACCCGCTGTATTTATTTGTTTATTTAATATCGCTGCACGCCTTTCGTTTATTTATTCGTGAAACGTTTTCTTCCTGGTTCGTACGATTGGAGTCGTACGACAAAAATAAACTTTGATTTCATACTTTTCGTGTACCTGGACATTTTTCTCCCCTTTCAAATGATCAATCAAATCGATGAAATATTTTTGGGATAAAGAACAATTAGTGTAGAAGAAAGATAAGTACAACATGTTTTTCCTAAGATGTATTGTAAAACATATTGAGTAATCATCACCTATTAATATATAAAATAATAAATTTATCAGATTGTTTGGAAGGTTGGTAGTAAAATTTAAAAAAAGATTGAAGAATTAGTGTAACGTCTATCGAGATTCATAGAATGAGAAATGTCATCAAGCTTAATCAGATTATCATACCATAAAATAAGATATATGTATCTTTTTTTTCGACAACTTTGTATTATTTATCGGACGACTGATCACTGTCGTGATAAACAGGCCGTAACGTTTTATAAATAGCATTATGTATTCTGAAATGTCGGTTTGCGTACATAGCTTGATCGTCGTACGTAGAAGAGTGTCGTTTACTTCAATTGAGAAAGAGGCTGAAGAGCTTCATACGCAAAGGAGCCACGGCTCTGCTTCATTGTTTGGACATTTCCAGGAATATTTTTCCGTGGAAAATTCGCTTCAGTAGTAAAAAAATTGAGGATTTTCGCTTCACTGTGCAGGGTGGAAATGTAAACTTGGAAAGCATATTACATATGTAGAAGTTAATCAAATGGAGATCCGAAAAAATAGATCGGCTACGTTGATGCAGTAAACTATTTTGCGAATTTAACCGTAGCAAGAAAAAAAAGCTTGTATGCATTCCATGTGCATTATTTAAAACGTTTCAAATAACGTTCTAGAATAAAACGGGCGGAAAGTTTCCCCCGTGAAATATTTAATTTATACAGTTTGGTTTAGAGCAGTCGCAATTGGTTGAAACAGGATTTAATTTTTATTTTAACCGGCACATCGGCAACGCGTTGTTTCGAATATGAAAGCAGAACATTTTTTCGAAATTTAAAAAAAGGAAATATCCGACGAAACGTGCTCGTCATATAGATATCATGATAATCAAATTTGTTCCATTTCGTCATATCCGTTTGGCCAGAAAAATTATTCCCATCGTCAAAGGAACGTTGTTCCTTTTTTGAGGAACTTTTTCGAGGTTTTTCCTTTTCGGAAGAGTACGGTGTATCGCGAATAATTTTTTAAGAACGTTCGAACGAGACAAAGCTATTCCAATCATCGAAATACTATGATATATTGCATTCGTCTAATTAATATAATAATAGGCGTATAATTCTTTTTATGGAAATATAAAACAGCATGTTAATCATGACAAATAAACTTGTATCGATCGAAAATTTGCAATATTCTAGGCTTTTGTAGGAAAAATTCACGAGAAGTATTAATGGTAGGAACATAGATTTTAAAGTATTCTTTTGATAGAACAAGATTGGACGTGTTAAGAGGAATTTTCAAAAATCAGTTCCAAAAATTCGTTGCCGGGGAAGGCAGAAAATTTCTCGTGAAAAGGGTCGTAATGGTATTCAGTGAATAACAGGAGGTAGACGTATAATTCAACAGCACTGAATCTCATAAACTCAGAAATCTCTCATAAATCTCATATTACTTTTATTGCACAAGCCAATGCTATTACCAGAAATATTATTTGCTCCAACATTATGTGTTTTTAATGCAAAGTTTCAGAGTATTATTAGTGAGTAATCTGAGAATTTATAATTCTGTAGTTATCTCATACTTCAGGATTCCATTAAATCGTTTCTCAATCTCCAGAAGCTTACTAACTGTGCTATCGTTTGTGGCATGCACAAAGCGAATAGTAATTCTCTTGTATGGTTACCAATATCCTGGAATTTTACAGCTATTGCTCAACCGTGAGACTGTTCACTCGCAGCCGTTCTCTGCCTTCGATATCAGTGATCCACAAATTCCAATTTCGAATCGCATAAAATTCTTTCGTGTCCATTAAACGTCGAATGTGCATGAATCAAAAGAAAGGGAAAAAAGGAATGAAAAAGGGATGAAAAAAGTCGAGTGTGAAGCCAGTACGGACCAATACGACCACGTCGATAATATTCTCGATTTACAGTGTGGGTACTCAATCTTTCGCGAATGCATACCATCAGACTCAAAATTGAAAAATTGCAGTATGTAGCGCGAAGAGGAATATATCTTGTAATCTATGTACAATGCACGAAGCTAAGACTATATGCTTATTATAGTAAGCGTTATTCGACTAGGCTTAACATCTCAAAATTCAACTTTGAACCTGGTACCGAATGATCAAACTTGTACGTTGCAAGGTGCTGTTAGATTTCAATATGATGACTAAATTCGAAGAATGAAAAACTACCGGGTATTTTACGTTCAATAATAATAATAAATATAAATAATAAGAGTAATAAACACGAATTATGATGATTTTAACTGAGAATATTAAGCTTAATCGATAAACTTCTTACCCATTGACGAGAAGGAGCTATATATCCGTAGAAAACTATGGTCATTTAATATATGGATATCGATTGTTTGATTTTGTAAGGAAAATATACGGATGTTTATCTATGGTACACAGAATTTCCATTCCAAAATTCTGATGTGTTCATCTATGTACATTGCTTTCCGTATCTCTTAGCTTTCACGCTATTTGGTCTGATGAATTATTCCAATATCTAGATATCTCTAAGGCGAATATTTTCCCAGCAATAGATATGTTCTTTATACACAAAAGAAAACAGTTATCTGTTATCCTTTACCTGCTGTTACTACTTGTATTTATCAAACGTTTGGCAAATATGTTATTTGAAAACAATTTACTTCTTAAGTAAGATTTTCGAATTACGTTTCAAGCAATTTTATTTCCAACTCGCGTCTTATTTTACTCGGTGTAATTATTTGATCTTTCTACTTGTCGTTTTATTTGGAGTATCTAATTATTTGACCTATTTTCCTTTTCTCTCTACTTTTTTATTTTATTTGGAACAATCGTTTGAACTTTTGAGTCAATATTTTCATGTCAAATATAATGATTCTAGATTCTTCCTTCCAACTGTCGCGTTCAATAATCCCACTTTGGTTGAGAACCTCTGATTTATAGCAGTCCCGATCGACACGGAAAATCGAGTATGAGATCTCGTTTAAGTGCGATTTCCGCGTCGATCGCAGCCAGCAATTTCCATGCGATAAATAAATCTTACGGATCGTCAGCGACGTGCCCGTTTTCCAAGTGGAATCCGAGCATCAGCCGCGTGTACCGGTAACGAAGATTGATTCCGCCTGTGGCCCCAGACTTTGATGAATCGGCGTTCGTTCATCCGCCGAGTTTTCCATTTAAGTTTCACGCTGATCCCTTTAGCCTACCCCTTTCGCCTGTTTTTGCGCTTCGTGAAGACGTTCGGATTGATAACGCGCGACCTTTTACGCTATTAAGATGATCGATCGTCGCGACGTTGAGGTCCATTCTGCTGAACGGCTTAATTTACAGGCTGCTAATTCACATTTGGCTTTTAGGGCACGTGTTCCGACCGCTTGTGTTCGTGCTCGTTTTACAAGTCGCGATCAAGGGTTGAGAAGAGAATAGGAGCAAAAGTACTAAATTAAATGAAATAAAATTTGTCAGAGGTTCTCGATCAATTATAACGAGCAAGCTTTCCAACAGTTGTGGCTAGCAATGTGCATATGAGATAGATACTTTTATAATCATTATTAAAATTATTTCTCGAATAAAAATTTTCGACGGAGGTATGATACGTTCCATTGGATTTACATTTTGCGCTTTTAAAAAGCAATGAATAAAGAAGAGTGGCTGAGAGAGCAAAGGGACGAGAGAGACCCAACGATAGGGCGAGATTTGCCCGCAAATGGTCTCGATCGATCAATCCAATTTGGCCGAAGAATGGTTTGAAGGTGTCTGTGCCATCGAATTCGAGTGGTCTGGCTCTAAGATCTCTTTTTCGATAAAATTACGTCTCTGACGAAGCAATTAACCGGTACCATATAAAAAAGGACGGAGAAGAAAGAGAAGAAGAAGAAAATATCGTATCCTCGGATGGTGTAGAAAAAAACGCATAGACTCGTCTCTTCTTTTCCTTTCTTCCTCTCTCTCTTCTTTTCTGTACAAATTGCCCCACTCACAGAGAAGATCGTGGCACGTTTCGGGTGACTCATGTAGGTCAATATAAACCGTGACGGCTGAGCAATATCGGAAGGAAGAAAGTTTTTCTTTGAGAGGAACTGAAACGACGGAGAAGAGGTTCGATGAGGGTCTGTCGACCAGCCTTGACCCTCTACAACCTCTACCGACGCTCCTCTACTCGACCGCGTTTCTCTCGTCGAGAATCGTCACAATTTTAAAGCGCTGTTCGTACATAGTTTATTCAAGCCTATCGGCGAACGATAGAGCTTGATGGTTTTTGTTTGACCTCAATGATCATCGTTTTGTCCCTTTGATCATCGTGTAGACAATGGAAACCGATGAACCTTCTAAATCGTTTGAAAGGTGGCGAACAGGATGACGTGATTTATACGTGCACCATGAATTCCGTGAATCCGCTGTCATCTTCTGTCTTTCCACCCTCTTTCTTTCGTGTTTCCTTGTTTTCTCCCTCTTCTTTATTTATTTTTGCTTTTTATAGCCACGTAAACGTGTGCAAATTCTGTCAACGTTTCCATTTGGACAGAGGACAGGGACAAGGTTTCATGGAGCACAAAAAATTTCCCAGTTTTTGCATCGTGTTCGTTCATCCTGTGACGTGGCGCATTCATTACATCGATCTCGCGTTCTTGCAATCAACGAACGTGTTTTTGTTACGTACTATGTACAACTGCTATAGATTACTTGGCGAACGAACATTTGCCCTAGTACGTTCCCTTTTCAATTTAATTTCTATTTCTTCGTTTCGCAACTGGAGGAAGAAATTTCCGAGCGCACTGATGCTGTAGAGTATTACGTGAAAATAGGAATAAAGCAAAGAAACAAGGGAAATGGGTAGATTACCGTATTCTCGACACGTAACTTTTATCGATTATGCCATTAAAGAGCCGCTAACGAGGTTCCGACTGTTTTCGAACCCCGTTAAACCGATTTCGCGAGTGCTCCAGCTTTTTTCTCTTTCTTTTTTTTTCGAACAACCCCTACAGACTAAGAGGATTGTACGGAACGTGGATCTTATTTTCCTCCGGTTTTACTATCGTTTACTTCGTTCAACAACGATTTAAAGCGTTATAGACGACCCTGCTGTACCCGAGACATTCTTTAACAGAAAATTTCATTGAAATTGCAGAAACACGGGCCCCGGATGAAATGCGCAGCCTGCAGAGTGGTAGCCCACGCTGTGTGCGCTGTGAATCTGAACTTCGCTTGTAAATCTAGCTTCCGGGATGTCGGGGTCCGCCAGTATCGGGAACAGACGAACACTCACCACCACTGGGTACACCGACGATCACAGAAGGGGAAATGCGCAAATTGCGGCAAGTCGTTCCAATCGAAGCTGAGCTTCACCTCGAAGGAGATTGTCGCGGTGAGCTGCAGCTGGTGCAAGCTGGCCTATCACAACAAAGAAGCGTGCTTCAACGTTCAGAAGATCGGAGAAAACTGCGAGTTAGGTATTCACGCGTCTATCGTAGTGCCGCCATCCTGGATCGTGAAACTCCCCAGGAAGGGCAGTTTCAAGAGTAGCTTGAGAAAATCACCGAGAAAGAAGAAATCTGGAAGCGGTGCTGGCACTGTGTCCAACAGAAAGAAATCGAAAGAAAAGGATAAGGATAAAGAACAGGATAAGGATCAGGGGATGTTATGGGTGGTGAAACCTATACCTACGCCATCTGTGAAACCGGTGCTGGTTTTCATTAACCCAAAATCGGGTGGCAATCAGGGAGCCAAGCTTTTACAGAAGTTCCAGTGGCTGTTGAATCCGAGGCAAGTCTTCGATCTGACCCAGGGCGGACCCAAGATGGGGTAAGTTTATGCACAATAAATAGTTTGACAACTTGGATATATATTTTTATCAACATTAATTTAAACACGTGGAATTTCTATAGCGATCTGTTTCATCCGATTTAAATACGAAGAGTATAGGAATACGGGGTTTTTCTTTTATTTTCCTATTTCTCGTTTAGAGAGAAGCAGCTTTAAGATTTAATATCAGATTGTTGGTACATTCGGTTTTGGAGCTAAGTGTTTGACGTACATTGGAAATGTTGAGAATTTTGGAAATAATAGCCGAAATAATGGTATAGGAAAACTAAATTTACACTTAGAATTTATATTAGAATAATTATATATTTATTTGATAAACGATTTCAAAGATATTCATCGATACACGCTTGCACGTGTCTCAGTACTTTCCTCCATACCCGACTGTTAACTGACTCAACAGTTTACCATACATTAATTTGTTTTCGAGACACCGCGCACACACATACTTCCACACACCGATATTCACACACAAGTATTACTACTACGCAGCTAACCTAGTCTACCACATAAAATTATACGTATCTCAATGGGAAATTTTAAATTACACGCAGGTTTCGATAAAATCGCTAATATATCGGTAATACGATTGTGACGATTTTTGAAATGTATCTACTTGCAATCTTTTCATACGTTCGCATACTATATGCTTCATGTAAATCTTTACGCATTTTGATGTTCCATAAACGAGATATATCCTATAAATATCCGCACTCTAATAAGAGATAAGAGAAGATAAAACGGAGATGGTGGATACGTATATCGATCTGGTACTGTGTTTATTCAAGTGGTAAGATATTTCACGATGTTGTGGAATCGTAAATTGTCAGACATTACCTATAGGTGAACGCATTTGACGTGTATCGCTAATTAAAAATTTATTTTATATCCATCGTTGGTTATTGTAGATGTTTACGATGGGCAACTCTTCTGTCGAACAATTTCTTTATTGTTGCAGTTTATCGACATTTTCTTTTGTCGGAGAAACTAATTTCTTTATTATTTTCTTACGTTGTTTAGTTTCTCATGTTTCAACGACGAATACAATTATTTTAATTAATTTCTTTCGTTTCACTTCATTCGTAGAATATCTACCCTTCGAAGGATCTGTTTTAAAGGGCAGAAAGGAAAGAAATATTTTGCTATTTATATTATGCTATTTTCTATTTCAGCAGTCAGGGTTATGGTAGGGAATTAGGTTAACTGAATGGAAATTCAGTTGAATTAGTTCATTGGTCTTGTCGAAAAGGCGGGAGGGATATTGGAAAATATGACAAATGAACAAGGGATTTAATTAAAGTTGCACTTTCTGGCTCGCAGGCCTAGTTCAATAAAGGTGAAGCTTTTAGAATAAAGGTCGTCGCTACGGTATTATCGGAACTTCCTTCGAAAGTTTATTCAAAAGTTCTAGCGTTTCATTTGGTTGCTTTCACCACGACACAGTAAACAGCATTGTCCACGAATATACCGTAACTTTGTGCATACGATGATCAAAATTTCTCGAAACTTACCTAGCAATCAACTTTCCTGTATTTTTCTAACGAACCACTTGTAACATTTTATCTCGCTATTCATCGAATATCTGAAATTTGTTAATTATGCAAATGAAATTTACTGCATCTGACGATAACGAAAATAGGAACAAGTAGCTTTCTTTTACTTTAACATTAATTTGCAAGCGATATTGTTGTTGAAATTGTATTTGGTATAGGTATGGACAAACATCGTGAAATGTAGTATGCACGTGACGGCGTTATCGTCTTTCGAAATTTGACTTTTCAAATATTTGTGTATTACATTGAATAAAAAGCACGTTACACACAAACATTTGTTACGTCGAGTGAAACGCATTTAATAATGCGTTAAAAATTCTTCAAATATGTATCATATACGGTACAAGCTGCAGCTTGATTTTATTAATCAAGTGTTTGAAAATAAAAGCCATCAATCGGTTAGCTTCATTTTATTTCGAACGATTCGAGATATCCCAGCAGTGAATCAACGAAACCATCCGGACAATATTTTTAATTACCAAATATTCGGTGCTAGGTGATTCGTGATAATCACATTTTGGTTAAGTTGTTTGATTGTATGGTACGGTTTAATTAAATATGTATATTTGTGTGCGCGCCTGCATCCACCTTTATACTCCATGTTATAAAATTATTTATCGCATAATATACGTAGACAATAGAAAATATCCTATAATCCTACAATTTAATCGACTATTGTTGTTAGTATCGACTGTTCAACTATCTTTGTGATCTCTGCGAGGTATATACATATGTACTTGTATTAACCGATCCTTTCTATGTGCAATATGTTTCCAGATTTATTTCGAATTTCACCAATACAATCTTGATAATCGAGTCTCATAACAGCGTAAATAAAATTTTAGTCAGTAAAAGATGTCTACAAACGTTTGAATAGCTTCGCGAACTTGTTCTTATAACGCGAAAGGCAAATAAAGAAGAAACTGTTTCCTCGAAAAAGAAAATATTTCCTCGCTTTCAGGTTGGAATTATTCAAGACAGTTCCTAATCTACGAGTTCTGGCGTGTGGCGGCGACGGTACGGTCGGTTGGGTATTATCGATCCTGGATCAGATCGGCGCATCTCCTCCACCAGCGGTGGGCGTGCTTCCTCTGGGAACCGGAAACGATCTGGCCAGAGCATTAGGATGGGGCGGCGGATACACCGACGAGCCAATTGGGAAGATTTTGACGAATATCGGAGAGAGCGATACGACGTTGTTGGATAGATGGCAACTGGTAGTGGAGAGGAATCCTGATGCGCAAGGCGACGATGATAATGGCAAAGGCAAAGAGAATCTACCTTTGAACGTCGTTAATAATTACTTCTCCCTTGGTGTGGATGCGCACATTGCCCTTGAATTTCACGAAGCTCGAGGTTAGTCTCTAAGGTCTCATCCTGCGGCCCTCCTGAAATAGGTTTTCCCAAGCGGTATGCAACAGTTTGTTTAAATTATTTAGAGACGTTCCGTCGGTACCGTTGAACCGTCGAAGAACCCTGCAAAGTAGTTGGGAACCTGTTGCTATATTTCATGCGAACGTCTTTCACTGAAATGCCATATTTTAGACCCCTAAGTGGCCGTGTGTTTTCTATGTGGATGGGAACGAGAGTGAATGTAGAGTGAGAGGATGTAAGGACGTTTTGAGGGTGAATGGCTGTGAAGGATCGATAGTTTAGGGGTTAGAGGAGTTTTAAGAGAAGATGTGACAGAATTCTTTGCAAGATTTAATCCGTTAACCCAGTTGATCTCTTGGTTAGACGTTTTTAAAACGTCGTTTTAAAAAATTAAAAATTATGAAACGGGAGAATTTTAACTGGTAAGGAAATTGAGTATCTAATTGACAAATTAACTTGATAGATTGGAGTAAAATCCTTACATTGTACATCTTTTTGTTATCAAATATCAAAATTATTTGTAACAAAAGTATATCTATACCTTCCATTGAGCTCGTTCGAATTAAATGGCCATGGTTAAATACAATTAGTTGTCGGATCTGAATATTTCGACTGACATAAATATTTCAGATATTCCGACTGTTACGAATATTTCAAGCACATCGACTGCCAAGTAAAAATATTCTAGTCGAGTCTCAAAATATAAAGTTGCTTAGGAAAGAAAAGAAACAAGTTAGCCAATAAATCTATTTGCGGAGGAGCCTCATTGAAATTCATTGAATATTTCAACCACTATACCAGTCGTAAACGTTATTTCTATAAATGTTAAAAGTTGATCAAATATTTATATGGAAAGACAAAGTAGTATAAAAGTATTCGATTGTTTTGCAGAGGCGCATCCAGAAAGATTTAACTCGCGGCTACGAAACAAAATGTTTTATGGTCAAATGGGTGGTAAGGATCTCGTGCGACGAAAATGGAAGGATCTCTCAGAATTCGTGACGTTGGACTGCGACGGCCAGGATATGACACCGAAATTGAAGGAGCATCGAGTTCACGCTATAGTCTTCTTGAACATTGCCTCGTACGGCGGCGGAACGCATCCTTGGGGTGCTGCGAGTGGAACGAAAGAACCATCGACGGAGGATGGAATGATCGAGGTTGTTGGTTTAACGACGTACCAGCTTCCGCTTCTTCAAGCAGGTGGACACGGCACCTGCATTGCTCAATGTAGCACAGCTAAGCTGGTTACTACAAGGACCATTCCAATGCAGGTAAATTTTCTTCATGGGGAACCTTTTATCCTCAAGTGCTATGATGAAATATCAGGTATCGATACAAGTATTCATTTTCTCACGGGGTCTCCACCTATCTCAATGAAACATATAAATTTCGACTTCTTTATATTATAATTATAATTTTAAGGATCGATCTAATCGAAGATTAGCGAGAGTTTACGTCGTATGTTATTTTGGAGTGATCTTAAAATTATGATAACATTTATCGTTTCTGAGTTATTCCAGGACGCCACGGCGGAGACTAAACTATCACTTGTTACAATAATTTATTATGCTAATATTTCATTAAAAATTGGATATTCGATCATAATACACGAGAGTGATTATTTAAATTTAGGAGATAAGATAAAACAGGAGATAAGAAATTAATCTTTTGTGTATTAGGGAAACTTAAGAAACGCGTAATAAAAAGCTTGGATAATTAAACGGTATGATATAGCGATTTAGTGAGTTTGAGCGAGTAAATAATAGCTTAGCGTGTAATGAAAAAAAAAAAAAAAAAAAAAAATACAGAAGACAAATTGCAAATAAATCAGGCGTCGTGAACATAGGATATACTATATTACATAACCGTCTATGATAAAAGTTCAGCTCAAATTACTTTATTTATTTATATCTCTTGCATTTTTCTGGCAAACCCTAAGAATATCACAACTGAGGTAGTTTCTCAGATTATCACGAAATAAAAATTTAATCGCTCGCCAAATATCATTTATTGTGTACAACTAGAATAGCCAATTGTATACAAAAAGAACTATAATTCGTACCTTAGGTCGATGGCGAGGCTTGTCGACTGCTGCCATCCATTATAAACCTGAAACTGCTAAACAAAGCGACAATGCTAGCGAAACGAAGGAACGCGAGCAAACCTCAGCAAGACGTCAAACTGGAGAGGTTAAAACTGCCGGTGATGAAGATCAAGATGTTAGATTACGAGAGGTATCATCACGATAAAGATATGTTGAAGAAGGCCGCGACCACATGGATCGCAGATCCACTTGATCTCGACGCCACCACCGACCTAGAATCACTGAGGAAGATCCTGGCAAAAGACCATAACATGGACACTTGTTGCTTCCTCGACTGTAAGTACAACTATACGGACTGTTTGCTCCTACGATTCACAAGATTTCTTAGCCACATGTAATAATTTTAGATTTCTTTTCTTAATAAAAATTTATCTGTAATGCTTAAGTAACACGAAACAGTAGTAAATATTTTTGGAAGATTGCTAAATATTTACAAAAGGGGAACTATCGTTGATTTCAATAATTTTTTAATATCTTATCAAGGTCGTCAGCCTTGAGTAATGTTGTGAAGAATTCAGTTAGGGGTCGTTGTTTGCTAAAGAATTATTATTAAAAAAAAAAAAGAAATTTGTTCAAAGGTAAATAATTTTCTGGGCATAAATTACGTCGTACTAACCATTCGGATCAATTTTCAGCGTGTACCGCGGAACGATTCTTTAGGATTGATAGAGCTCAAGAGCAACTCCATTACGTGACTGATGTAGCTGTCGAAGCGGTGTACGTCCTCGAGGAGAGTGCCTCCAATCAGTCGAACGAGCCTGATGGGACGAAGATGTCTACGAACCAAGAATCGGCAGCCGCTCATCCGTCGCCAAGGTACTTCTCATTCAGCGAATTAGAATATCTTATTTGAATCGTCTTCGATCGATTTGTTATGACGATTCTATCATATGATCCTTCTGCTGATACGTAATCAACATTGTACTGTGCCTTTTGTATTGGTCGAAAGTAAAACGATATGTAACTATTAAAGCCGTTGATGGAACATGATGATGTTGTTCTTTGTTCAGTATATACCGGCTATATAGAAATATTGTAAAAATTAATTCCATCATATGGCGTTTAAATAACTTTCTTGCTTCGTCTCTTATGCTTATTCTATTGGTACAAAATTTTAAGTTATTAGTTTACGTTCTATTATGGTAGAAATTCTGTAGATAGAGTCTAATCTAAGATAAGGCATTTCTGTAATTTTATCATTGTATGATATTTCCCTTACTTAATATAAATTAATAATTAAGCTTTAAGCAGAATGAATTTTGAAACTCTAATATATAAAGCTGTTGATTGATATGAAATGATTTCAAATTTGAACGATACTGTATAAAGATAATTTATATAATTTATATAATGACACATTGAACGAGATGTCAAAATTAGAGAAATGTTTTCGAGTAGTTAATACACATTAAACAAAGAACAATATCTTTTTATGTGATATAGCAGTGTACTTATTTGTCTTTCGTCTATATTGTCCACAGAGAGATAATTAAATAATTCTGCATGTAATAACAGTGATCAGGAGCTACGCAATTATGACTCGTAGCTTCAAAATAATAAATACCTTGTTTGAACCTTTTATTGCCACTTCACATATTCGTCCGTGTGTCCATGATATCTGTAATGGTAATGCAATCGTATCATTAGATTAATAGAAAGAACGTGTAATATAGCGAAGAACGACCAAAGAAAAATGCAGCCATGACAAACGAGAAGCCTAAAGAAGAGCCAAAGGCGCAGCCAGTTTCCGAACCACAGAACGCAACGCCTGAAACTGCAGCGTCTGAAACTACAGCGCCTGAAACTGCAGCGTCCGAATCACCACCTGAAACTGCAGCGCCTGAATCACCACCTGAAACTGCAGCGCCTGAATCACCACATGAAACACCACTTGAAACGAAGATACAGGACAAGGATCAGGATACTGCGAAATCTCATGAATCGTTGAATAAAGACGCGCCTCAGGATGGATCTGCAAATGTGAAGAAGGAGGAAAAAATATCTGGAGACGCGAACAAGCAAAGCAGTTCCTCAAAATCAATCTCTGCCACGGTTGTCTCACAGTCACAAAATCAAACACTACCTACCTTCATTAGGTAAGCTATCATCATTTGTTAAAGTCAATTTGATATCACAGCACATGAATATAGAATTAGAAGTTTATAGCTAGTTGTACTAATAACAAGTTTATCCCGCAAAGATTGGATTATGTAATTCCATGGGACGTTTATTTAAGAATCTTTTTTATTGAAGAAGAGTTACTGATAATAATTGTTTACATGAGAATGCAACTTTCAATGAAATATTCGATGGTGGAACGTTTGAACTGTAAGACATAGCGATGAGATTAAGATTCTACCTTTTGTTAAAAAATGGTAAAGTGTTAAAAGTTCAAGATGAAGTAAAATTGAATGTCCTGTATGCACTAAGTATTTTGCTCTTCATTTTTTAAATTAATTTTTTTATTTAACGTAATGTAACCAGTGCAAGATAGAAATATAAAAAAGGATATAAAATATACGTCGATTCACGTAACCAGAAAGAAAATATGTAACTAGAGAAAACGGTGTTATGTGTATCTGAAATCTCTATGTAGAATCTCTACCTTGAAATCTCTATCTTTAATAATAATACCGCCAACCTTCCATTCCGCATTCCTTTTAGCTGCAGGAATCTATATCTTCGAAAACAAACCCGCACGCATTCACTTCCAAACCAACCACTCTAGAGAAACTTTAATTTCGTTCCAGTGCTTGGGATGTTCCTTTTACTTGGTTTTCCTGGTTACTGTTGCGGAGGAATGCTAGTTAATACTGTATTATACCGTAGCGAATACGTTCGTTTCTTTCTAGAGTTTCCCTGTGCCAGTGAAATGGGGAAGCCTTTGAAAATATTAAATTTTTTTCTCTTCTTCTTTATCTTTTAACTTCTCCCGCTTCGGCTAACCACAATATCAATTTTTTGCGTTACTTTTTCTCCGCAAAGCTCGAAACCTCCATACTATCTGTCCTATAAGGTTTTATATCGAATAAAATAGAAAAAAGTTACAAATTAAGAAAGAACAGAAAAGTCAGAGAAGAACGATTAATTTGAATGCAAAAAGTATAAAGAGGATAAAAATAATTTTGTTCCAGTCCACGAGATAGACTTTTTGGCTTGAGTTCTGAGGTTCACACGTTTCACACGAGATTACTGGAGAAAGCCAGCGATGGTATTTTGAAAGCAGCGAAAATCGGCGATCTACAGGCTTTGAAAGAATTTCACGAGAAAGGATACTCTCTTCTATCCATCGACTCCTCTGGACAAACTGCTCTTCACCTAGCGTCGAGATATGGTCACAAGGATATTGTCAGATATCTCATCGCTTGCGCACCATCGAGTATTCTCAATATGATCGACAACGACAAGTAAGTTGTATTATATAAAAACAGGCAGAAAACTAAAATCCAATGTATAAAAACGGATAAAAGATGAACAAAAGTTGATTCGATACAAACAAACTAAACAAACGTGGCTACCATGAAAGGGCAGAAGGAAGGTTTTCCATGACATTTCAAAGTTAAAAAAATTAGCTTCGTTTATAGCACGAGGCATAAATAACCGACTATAAATGCTGTAGCGTAAATCGGAAAATTTTTTGTTCATATTTCAAAATCTGTTCAGTATATGCAAACTATAATACCGATCAAGGATGAGATTTATTCCAGGCGCGTAAACAGAGAGCAAAGAAAGAAAAAAAAATGATCTGCACTTTCTAATTGCAGAGGTCAAACCGCTCTGCACAAAGCGGCTCAATATAAACGTCGTTCCATTTGCTGCATGTTAGTGGCTGGCGGTGCTACTTTAATCATCAAGGATCGACACGGCAACACACCTCGCGATCTAGCCCTGCAAGCGGAGGACCGTGACCTCGCGGCGTATTTATGCAGTAAGTGTTTCCATTTTTTTCTTTGGGTACCCTGTTACAGAAAAAAATATTTCGCGAATCTAAGTTGCGAATATGACGACGTAATAAAGCACAGAATGGTAACAAAATTAGGGTCAGTCGAGAGAAATAAAAATCTACGTTAATAGCTTTATCAGATGAGCGAAGAAAACATTTTCTATTTCATATATTGTATTATTTTATGAAATCACAGTGTTATTTTTATTTCTTCCTTCTGAAGATTATATTAATCTTAGTTTTATCTGCCGGTATTACCTCAAAAAAGAGAAAAGAAAATAAGAAGAAAGTTTCTCTTTCCTATTTTCTAGTCTAGAAATTATTAATCTACGTTGAATCTATCTTGAATCGGTCATGAAAATATTTAATCTAGATGGTATATAAAATGTGAAAATAAGGAATGCTCGATATCCAAAGGAAAGGGAAAGGATCCTACACTCTTATCTTTGATATAATTCTAGGTCATATCATCCCATTTCTTCTTGCACTCTGATGCAATTTACTATAGACAAGTATTAAATATATTCTCCAATGACCTTACAAATTTTCCTAGAAACGGTCTCGCGAGAATGAACAAATATTGTTTGCGACATCTATTCTCCTGATAGTCGTATATTTGCATGAACTCGGAATAAATTGTTTATCTGCTTTATCTCTCACAATTTGTACAAAGCCGTAATATGAAAGGCCGACAATAAGATTATGCAAAGTTTTCTAAAGAACTATTCCATCGACTGTCCTTCATCGGAAAGAAAGTCTTTGAGAAGCTATTCGATCAAACATCCTATCATACTGAAATCCTTTTTGCCTACGTAATGCTCCCAGTGGATCGTTAAATCGGCTTTGTTCGCTGCTATATAGGTCAAGAGCAGTTCCAGCTGACAACAGAAGAAATGGAGAACGCGCTCTGACCTCCGGCCGTAATTGGTAGAGCCTGAGCTGATCCTGAGTAAAATTCTATCTTCGATGGAACAACTAGAGGGAGATCTAGGCGAACGAACGACGATCGTCACCGACATCGGTCATCAACGATACACGTTCGTTTTTCCTCTCTCTCTCTCTCTCTCTCTCTCTCTATCTATTTCTCTCTCTCTCTCTCTCTCTCTCTCTCTATCTCTATTTATCTATCTATCTCTCTCTTTTTGTTTGCGTAAGTCGCATGTGATAAATCGATATTTATTCCATCGACAGATTAGCGATGTCGACGCGTAATTTACCAAGGTGCTCTCCAACCTTTCTCGTCGGAGCCTCGAGATCCCTTTCTACGAACGTGTAAATTAATTACATTCTGCATAGGTGAACAATACATAGATACATACGTGTTACATATGTACGTGCGTACATGTGTTGTATAAAGATTAGGAAACTTTTTCGATCGATTACGAGCCTCTACATGCATACACGTATATATTTTTAAAATCGTACTCTCGTATAGCTAAGAGAGCAAGCGTATAATAATTTGCGTACGCATATTTTCTCTCGACTTATCAACGACGAAACCGCGCGAACAGATTGTCCGCAAATTTTTTCGAAGATAGTCGCACGAATGTCGAGGAATAATACACGCGTGTGTAGAAGATTCAAGTGTAATTAGGAAACTTTTTGCTCATTCGCGACGTCGCTGTTGCGTGTAACGTATCGGCGAGTTTTAAGGGTGTGGAACTTGACGGGGTACGACCCGAGAAGGAAACCGAATTAGTGAGAGGCTAGGATCAAAGGAATATGATAATTGGAAAAACGAAATCGAGTAGCTGATGTATTATAAAGACTAATCTTCACCGTATTCGTTTGTATGATTTTTTATTTTATATTTTTCTACGTTCCATTTTCTAGGTATTACGAGTTGGCGAAGTATAAATAAACCCTATCTTTATCAATTTAGCTCTGTCGTTCCACGTAGACGCGATTTTTACAATTTTTCGCCTCCGCGTTTTAGTCGCGAACGCTGTCGCCTTCTTTCAAACGCGGAGGACGCGTAGTTTCTAGGGATTAGCGTTCACAGAGTTGGACAGAATTTTTCGTTCCAATTGAAATTAGAATTATTCGTTCGACCATCGTGATCGTTAGGATCGTTGATCCACCGTAGAATTCTCTTTGTTGTCCGTTGAAATTTTTCAAAACAGATTGTTATCCTTGTTGCGCCCCCATAAATTTTTCTTTCTGTTATTACTCGATCGATCGTTCGAACTGTACGAGCCTACGTTCGAAGAAACGTTTTTGATAATCGTGATCGACAAGCGAAATATTTACCGTGACGGTTATTTGTTGAATTTCGTCAAGAAGGAAAGAGGTTCTATCCGACTCTGCTGGTATACAAACGTTTACTTAAACTGTCTTGTTAAATTGTTCTCTTCGCTTGTTCTAGGATACCTCGTCGCATCGGGTATACATATCTTTTTCTATTTAAAGAAACAAGTCCCGCGTTAATATAAATATTATATATATATATATCTATATATATACATATATATATATTTTCTACGTACGTTAAAATACTGATATAATATTTATTGTTCTTAAGATACAGAGGTTTCTTCACGATGCTGTTTTTTCTTGTCATGTGAACATTTGTCGAACTTCTTGGCACTGCTTGGACACACACACACACACACACACATATACACACACACGTGAATACACGCGTACACACGATTACACACACGATTTCAAGAAAAAATGGAACTACTGAGAGAAGGAAAGTGCGCATGGATTTAATAGAAAAATCTATGAAAAATATTTGCGAAGTTGGATAATACAATCTACTTTGAAAAGCTTCATACGTGGGATTAGCGTGATATAATCGATTTAACGTATTTGCGTGATCACCTGAAATTTAATCGACATGTCTTCTAGCGTTATATACGATATCGAGATACAATCAGAAGTTTCGTGATGGAAAACACCGATTCAAACGAAATTGCGTCAGTCAGTCGATGAACCAACAAAGTCTTAAATCGCAGTTTCATATGGAATCCATAACGGAGGTGCCTCCATCAAAATTTACGAAGAGAAAAGTTGTCTTGGGATAAAATAATACAATCGTAAGCATCGATCGTAGAATAATTTTCCAACATCTCTTCCATGCCAACGCAAGTATTCTTTTATCCTTCTAACACACCTGTATGTTATTCCATTTGAAACGACTAATTGAATATTTCAATCCTCTGCAAGCTCTTTAATACGCAGCTTCAGGGTGTATTTCGATATAATTACACAATAACTTTGAATTCTCTTTAGGCGCATTAAAATCAGCTTTTCCTACGAATTTTTATCGAATTCACGTGCTTTTAACGCAATTTTAGGATTCCATTATTGACAGGAGATCCATTGTATCGCGCCTATCCATAAAAATGATCGAAAGTAACGAAGTCTTCGAGAAACGTAGCCAAGCAGCGACGTTCACCCATTTGAGCGATATTAAAATCGATTGAGAAACGAGAACAAGCAGAGGTCGGATAAAAATGATAGGGGGAATAATGATAAACGAATGGATAAGCGATCGAGGAGAAGAATTATCATAACTCGGTACCAAAATGAAAAAAGGGATCAACGTACGAACACCAATTAGCTCTTAAAAAGACGGTCTATCGTCGCTTATTATATTATACTATTACTAGACTACTCTAATTTTATTGTCGAATTATATCGTATAACGTATACATATGGTACTCGTTCGAGCATCGTTCGTTCCTACGGGCACGTGAAATCGTTTTCTTCAACACGATGGAGTTACGATAATATACCTTTAGACGTCTACGAGGTAAGTTATCCATGTTGGACACCCGCGAACGCGTTCACGAATGTTTAACATCAAATACTCTCTCTTTCTCTCTCTTTCTTTGTCTCTCTCTACTCGATTCGCGATAGCATTAAGTATTTAAATAACCACTTGAAAACGTATTGTAGATGATAATAATTTCTTGTTTCATGCGTGTTTCGTGTGTATCTGTTTCTCGCGCTCTCATCAGGTAGAGCCATCTTTCATCTTCCAGTTCTATCGACCCGCATATATTTTTGTCGTTAGGCGAACTATCCAAGGAATTCCTACCAGAAACGATCTTCGAACGTTTCAACGATTTTATGATGTAGCAGCATACATTGTAGTGATTCGCGAGAGGAACCCGATATTACAAATGAACAATTGAACGTTAGATCGATGTGCAACGATTTATATAAATTGTCCACGCATCGATTCGTCTGAATTTGTTCGATTCGTATCCAGCTTCGACTCTAGTCGCGTTAAGAAGCGTGAAAAATACGAACACGCAGAATGTACAGTAGGTTGGGTGAAATAGATCGAGAGAAATCGTATTCGCGTGTGTCCGCTCCTCGTTTGTCTCTTATCCTCTGTAATTAAACTGATATTTTTAAGTGATCGAATTAGAGACCGAGATTAGAAAATGTCCGCGGCGAGGAATCGTACGTGCGTATACGGCCGCATATCAAATAAATTAATTGTAAGTACATCGGTAGAGAGTGCTGGTATATCGAATATCGCGATGGTGAATCGATTCTAGAAATGCCTTCGACCGCAAGATACGTTGTTCTGATTATTTTTTATATGTAGCGTAATCACGATGCCTTTGTAACTCTATCCCGGTTAAATGTGCATCGTTCATCGAACGGACGATCGATTTTCCATTGTATTTAATGCCCCTATTATTTAACGAG
The DNA here is from genome assembly GCF_024516045.1 of Bombus affinis. NCBI lineage: Eukaryota > Metazoa > Arthropoda > Insecta > Hymenoptera > Apidae > Bombus > Bombus affinis. The sequence goes on from NC_066347.1 coordinate 16,658,807, forward strand.
AACAAACCTGAGGTCTTACGTTCGATGAACGTCGCAACGATTTAGAGAAGCACGAAGAAAGAAGAAGCCAGAACTGTACGCTGAAATATAGCTTTAAAAATTGGTTGAACGTTTTATTCGATCGAGAGAAGCTTCGTCTCGCTTATTTAAATTAAGCCGAACGAACGGAAATGTTTTAATTTAAATGATATTGAAATTTTCCAAGTTCTCAATGAAACATTCGTTAACTCCAACGTTATTTGAATTTCATTAAAAATTTCAATTAAACTTACGTTCAGAGTAAAAGATCCTCCCTCGTTCCGTTTTTCGTTTCCATTCCGGCGTTTATGTTCCGTTATCCTCGGTTCAAGTTATCGTAGAACAGCCATCCTTTCCTTTCGGTTTCGTCGTCTACGTTAACGTACATCGTGATTATAGCCACCTGTGTAAAATTTCGATTCGACGAGCGAACGTTTCTTTTTAGGAATCGATCCACAAGTAAGGTTGTTCTTGCGATCGTTCTATCGTTTCTCGCCTCGCGAAGATCCTTCGACGATGCGCGATATCGCGCGCCGAAACGTGTAAATCGTGAAATCGAACGATAAGATTCGAATACTTACGAATCGTGTTAAATCGTCGTGTTATTAAATACGAAAGTTATAAGAAAAGATTTGTTCTTTCTTTCATTTTTTCTTTTTCTTTTTCTTCTTATCTCATCTATCGCCTAATAGGATCGTGACGCATTCGAATCGTTTCAATTACTCGGAGATTTCGATGCGCGTTTGCGTAACTTTCTTAGCGATCGAGTTTAGGCACCGGTTATAATATCCGAATTTTGCACTTTTTGAATCGTAAGTCACGTTCGTGTAGATGTTTCAAAGAATATTTTCCTAGATTCTAAGATCTGTACAGAAGCTATAACGAAGAAATAACGAAGGTTACGATAAATAAATGCTCGATGATGATGTGATCGATCAATGGGGCGAAGTAGTTAACGAAGGATGAATGAACAGCGTTATTAATGTTAAAGTTGAATTTCATTATTAGCTAACGGAAGTTGCGAGTTTATTTTAAGGGATCATTGTTGGAACGTTATGCGGTTAAAGGTTTTTTTTTCAAATACCTGGGGAATAATGTTTATTCGAGATTACTATAGAAAATAGAGATAAAATAGGAATAATTTTAATCGTAGAATAATACAATATTATTCTTAACTCTTAACGGATATGGAAACTGACACGTACGTGTAAATACTTGGAATAGAAGATATTTAAATTTCATGCCACTTGTTCGTTGCATCAATCGATCGATAATTCCAATATCGCGATAAAAATTTAGTTCTTCTGGAAGATATATCCGCTTCGATGAAAGGGAGAAGAATCTGTTTTACGCGTTATCCAATATCTTTTCGAATCCTGTACATATCGGAAAGTCTCGCACGCGTATGTATATTGAAATCTCAAATAGTCACAATTTAACATATTGAATAGAAGAAAAAGGAAAAAGGAAAAAAGAAAACGATCGATTATATCTGTGGAAATGTTCGACTTTTTTAAAAATTGTCCGTGACATTTTATTCTCGTAACGTAACGTAACGTAACGTAACGTCAGTAGTCGATTTATTCGTACGTGCGTATATAAATGTATTTTTACTGAGATTATCACGATTAATCGATGGTCACGAGGCAAACACGTATTCAAGTTTTCACAGACGAATTCAAATTTTCTAATCCCCTGCGAACTTCATTGCAAGTAAGGCGACGTTTTAAATGGTTTTCCATTGCTTCCCAAATTTTTGGACCATTTCTCTTCGAACGTAACAGAACGATTCGAGATTCCCTTTGAACTTTCTCGTGTTAGTCTTACGCTTTAACCTTCGTCGACGTCCAATAAAGCGCGACTCCTGTTCTCCCTTTCTTTTTCCTTTTTGTATTCGTCATTTTCATCTTTTCTAAAGCGATGATCAATAGAGAACCGTTCTATCGTGAAAATTCATTGCGTCACGGTGTTTCTTAGAAATTCAACATTCCGGAACAAATGAAAGTGAAAGCGTCAACATAGATCGAAGCATGCTGTTAGCCGAACAACATTTAACTTTGAAATTTTAATGCCAAAGCAGGCATTATAATATTCGAGAAGCATGGGAATGTCAGTTGATATTAATGTTGTTATTCGATGCATTTTGAAGCGAGAGGTTTGAGAATAATAGCGCGTCCGTGGCGATCGGCGATAAATTTTTTATTAAACGATTCCTGAAGATATACAGGGTGATTTACCTGATACGGTGACTCGAATTTATTCTACGATATTCGTTATGCAGAAATGTATATGGCACGAAGATCGCATAATTTGAAGAAGTAAAAGCACCGTTATTAGAATTATTCTTTTCGTCTACGATAGTCATGCAAGGTTTTCAAGATCTATATCCTTGCGGTTATTATAGGAGTATTAAAATTTGAATAAAAATTGTGTGCGTTAAATACGACATAGACTCTCCTTTTTTTTTCATTTATTCGTTGTTAAATTTTCCTATTTCGATCATCGTTGCGTGATTATAAAATTACGTTATGACGTAGCTTGCATTATATGATAAACAATTCCAAGTTTATATCATACTTTTGCTTCCAAAGAGTTTATTGATATTCTAAATTTAGTTAGAATACTAATGAATACATTCTGCGACCTCCAATGGAAACCAAAAATAAAACTTACATCCAGTAGACAAAAATAAAGCTTATATCGAGCAAGTAAAAATATTCCTCCACTTATTTCTTCAGTAAGATGTGCATAAAAGATCGAGGCGTCAAGACATCGAATCTAACTATATTATAGGTATTACGACTGGATATTTTAATTTGAAATTTCAGCTTTATTTTCAAGCTCCGTACTATGAATTTTCTCATAGCATGAAACATATTGATCTTGCTCACAGCCGCTGACAAGAATCTCGAGAAACACTGTAACGTGACGATTAAACTTCATCATCGAGTATAATTTCTCGAGTATATTTCTACGATGTGTATAAAAATACGAAGAAACGTTAATTTATAAAATACGAATTTCACGAGATTTATATTATCGTACATGATCTGTTATAGAAATAAGGAGGTTGAAGGAGGAGGAGGGTAACGTTGGCAAAAGATCAAGTGGTTTCATCATTCTTCCAGAAGGACGAATATAAAATAATTTCATTTCCTGGTTTCTAGCAGAGTTCCTCTTATTCGAACGTTATTCTTTTGTTTGGATAATTGCAGCAATAAATAAATAAATAAATAATAAACGGTTCGAACGTTACGTTCGAACTTCGTAAAAACGCCATAAATAAATTCAGGTGTATTTGAATAAAAATATTCCAAATTTAAATTCTCTGGTACGAGGTAATTATCGAGTAATAATATTCTCAGCACTTCTATATTGCATTGTATTTCAGCGTATTTTGATCTGCCAACGAATTATGATAATAAGAATTTAACTTCCCTGCTGCTTACATTGAAATTTATTGCTTAAAATGAAAAATTATATTAAATTCATTCCAGATTACAGACATTGAAAATCAGACTGATTGTGCAAGCGAATCTTCTAAAGGACAAATAACTCCGATATTGCTGCAAAGGGAAAGAAAGGACATGTCTTTGTCGATGTATCGCTTCTCAAGGGAACCTGTTACTTTGATTTTTCAAAATAAAACCTTTGTAAATGTAATCTCCTTATTTTTTATAACAGATCGCGTATTTGTAATACACATACGAATTATCAAGTCAAGTAACGAGTAATACGAGTGTTTCAAAAAAAAAATCGCGTATTAAAAGAGAAGACTGGAAGAAGGATATCAGAGAATGTTAAGAATATTGAACAAATAAAAAGCTATCTAGAAATAAAGGAGCAAGTATCAATAACTGGAATAATTACTTTACATGTAACTTTGTTAAATGATGGAAATACTCGTATTGCTCGTGGAACGATCTTAAACGACTACTTAAACGAAGAGATGAAAAAGTCAAAGCCGTTCGACGTTCGCGACTGTGTATCGAGTTTAAGGGAGAACCGGAACCAAGAAGATAATGAGAAACGAGGGACGTTCCCGAAAGTTCGAAAGTTTCCTTCAGATCAAATCGACTTATCGGTATAGATAAATATTTTCACTGATTTCCTCTCGGAAAGCAATTTCCTTTTCGTCGTCAGTCATAAAACCGTGTGCCTATCGCTCGGTTTTAGTATTATTATTCGTTAGGGGAATAATCGTTCTCGTAATCGCGCCAATTACCACGCCCGCGATTAGATCGAAATCGCGACAGGCAAAGCTTTCACGCGAGATCGCTCATCAGAACCGTGAAGAAGGACATTGAAGAAGCCATTACTAGTTAATGCATATGAAATGTCGTTTCTCCGGAGTTTCAATTTGATAGGCAATGGACCAGCGCATGAAATTTCCTCCTATCGTCAATTATTCGATTTCAGCGTCAAAGGAAGAAGAAATTTCCTATGAATCGCAATGGAAATATTTCGAATAAAAATATCCAAATTATGTTTCGTGCGATTCTCTTACATGAGTTTTTGAGAAGATGTTCCAAAAGTGAATATAAAGGAAACTTGGCATTTTTAGACGGTTGAAAAGACATTCTCCACGTATATTTCAATCTTTTAACGTACAAATTATCTTAAAGGATCTCTGAATGTTAGAACTAGCAATTCTTGTAAATTCCGAACAATGAAGTTAATCGAGAAGGTGCCATTGTATCGTACGAGAATTACTTTCATCGAATATACGACGTTTCGAACAAACTACGTGTCCTTAAAATGTAATTGGAGAAAGTGACGTTCCGTATGCATCAACCGAAACGAATAATTCCGCGTAATGAACGAATCGCGAACGTATCACGAGTAGAGCAACCAGAGGAACGAGAGTGGTAAAAAGATGAATAAACGCGAAGAATAAAAAGAGAAAAAGGAGCAAAAAAAAAAAAGAAAAATAGAGAATGTGAGATGATAATCGGAGAGTGTGTGCGAGAGTATGAGCGTGTAAAAATGGTGCGGAATTTCCCAAAGAGGAAAAAGAAACACAGTATTGCCTTTTCTCAGGGACGCGGCCTTGGCCCGTGAGTTTCATCTTAAGTTCTTAGAGCAATAAATCGGCGACAATCACGGCGTTTCGGGCCGAGTTCGCGTCGCTGAAACATCTTCTCGTCTGTCCCGTGTGCGCGTTTCCACTTCTGTCCTCTACGCTTAGAACGACGACGACGAAACCACACTGAGCCGCGATTCATGTGAATACTTAACTAATTTCGCGCGCTCGGCTTAATACAACAGTGCCTGCTCAACTGTCGCAGGTGAGGGACTGAAGAAATCGTGTTTTCGTGAAGTTGTGTAGAGGAAATAAGTATATATACATACATATGTGTATATATATATATATATATATATATATATATTTAATGGTGTAATATTTTGGAAATCTAACGATCGAATTTACATATTTATATTTTAAAAATTGTTAGTTGTTATTTTGGGATTTTTCTTTTAAGTGGCTTCTTACTGTTTCATTCTCACCGAACGGTGAATGAAATTGGAAACGCGAGTGAAATGGAGGAAAAGTTATCAATTCGAACAGCTGTGTTACGATATGTGGCATAAATCTGCATGAAACTCTTGGGATATCTGTTTTTAACAAGAATTTAGTATCTCACGTAGAATGTGAACTTATAGTTTCACGCGTCTTTTAAATAATATACCAATACACCAATGGATCGCGAATCTTTATGTAAATTCATAATTCTATGAATATAAGTAAAAAAATGGAACATAGAAAATTGTTCTACTTATCGGGTATTACAGAGGTATTACTATATTTTGAATATTTTACATATTTTCGTATGTTACGTGTATTCGGTGTAAGGTATTTGTGCAGTCATAAATTCTCATAAATGCATAAGAATTTTAACGTATTTAAATATTAAATTGAACGATATTGTTCCATATTTCTTAATAGTTATTTAATTCTTACGAAATTTGAATCAAATGTGACAACTGTCCTAAGACTTTTGAACGGTGATGTACGTGTAGATATTTGAATTTTGAAGAATTAGAGATTCACTTGTTTATTACGTATTTGTTCACACACACACACACACACACACACACACACAGGTTGTAATAGATTATTGAGATAAAATATGACGTAATTTATTTCCGTAATAGTGTTTCCTTTATTATTACTGTGCTATTATTTTAGAATTATTTACGTCCTTATTATAGCATTGTTATTTATATTTATATTCTTACTGCCTTATTATTCGTCGTATTATCGACACGAGAATTACGAAATCTATCAAAATAAGATGTTTCGAAAAATTATTGCCTGTTGAAACTATGCAAATTACTTCTTATCAAAATTATATACAATGTTAGCTTTTATCAAGGTAAAAGTATAATCCTATATATTTATTTATTTTCAACACACGCGTCTAATATAATTATTTACCATGGCACATTACAAGTCGGTAGTACTAATATTAATTAATGTTAATAGCGTTAATGTACGTTACGTTACGCGTAATTTGAAATTGTTCAGGATCGCGTTTAACGTTATCTCCGCAAAATCCTATTAATTCACCCTGAATTAATCCCACAATCGTAAAGTATCCATGTCGATACGAGTGAGAAGATAGCTAAATTCTTACTAAAATCTCCCCACGGTCTGTAATTTTATCGAAAGCAATATCGATGGAAGTACGATGCATAGGAGGATGTCGATGCACCTTGACATGCGGCAGTTAAACAGGCTTCGATGTATTTCCGGTCCACGCTCGCAATGTCTCGTCGACTATTAGTGGCGTCAGGATCGATGCATACAAGTGGGTTTTGTCGCGTGGATATTTCTTCTCGCGTGCGTATTTTTCTTTTCGCGTGAGCGAAACTCGCGTTTCAAAAATAGAAAAAGGCGCAACGTTATAATCTGACGACGCGACGGTCAATTTTCGCCTGTTGCGAATTCTCGCGTGTCGTTGATGCATTCGCGAGCATTGCGACATTTAACTGAAGATAAAATTCGCTCGCCCACATCGGGCTTTAGTCGCGTGAAACTTCGTATTTAACGCTTCGCTAACCCTTTCGTTGCTGCGGGTGATTATAATCATCCAACATCGAGCGCTTTCTAACAAAGGTGACTATAGTTACTCGTAAGAATGTCGTATTAGTCGTTAACTACAATTAATGAAGGAAATTTCATATTTTACTTGTACCATAATTATTTGATACAGCTGTAAATAATGTTTGACGTAATACGGTTGATCATTAGCGATGATTATAGTCATCCGTTAAAATTTCGGATTATTATAGTCACCGGATAATAATACCAATTGTATTTAGTTAACGACCGTGACTGAACACAGCATAGTTTGATATTTCTGGTTAATACATTCACTGTTATTGACGCTCATGTTGCGCTGATTCAAATATTTGAGTAATCCTGCTGACGCAACCACTGGCAGAATAATTTATTTAGGGAGGCAAACAGAGCGGTGGCCAGCGTAACGAAACGAAAGATTATTGCTTGAAATGAAGACATTTGCTATGAGAGAAAAATCCAATTCGAGGAATAAGTCGTTGCATTTTAGCAGCAGTGAATATTTCAAGCGAGATTTTCGTCTAGAATTGTGCAATTTTTCTATTTTGTTATATTACTTTGATATACGCTACGAGTCAAAGCTTTGAGATTATTATGTGTTTCATAGAGTCTAAGAACTTTGAACAATATTATCTTAGAATATTTTTTAATAATAAATCTGTCGAAACGAAGGGAATTATTATTCGTATCTGCTTTATTTTTACATTAATTTCGACTAAATAACAAAATTAGAAGATGCTGACTAATTTCAAATTTTTGCCCGATAATGTATATCATACAGTGTGTTTTAATATTTTCCATGATAGATTAAATAATTTATAGAACTTGATTATTCTGGCGCATATTTCTTTAAAATTCGTTATGCATTATGTAATACGTTGACTGCTGCCCGGTTGTCCTACTATTTCATCAAAAAACAAGTTTGTTTAAACAGACTACAGTTGCATTTAAAAGACTGTATATGTTAGTAGGTATGATATTAAGGACATTTATTTAATTTAAATACTTTAATCAATTCACGTTGATGGCAGTCAACGTGTCAATCACGAATGACACGAATAAAAGACAAAATTTACATTGTTAATAATTTATAACGTGTAGAAGGTATAGTTCCGCTGTTATACTATCGTTATGCAATAACGAAGTATCGTATTTAATCGTTAATTGGATTCTAACGAAAGGGTTAAAGTGTGAAATTCGTCGACAATGACAAAAGAAAACTACCCCTTGGCTCTTTAATTAACAGCTTTGATACATAAAGCCGTAATCTTTCTCTCAGAAAATTATATGTGTGAATTCTTTCAGCATTGGACGTTGCATCAATCTTATCGAATTTCGCTAAATGAATTCACCTTCTCTAGTTTTTCTCGCAACGAATATAAGCAAATTTTACGCCTATATTTTCTACGATAATAGGTATGCTAATAAATATACGATAATATATCGATAGCCAGTTACATTTGGATGTTTATGCATTTATCAAACAATTTACAGAATTCGCCTAATAATCCGCCATATACAAAATATTCAAATTAATAATAAAAGATGTACAAAAATATGCATTTCTTTAGACGTATTTGCAAGAATGCAAATTTGCGTAAACATCCACGGTTCGCGTATTAGTTAATATTAATAAATCCAATCGAGTGAAGCGATATTACATCACAGAGTGATGACGTTACAAACAGCCTTTCCAATTTATCACGCTTTCTTTGAGAACATTTAACAGGCGCGTTCCTTAGCAAAAATCAATCGCCCGTTACACAGAGAACGAAACTGCATTTCCGTCTGTCTGTTCGTCTAATCTGTCGAAATAGAAAGAGAAGAGGAAGCAAGAACACAGACAGAAAGAAGAGAAAAAGAAAATATAGATTAGGAAGCGTGAACCGATTCTGAAGCGAATCGAATCGGAGCCAGGGGAATGTTTAATCGATTCGCGCGACGATTTTAGCCGGTAGGGTTAACCGTGCGCCACTAATTTAGACTGCAGCTGGTCTGTTTTGACTGCGGCAGAACGGGAAAACAAAAGGGGTACTGTTGTAGCTCGCCGTGCATTGTGAACGTCGACCTAAATACTACGATTTTCCCCTCGGTAACGAGCTGAGCTTAGTCCGTTCGTATTTCATTGTCACGAAAGTTGTTGGGTGGTCTGTTCTATTCCTATATTCTGTCCACGTCAAACGTGGCTGCTTGCCGAAGTTGTGAAAATTCTTTCCGCTGGTACGATCTACGCGGAACGATCGCAGAAGGCTTATTTTAATTTATCTGATCGTCCATGGCTGATCACGATGCTGGTCGATCGTTCAGTGACGATTTATTAACAGTCTCGCTGCTATTGACGCGTACGTTGTGTTACTTCGTCCGGTAATTGGTAAGATGGGCTCTGCGAAACCTTAGGAATCGTTATTTTCAACGTTCTATTGTTTACCAACGTATAACTTAATAATTATCGGTCTATGCTATCGTCGTATAAGCCACGGGACGCTTAGAACAGGCACAGACGAACGTTGGAATTACAAAGTTAAGTCGACATTAGATTGTCATCTTTGCGTGTGCTTTACGGAAAATTGAATTATACGTGTTAGGTTTTGGAGATTTTATTACAAACCTATTTTATCGAAGAAATGAAAGAAATTAAAGAAAAGTCGCGTAGCTTATGGACGGAAGTGCATATATATGCAATTCATAGTAGCACGTTTTGTTAAAATCTGACCATTTCTGTCCACGTGCTAGAATGATCGCTATACCAGTTATGGGTTAATCTTAAGTAATATCGCGACCACATTAAATATTACATTTCTGCTTTTATGTATTTTGATAAAGTAACTTCGAAACAAGCAATGGATATCGTAATGGAACAAATATTATTAATATAAAATAAAGAAATTTTTAATGGGAAAGAAAAAGGGTAAAATTGTATGTGCGGTGATCACACGTCGTTAACAGCAGTGAATATATTAACTGGTTTGTGCTGAATGAATTGAAGATTTTTTCTCGGATTTTTTTTTTTAGTATTAAAGAAGGTTGTTTAAGTTTAATAAAAACTGTGAGTTTGGTAGAATTGAATTGATTTAGAGGTAGATACATGTGCATTTTTGTAAGCATTGGGACATTTATGGACAATTGAGAAGTTATTGAAACGTATTAAGACTATGTTATTATCTAATTTCAATTCTCAGAGTATAAAGTATTTGTATATTCAATACCGAGGTAAAATTAATTATGTACAATAACATTGAACGTTCTTCTCTCGTCTATATTGGTCAGGTCCCTCGATTCTCTATTTTAATCAATTCTATCATTCGTATTATTAGGTTTGAAACTGTATTTGTGGATAGACATCTCAAAATATACTATTTCATTCGTCTCGAGATCTTCTACGATTTACATCACATTATAGCGAGATTGACGCATATTTTCAGAAAATTTGTATACGTTTTTCACCATTGTTCTGTACGAATAGAAAATTCTGACCGATTAATAAGTAAACGTTCCCATATACATAAATGTCCTACGAACAGCAGTGTACATATAATAGCAATTAGATTACTTGCGTTTATTAAGTATTACTACAGATAGCTTCTGATTTCTATAATTATGACGATAAGCTCTATACGGATGATGATGAACGAGTTTGTAAAGTATGTTTGTACGAAGTTGGAGGATCGAATCACAACTTTGTCAAGTAAAAGTGTTTGGCAATAGACAGCGTTTCGAACCAACGTGATTACAGGAACGATCGTGTAATTTGCAATGACTTCTTTAATTGCTGCTCGCTATTTTCTGAGTCTATGTAACTCGTACGAGTAACTTCTCATTAGAAGGATGTATCAAGTGATTACTTTATAAGTAATAAAAAGATTTCTGATTCTCGAATCTGTGCTTTTCTCTGTCCTCAACCTTTAACCAATGCTATACCACGATCTTATACACTATGTTACACTTTGACTACGATACCGTGATAATACTTATTCCACGTGCGTTACAATTAACACGTTCTATTTGCCTGACGAAGAGCAACATATTTCACTTTTTCAATCAAAGAATGTTTTCCTATGGCGTACTAACTGCCGGTTAATCTACTACACACGATCGGTTTTATTACCCGTACCGAAACACCCTGTATATTTTCAGATTGATTTCAACTTTTATCCGTACAATTACGATAATTGTATCTACTTACAGCGTCAATGAAATTGCAAACCGTTTCATGTAACACGTAATGTATGTATCAGGTTGTCCGGAAAGTGTCTTTCTTTCGCAAACGTGTTTTTTACAACAATGAACCTTTATACAAACGCGAAGCCAAGTCTGTGAAATGTCGCGGTATTTATCTCGACAGAACAAAATGGACCGTAATTCGACAAAATAGTATAAAACAAAAAACGTCGTGCGTCTGTTATTTTCTCATAAAACGAAAGAAACTTTCCAGACAATCCAATATATTCGTACAAATTTCCCATAACCGATATTTCACGCAAATACTCTTATGTATCGCTTTATGCATGTCGAATAAAGTTTATCGAATATTTTATTATCTTGAATCATTTGGTATTTAAAATACCGGATATTTACTCCTTACCGTAGAAATTCAATTATTTAATTTCATTAATTCCCGTTCATTAGTTAACAGCTCTGGCGATTACCTAATCTCACTTCGAATTGAAAGTAGATAAGGACCAAGTTTCGAAAGAGTCAATTGCTTGAAATGGATACGGATCCTCTGGTCAGAGAGATTGCATGTCCCTACGACTTTCCTATGAGAGCTTCCTACGAGAGCTTCCAAACTACTTTTCAATATTAAGTTCGCGTCGTAACTTTGATTTGACCTAACCGACTTCAAGGAAAATTTACAGGCCAACTTTCTCAACTACCATCGAATTATCAATACGGTCGTCGTAAAATCTCGTTCAATTTCCTGCGCGCTTTAAGATTTTGGTGAGAACGTAATCTTTTACAGCGGAACGGTTTCAAAGTTTGCAAATGTCCTGGATCAATGCTGTTTTACCAAAGCTGCGATTTTAAGCGGATTTGAATTTCTATAGCTCTTTATGTTTTTGTCAGTTTCTTCTCCTATTCGTGATTATTCTTCCAGTTAATTATTTCTTAGATGAGCCTGAGATTGGCATTTAACTTTCCGAAAATGGTTCTTCCCATTTCTTTATCCTCCTTCGTTTTGTAAAGTATATCCTTTGTCAGGATAGAAATCAATACAGGTAAATATATTTACGTCTTTACGCTGATTTCCATAGGTCGTTATTTATTTCAGATTTTGCGTAACGAACAGCAACGATTGTTCGATTATTTCGAAGCAAAATATTCTCAAACTTATGATATATAGCTCGGAATAAAGTTTAAATTTGTTATCCGTGGCCTTTCTGCTGTACGAATTAAATGCAACAAGTTGTATCCGCCGAAACAAGAACCCTCCCTAATTAACTTTCGTTTGTACTCCTTTGTGCTCATCTTGTTAGGAAACTTTCGTTTTTTATGTATTTAACGGGAAGAGTTTCGCTTCGCTTTCATCGTCTTCCTATTATATCAGGAAGCAAAAGTTTTAAGTTGCATAAGACAAGCCTGTTGCCTAGTTAATCGATAATAAGTAAACCTTTGGAGAAATTAATATAAGTTAGTTTAATTTAATTCATGTTCTTACGCATGGGTGGTAGTTAAGAACGCTGTATTTTTCTGGAAATGAGGAAACTCTGGCGAACAAAACCATTGTACGTTGTAAATTCGAGGGCTTTAAATCAAGTGTACGTGAGTTTAAAAGGCTAACTGAATGTACTCGCTACATACGAAACATGCGAAACATGCGTAAACATTCCACAAGATAAATTGCGAGCAGAAACAACTCGAGTACTTTTATCAACTTGCAGCATTTTGCAATTGAACTTTCAAATGCATCGTTCGTATTTATTTCTGTTATTTCATATTTTTTATTTTCTTCATTACAATCCACGTCTGGAATGTTTCAAATGGGGATAATAATAATTATAATAATAATAATAATACTAGCACTGTGTATATAATCGTAATATTTCGCTGTGTATATTAATTAAGTTCAATCGTTAAAAGGAATACAGAATAACAAATAACATTTAGTTATTACACAATTATAATATGCAGATCATTGTGCATAATCTATAAATGTACTATCATACCGTTTGTAATTCAAACAGAACCAAGCCACAGGAACTAGATCAATTTTAGATGAAAGGCAACTCCTCGTCGTAACCAGTTACAATGTTCCTCTCTAGGACATCCAACCGGAAGCGAGCAAATTAATACGTCCCTTTGAGAATTCGCATAAACTGGAACATTAAGAATATCTTCCACGTCGCTGCTTCCTGAACGGCCGCCCACTGTTTTGTTTCTCGCCTTATCCCCGGTGTAATTTTCTGGTAAGAAAGCAATTTGACAACTCGGTGCAGTTGCAACGGAAGCCGCGTTCGCATCCAGATCCTTCAGGTTACCATCTTCTATCAAAGCTCCTAAATATAAAATATTTCGTATCATTTGCTAAGGCAATTTTACGAAAGAAGAAAAATTCGTGTCACTTCGATTCCCTTTTTGATATTTTCCACTTTCTACTATCAATTTGTACTTCGTATTACGTTTCCAATCAGAATTATAGTTTTTCCATTCTTCTATTAAAATTATACATTATACGACACGTAATTTCATATGAATTAATATCTAGGAAGTTTCGAAATTTGAAATTCTGAATTTTTTTTCAAGCAGTGAAGGGTACTTTAGAAAATTGTCAGTCGATGGTGTTAACTAATGATCATTAGACGAATCAAATTACCAGATATCAATAGTCCTTCGATGATCAACGATATCTGCCAGTCGTCGTTCCGTCGATTTTCGAACCAGTTCACGCAAAGTCGAAGATTCTCCATAGGTTGACGCGTTTCTCGCGCGGTGTGCTGTTTGAGAACAGTCAGAAACGCTCGTGGTCTTGCCAATCGCGATATATCGACAACAGACGAAGAGATGGTCAAAATGGAATTTAAAGTTTGATAATTGCACAACAATCCTTTAACGAAAGGCAAAGCTTCCTTTGGGCCATATTTCCAGTTTTCCATCCAGTGTATGGGAGTCTAGAAATTAATCAAACGAATGTTCGTAATTGTATGAATCTATCGAACCTTCTAAATGCAAGATAAAAATCGAAAATAATAGCAAAGTAATAAAAGACCTAATGACTCAACCATTGGTAGATATTCGTAGTTAGTATCGTAAGATTAATATGAAATTTTAAGAAACTTGTTTGAACCTTAGTATCCTCGAGGCGCAGGTTTTCCACGTCAACGCGAATAACATTCAACGTCTTCTTGGTCAGATTTATTTCATCGATAAAGAAATTTTCCAATGGATTTTTATTTTCCTTGTGTTCGCTAGTCGTTGACGATCCAAAGATCGAGATGTGGCGGTCGATTAGTTCCTTCAAGTCCCTCTGAATTTTTGTTTCCGTCTTCTTGCTGCTCTTGTCGTTACTGACGGACGCTTTGATTAAAATTCCTGCCAACAATTAACCAATTTATAGCCACTTCGTAAATTACATTTCTATAGAAAAGAATGAGATATTTCAGTTACGGACCGATTGCTCTTATTAGCCCTGTATTGCATTCTCGAAAAAAGAACAAAAATTCCAACAAAAGAAATTGTCTTCGTTTCTTAGTCATCCCAGTTGTATTAGGTGGTCCGAAAAGTTTCTTTCGTTTTATAAGGAAATAATAGACGCACAATGTTTTCTGTTTCATATTAGCTTATTGAATTATGCACGAACATAATAATAGAAACGTAACGAAGTGGATCATACCTAATTCAATAAAATTTTGTTCATCTATTACCACCTTATGAAACGAAAGAAACTTTTCGGACAATCTAATATCATTTCCTACTCCCCATCGAAATTATCATCAGCCCTAATAACAAGACTGCGGATATTCCCGCAAATTCATATCTTCGCGAATGCAATTTAATTTAGAACATAGACACTTTACAAACGACTGTCTTACTTGCTAAATAATATGCTTAATGAGTATTAAATTCCGGATTTATTTATATTTTTTATCACGTAATATACATTCCGTGCAGTTTTGCATTCTCGACTCTCCCATAGACACATAAGAACCCGCAGTCTGCTACTAATATTTGCTGATAAAAACTAAACCTTTCAAATGCGTTAGCGCAGCCTCGGCAGCAGTCCTCTCCCAAGCTCTATGCGCGTTCGCGGGCAATCCAAAGCATTCTTTAGGCGAATCATTATCCGGAACATGTTCCAACGCCTTAGCTGCCTCCTCGAATGAGCCATGAACCACCCTGAGAACGTCAGCCAGCTTTCTACGACCGTCGAACACCTCGGAAGTCCAAACGTCGCCAACGATCGAGCACAACGCTCTCATGTCGTAATCATCCTGAAGGCGACCACCGTAAATCGCTACGTCCAACAATCCTCTGCCAGTTTGCCAGTTTCCATTCTTATCTTTACTCTTCGTCGACTCTATTTCTCTCACTACTAATTCATATGCTGCTTCGAGATCCGATTCGTTCCATTCGTACGACCGGATCCAACCTTGAGGCACGAATTTTCGTCGTTCTTGAAGTGTTGCGTGCAGCCACGACAGCAACAGGCTGCCAGGAACGTTCACGTTCTTGTGCTTTTGACAAAGCTGTTGCAGCGATCGTTTTACGTTCCTCTTAACACCTTCCGGTGGCTCGTAAGCGAGTTTTAAACAGAGAGCCGCGAGACTAGGGTAGAATCCCAGGCATTGTTCGGTGGTTAACCAAATTCTTGCAGCGGGATTTTTGTTGCTGGTGCACATCGGTGATCTGAGAAGGCTCTCCAGTCTGGGAAGCCAGTTGAGAGCCAGATGCAAGTTGCTGAGCAGTATCCAGCCTCCGTTCCTGTTTCATCAACATATCAGTCGCTTTAATCTTTCGTTAATTGAACTTTTCCATAATGACGTTTAATTGTTAGGTGTAATTATATCGTTAAACTACATGGTGTATGCATTCGTTGCGAGATTTCTTAACTTTCGGTTACGCGCCTAAAATTTACTAATCGGCATGAAAGTATGCAGGAAAAGTTGGAGATCGAGGACTTTCTTTCTCATTGAAAAGTTGACGCTTTTTAAAAATGATCACGGAAGCCTATTAAACAGTGCAAGTAGGGGCAAGGTAAGGTGTTTGTTTGGAAGCAAGAATAGGAAATTTCGCACGCTATATTCAGAGAGGGGAGCAGTAAATAACACGAAGGTTGATAATTTAATCGCAATGTATACGCAGCGCACGTAAACAATATCGAATTACGTGATGGAAGTACGTAAACAAAGTCCATAGCTGATTTAGTACGCCATCGTGAAGACTCATGGCCTCAAGCCAAAACATTGCAGCTTTCCTACAGTAGGTTGGCGAAGATAACGAGGCTACCCGAAGACATTGTTTAGCATATGTGAACGGAAGTTAGATCCGAAAGTTGAAAATCTCGAGTCACTGAAGCATCGTATTATGGATTTATCGTTTATTAATGAAGCGAATCATTGAAATAATCTAAGACTGTATCAGCCATTCTGTTTTCTGCAAGAGGATACATCTGTTTTATCGTGTGACAAACATTTTGATTTCGAAGAGTATTTGAAGTAACGTCCGTTATTAAATATCGAACATTAATATCGAATTTTTTATTCAATATAACCGGAAAGCGGATAAAACTTTCCTCTGAAACACGTTCCAAACGACATTTATCGTTTTAAATATTAAATATGAATCTTGACCTCTTTCACGTAACAAGGGACATAATTAAGCTTACGAAATTTTTGCCTCTGAACGCTTCGTAAAAAGCTATGCTTTAAATATCAGATATAGCTAAATAAATAACAATTAAGAAAACAAAATTTCTCTTTGGAATAATTTTCGGATGACACTTCTTCAAATACTCGATATAAAATTGTATCATTTGATACGCAGAAAGTACGATGTTGCGAGGACAAAATATCTTTTTTCTTATCATAATGACATAAATTCATAAAATCCACGAAGCTGGAAATTTATATTTCATCAAGTTAAGAAAGGCGCATTACCGACAAGCACTCTCCAGCGCGAGTTCAGCCTGAGCAACTTGACCCTGTCCAAGTGATACTTCGACGAATCCTGTGGCTGATGCAACGTGATTATTCGCTAATGCTGCCAGCTCTGAACCGGGATCAGCTCCCGGTGATAGAAGCAGCAACACAGGATATGTACTTTCGTTTTCAGCTACTTTCCTCAAGGACCAGTGCGGTGGTGCTAAATTTTTCACACCTTTCCGAACGAAAATTATATGGAAAATCAGAAGGTAAGCAAAAATATATATATCTGTAAACTCTTAAACGCATGATTATTCGAAATATAAAAGCGCATTGAATGTGAAATTGTCAAAAAATTGTAGAAAAATAATTTTTAAAAATTTAACTCACTTGGTATATTTTTACTTAAAAAAAAGATATATATAGAAGATATAGGAAAATGAAATAGTTTAATAATATAATAATCCAATGGCTTATCTGTACATTTACCCCGATACTTTATATGTTAGTAGTATAATATTAAACGTATCTGCGATATGGTGAAATAAGAATGCGTTGGCAAATGGCAACACTATGCTTTTCATAGTTTGCTTTAGTGGTCTTAATACTAAGTAGGGTAATCGACTTCTTCTCATTAATACTTTTACGATTAAACTACTATTTTGAATAAATTATAATTTTTTAAATTTTCCTTTTTCTAAGAAAAGAAAGATTTTGAAACAGTTATATCCCTTGCGATTTTATCACAAGGTTGTTGTGAAATTTCCATATAATAATTGTTAATAACATTTTAATTAAACTACACGTATAATTATCGATGAAACAATGTAATCGTTGTTAATAATAGAAAAATAAAAAATTACCTAATGCTTCCGCAGCCAATTTCGAGAGCGCCGTATGCAAGTAATCAGGACGAAGGGTTTTTATCAATAAAACTTTTTGGAACGTGGTTAAATTGCTTTCAGCGTAAATATTGCTAACGTCGCTCAACCAGCATTGTTTCATTTTTACGGCTATCTGAATGACAGGAAATGACCGTTCGCGGTAATAGAAAATTATATCACTGTAATTTAAAAACAAGTTCGTTAAGTTAACTTACTTGTGGAAATGAAGAAACTAAAGTTCGAGCTGATAGACGTCGTTCCTCGGGTACCCAATCGGGTATTTTGTAATCGGAATCTTCGTCGTCATTTAATGGAATTTCTCCTAATAAGAAATTTCTTTCAACATCTGGCACGGAATTCAATGAAAGTGCCAATTGTAATGCTACTGGCAATCGATGTTCTCTATACACGGCCTTCGAGCAATAATGAAGAGTCAAAGCAATTAACCTGTAATAAATTTTGTAATTTTGCAATTTTGTAATTTTGGAAACTTCACTGTAAAATCATATCGCATATAACATACATATAGTAACATTAACGTGTAAATGTATATTATATTACGTACAGTATAATTCAACACATATATACAATTCGAGTGTATTAAATCTAGATTCTATCAAAAAATTATATTCCAATTTTTGCATCGAAAATAAACATTGAGAAATTTTATACTATACCGTAAAATTATATTATACATATGGTACATACGTATGTGTACTTCACAGTAGACTTTTATCCTATGTGATATTAATAAATAATTGGACATTGGAAACGATCCATTAATGAAATAAACAACCCTTAACGAGTAGTTTCTTTTTCGACCATTTACTAACCGTCTTTCGATCAGCTTGTCTTGCTCCCTTTTATCTTGAGATAGTATCGATTTGCGGTAATCCTCCGCCTCCAAATAAATATCAGTGAAAGCTTCGGCAGAAAACACGTACAGTGGACTCAAGGCGGTAAGACCTCTCACAGTTTTATACAAGTTGGCAGCGAATTTAGCCAATTTTTCGTGCTCTTTGGCTCTTCTGTAGACAGTATACAAAAACAGAAATTAGGACAAAAAATTAAAACTTCGTTATGAATAGTCTGTCGTGGAACTTTTTTTCGGATCGCGACAGAGAGCGTTCGTGAAAAGGAGTTACTCAATGAGTCTCAAGGTTTCGTGAATTTAAAAAGTTTCACATGAAATATATACAGAGAATATTCCGCAGTGAAATCGCGAAACTTTGCCAGCGTAGTCGGGAAACTATTTGAAGCAAAAAAATATTACATAAACCATGAGTAAATTTCAAGGAAGTGCGTTTTGAAAGTCTGAGAAGTTTGTTGGTAGAAGCGACAAGTATTACGATATATGATTTACATTTAATACCCTTTTAATTCATTGTATGTAAATTAGCTTCGTGCTATGTATATATCGAATTCATATCACTTTCGTTCATTTTCATAGGTAGTCATAATAGCTTGACGAGGTTAAATTCTTGTTAAATTAATTTTCATTCCCACTCTGCGTGCATATAATAAAATAATAATATAAAATAATTTTATGTATAATAAAATGACTATAAACGTAAAATAACTTAACTCAAATTCCTATGCTCATCGTACGATCTAACGATACAAGTTGAAGGTTCGTATTATTTCTCCAGATAGGTTTTTAATCATTTTCTTTTTCTTGTTTGCTTCAATCCATCAGACTGAACTTCATCGTGAGCAAAGATAATTGTACAATTCAATTTACTACAAGTAACAAAGTTCATAAAGTAAGAATAACAAATGTGCACATCTTACTTTCAACATTGAAAAATCTATAATTAAAGAAAAACGTTGCTCTATAAAAGATACACGGGGACACCCAAAAACCGTGTGAAACAATGTTTATTGGTTATTGAACATTAATGGGCGATTTTACCCAGGAGTATTCTGTGTTAGATTTACTAACTAGGATATTCAGAATGAACGGAAGGTTAAGCATGGAGCACGTGTATACACGTGTAATCCATATATATGTATGTGGTTGGACATGTTAATCTGTTGATCACTTTCAGGATTTACAAGAGTGGCATAATTAATTCCGATAATACCGCTGCTTCGCGTGAGAATATATGTTTGTATTATCTAGGAAGAACAGAAATACCATGGAATATAGTTTCATATTTTTGCAAGTGTTAATTTTATTATTCACAGAGAGAATACAAGGTTGTAGAACTTCTTTCAGAAACTCATCGTTTTTTTATCTTTTATTTCAGGTTGAAGAAAGGAAGCTATGAATTGTAAGAAGGTCAATCGAATAGAATTTTTAATTTCACTTACAGTTTCAGATCATTTTGTTACATCTCTGTGTTACTTCACAGAACAACCTAACTTGTGGAAAATGACAGCGTGAGTTCGCACTCGCCATCGATATGCAGATGCGCTAGTTACAATAAATAGTAACTAGAAGATAGTTCTAGATATAATCGATAGGTTTAATCGATAGGTTTAAGATATTCTTTTTGTTTGTTTTTCTTTTACCTAGTTCATGTAAGAAAGTGCAATAGAAGTTGTTCAGCTCTGAACGGTGTGATAGATTTATCCGAAGAATAAACTAATATTTATTGTGTCTTACCTCTAAATAGAGAAATGTCAAATATGTTTCAATTAACTTCATAAATTAAAAGGTTCAAAAAAGATACGACGTTAAACAGACTTCTGCTTAACATTCATCATACAATTTATAATTGAGGAGCTTTCTAAAAAGGGATCTACAAGTTTCTTTCTTTCTCTCTTTGTCTCTCTCTCTGTAAATTTTTATTCATTTTGTAAATATAGAAAGGACAAAGTTTTCTGGAAGCCATGGTAATTATCGTTTCAAACGTAGCTAATATGAGAAAACTCGGGTAAAACTTCTAGCATCATTTATTGGTTGGACGCTAGTTATTAGGCTGTGGATTCTTGTGCATTAATGGGAAATTTAAAAAATGCTTAAGATGCACATAATATATGTTATTATACGATATAGAACAGTCAAAGTATAATACTGATGATATTTAGATGAATCAAATCTCTGCCTAGATCCTACTTCTCTAGCTATATTTTTAAAAGTATGAATTTGCATAAATATCCACAGCTTACTAATTACATACGCGAATAATGAAATCGTGAAATTTAGGAAAATGTGTATTTGACAAATGTAGCTACTTTGAAGGCTGAAATATTTCGACAGGATCAAATCGGACCGTGGTTTACGATATTCTCTACTCTAAATAGCCTGCTGAACCCAACGTGTCGTGGCAAACCATAAAATTGATCAATTTCATCATAGAACACCCTATACGTTCTTAAGAAATAATTCTCAAAAAACTGCGACAAACCTGGTGACGTCTTCGAAGCTTCGTCGACTTTCCTCAAGAGCCAGAGCTATTTCTTTGGCTTTCGATTGAGTGGCTTCCAACGACGACAGAAGTCCGCCCTGGGATCCTTCAGATTCTTGAAGAAGATCTTGACCTCTTGCGGTAGCCAGCTGCGCCAACAGATCTAATCTCGCGGTGTCCCGTTCCCCTGATAATTTTTCCTCGCGTTCCAGCGCTTCCTTTCGCTGCGTCGCCAGTTCCGGAGTCTCCTTCAACAGAACCTAACCAACCCGGCTAGGGTAATTAATCTTTTGCACCAATATTTTACTTTCCACGGATTTTCAACGATCATCGAACAAGTTTTCCAATTTCGTTATGGAGCCACTCGAAGCGAGTTATCGTCTGAACAAATTTTTTCCAATTTTACGAATGGATGAAAGAGAGCAGACATTCTCTTTGACGAGAGTGAACAGAATAGAGATGCTACTTTCTGAGCAACGTAGTCACGGAAAATGTACTTCGTAATTGGAATAATTTTTTAATTCTGCAGTTACGATAATACGATGCCATATCGAATTTTCGAACTCGTAACGTTAAATTAAACGGAATTCCATGTTGGAAAACGATCGAATATAAATCGGTGCATCGTCATCTTCCTCACCTTTTCGACGAACCTCTCCGCCAGACTTTTGGTACCAGCTCCAAGAGCGATCTTAAACAAGACCGCGTCGACTTCCTTTGGAAAACCATCCAATTTATCTCGTCTGGTAGCCAGGAAAAGTTTGAAGCCTTGAGGTGCTGGTAATGTTCTTTCACCAAGCTTCAGAGGACGTCTACGTAGCAGTGGCAAGAGGATCGATGGAAATTCGACGAGTTCTTCCACCAGTAATGGTTTGCCAAATCTTACAGCCAACTCTAGTGTAGTAAAAAACTTAGCATCTTCTGGTTTCGTTATCTCCATTCTTGAACCAACGTTGTTTTTCAGCCACGAAACCGCGACACCGGATGGATCTATGAATATGGGAACCAAAGGACCTCTGAGGGCACAGGATGCACCAACCAGACTTCCAGTGTCCACGGGTAAACCTTGAGCTCGCCACAGTAGCCTTTCTCTTTCGGTGATTAGGAGATCGATGGCTGATTTCTTCCACTTGTCATCTTTTCCAGGATTCTGTACTCAAATATGTTTTATTAAGTTCGATAGGGTTTAGCATTGATTATTATTCTGACTCTGGAAATTGGTATTTTGTTGGGCCGATTATTTTTACTATTATTTTTACAAAAGTTGGAAAAGGAGATATTGTTATATTTGGTTCGAATTTTGGAATTTTTAACTATTTAAGCAACCTTTTGGTATTACAGATATCATTTGAATTTTGAATTCTATTCGTCCTGATTGTTTAATCGATTTTATGTTAACAGAAATATTATTCGCTTCGATGCCTAAAATTTCTAATTATTTGGTCAACGTCTAATTATTCATAAACTGAAAATTAGCTTCAAGTACTTTCAACTGCTAAAAATTCCTAGATTATTCTTAAGCGCCGCTCTTCTTCTGTAAATTCGCGAGACAAATTATTGTACTTACTTCATAAACAAGTAAGGATGCGACATTAGCAGCCTCGACGTCCAACTTCTCTTTCCTGCCGGTTAATTCTTCTAATTGTGCTTGCCAATCACGATGTTCTGTGTCCAATTTTTGAAGTAACGCTCTAGCTGTTGCTAGTCTTGCCTCTGTTGTCTCGGCACGTAGTTGAAGCGCAGCGGCACCCCTTGAATGTTCCGCGAGTTCCTCTTGAAGCTGTGCTACACGACTTTCCACAGTGTTAAGTCCAGCTGCTAGCTTGCCAATCTGAGCCTCAGCCGCTGACAAACGTCTGAAATGAATTATGCATAATTTATATATTAACCACATCGCCGTAAATTCCAGTAAATTTTTATTCATAAAATTATCGATGCCAAACAAAATATTTTTTTTATCTGTTATTAAAACTTTTACAGAAACTTATTGCTATGAAAAGAAATTCTGAAATGTTATCTCTAAATTTTCTAAAATCTCTAAATGAAAATTCTGAAAATGAAAAGAAATGTTATCTCTAAATTTTTACTAAATTTAGAGATTTTATTAACAGATAAGATTGATTTCCATAAAATTGTATTGCCATGAAAGAATCAGTTTTCAAAATAAAATAAAAATAAAATTCTATGCGTGGAACTTTCAACAATAAACAGTATAATGTTCGGTTATATTTTATACTGTTTTTCACTGTATAGTTTTCTCATATTATAATTTTTTAATATTCCATATAATTTTTTTAAATTTCTGACCGCTGTGTGTTCTGAGTGTTTCAGAGCGAATGTTGTTACATTTTATATTTATCGTTCCCTGTGTTTTACTATAATGGCTCGGATATAAAATGAATACGTCGAAATATAAACCCACTGGGTCAATTGTCGTTGTTCCCTTTCGAGAGGCGCGACTTGCTGAAGAATCTGACCATATTGGAGGTTGGCGAGTACCCAGGCAGCCAAAGGTGCTGCAGCTACCGAGGCTCGTTTTGCGGTTTTCTCCTCGAAACTTTCCGGCCGCTCCTTGACCAACTTGGCAACCGCCTCCAGACTCGATGGTGTGCTTCTTCTCGCGTCCCACGTTCTAAATCGAACAAAGACGTTATCACGTTTTTCAAACTCGCCTGAATGGCCTCTGATGATACAGACGATGAGAGGGGAATCTTGTTTGCGAATTGTCTGATCAATTTTGGCTGTTAGTTTACGTGGGTACTTTGCTTATAAGTATGAACAGAAATATCGTTCGTCATGTTGGCGGTGTGAACGCACCTGTTACGAGTTAGGCGATAAAGAAGGAGCAAATGTTTTAGTATGTACGTTACGAATCGATGACTATTTATGAGATAAGATCAGGTGTTTGCTCGAATATACAGTGACGAACAAATAAATAGTCTTTGTACCAGATTCAACTTAATTTTGTTTACGACTGAAGTATTAATATTTGAAATAAAAATGTAGAAGTTGTTCCATATCCACAGTGTTTCAAAATACAAGAAACCTATCTTTAAATTCCATATTACATGAAAAACAGTGCTACATTGAGTAGGATTAAATTTCATGTCGCCACATAAAGTGCATTTTCTCTACAATAAATGGAAGACAACGTAAATCGAGTTATGTCTTGTAACTTAACGAGCAAGCTGTGTAATCTATCGATTTAAATTTTTGCGATTTTTACCAAGCAACATTTTTATCGTCAAGACAAATGAAGTAAAGTCTGACGAGAATTAATAATTGTTAAAGAGCTTACCTTATTTCGTCCTTAATACCACGTTTTGCCAAGAAAGTCTTCATACTATTCCAAGAAGTGTCTTTTATGCCCATTAATCGAAGGACACCCTCGAGGACGTCTCTTACAGGCGCTGGAGGTGCTCTTAAAGAACGAACTTCCGCCAATGCATCAGCGCTGATACCAGCTACTGCTTGTGCCGCTTGTTCTACTAATGGCTCGACTTTTCCTAATTCGCCATCGATATTGGTCTATATATCAAATTCAATTTATTTATTTATTTTTTAACTTAGAAAATTATATACCTACACGCTTTCAAAAGCAATAGATTCAAATATAAGAAATTTTTTATTTGTACATTAAGAAGAGAAAAGGATATCTTTTGTTATTTCTATGGTATTTTTTATAGTGTCTAATTTTTTAACAATTTGGCGATGAATCGTGTGAATTATGTATAACGAAAATGTATTTACTTTAGTATCTTTGCAATATTAATGAAATAAACTAAGCAAGTAAAGTTTGTTATCACCGACAAATGCTTCGGTTTAGTGAAGATTTTAGAAAACAAAGCGCGTAGTATAAATAAAAATATGACGTGCTGTATGTAAACATTTCTTGACAATTGTACAGTATTTACCTTCCTGCGAGCTAATTCTGCACTTTCTCGTTCAGTTTCAGCCTTCAAGTTGGCCATTTCTCCTCTTTGACCTGTGGCACCTCTCATCGTCGCCGTGATTTGTTCGAGAGCTGCATTGGCACGCCCTTGTTCCGCCTAGGAAATTAAGAATCATCGTAATTAGCGCGAGGAAACATAATGTATTCCTATTAATTAACTAAAGATTAATATGCCAACGTCGCTTATATCAACAAAGTAATATCGTATCGCAGTAAACTCGATAGAAACTAACGAACAGGACGTAATACAATTTCGTAGCAACGTGCGAAAGCGTAACGCATCTCTTTATGTATTTAACCAAAAATCGTTAATAATTATCTCGGCATCGTTTATACCCTCAAGTGGCATCATCATAGTGATCTCGATGGAAATTAGCAAGGTTAATGTATACCTCCAGCTCCTGACGCTGTTTCGAAACTTCGTCCTCCAGTTTAGCCACTTGCGCCCCGGCTTCCTTCAACTTTCCTACACCAGCTTCGAGACTGTTTAATTTCTGCTCCACTTCCTCGCTCCAAGTTGCGTGCAGATGTTTCCAGGTGTGTAGTAAAGCAAAGAACCGAGCAGGAGCTTGCTGCTGTCGCGGAGCTTCAAGATGAGCCTTTACCACCTCTTTGATACCAGGCAACGTCTCCTCCGGATCTTCGGCTTCGATACCGTTTTGTCGATAGGCTATTTCGGTTAAAGCACCTTCCCAGGACCACCATTCGCTACCAACTCCAGGACCAATTAATGCGCAGTGTCTAAGGAGACCCGAATGCGACAACCAAGGCGAACGAAGCTCTCCACTGTCCAAGATTATGGTTACTCGAAGATAATTTCGCAAACCTACAAAATTTTATAGTAACAGAAGCATATGGTGAGGCTAATTGAATTTTGTGTCGAGTTCAGAGTGT
Organism: Bombus affinis; assembly: GCF_024516045.1. Lineage (NCBI taxonomy): Eukaryota > Metazoa > Arthropoda > Insecta > Hymenoptera > Apidae > Bombus > Bombus affinis. Next base: position 16,685,068 of record NC_066347.1, read on the forward strand.
TTGGAATGAAACAGTAGGCGTTAAGATTGTACAGATGAGAACAGAGTTACGATCGAAGACAAAACTGTCTGTTGGAACGTAGAAACAAAGGAGCAACGTATTGTGTATTATTAAATATATTTAAGTATTTGTAATTGTATACTGTACATAAATAGTTAAGTATACTATACACAATGGCAAGTACCATAAGTAAATGTTTTGTTTATGTTCATTTATTAGCGTAAGTGTCTTGTCGAAGTAATTTTTTGTCATGTTACGTACGATGATAAAGATATTGCTCCAACATGCCCGAAAAATCTTCTCTTCTTGCCACGTCAGCCAACGGCGCTATTAACCCGTCGAGTTCCTCCACTGTAAATAATCCTGGGAGCTCACCTCTCGACACTATTGCACTAGCCAAAACAGCCAACCCAGCTTCTCTCATATGATGCTCTTCTAGCAAAAGCAGAGTCGGATCACCATCGATTCCAGCAGCTTGAACCGCCGTTTTCACCGACGTTCTGCCACGGCCTGGAACATCCAATTTTTATACGATTTTCAAGTAGCTACACACGATGTACAGCAGACAGCGTATAAGCGGAGAAATCATTATCAGACTACGGATTTTTGTGCATTTATGGCATATCGAAAGATGTCAAAGTGCATAAAATGCGGATAACACAAAAGTTTTTAAAATATTTATGAAACCACAATGCCAGAACATCCTACTCAGGTTCTATATTTTTTCTTTTTTTGTAACATTCATAAAAATATGAATTTGCAAAATAACGTACGTCTAATAACGAAACTTTACAGTTTCAGACTTCAAGTAGAATAAATATCGAATTATGCCTTTTTTTTCAGCGCCCTGACAAATAATTTATCCCATAACATTCTACTCTCATATATGAATTTTATCTTCGTACATAAATTTCCCATAAACATAGAAATTACTTATACAGTACCAGGTCCCGAGTTTATTAGTCGAAGAGAAGAGTACGTGGCAGCGAGTCTCGCCGCCGATTTTCTTCCAGCTCCGGGACGTCCAATCAAAATTACACCCCTTAAACTTGTACCAAAAGCCCAACTTAAACCTGAAAAAGATATAAACCGGAAATTCTACGATTTGCCATCGTAATATAACAATAAAAAACAAAATCGTGACTATTCAATCACTATTCGTGATTATTATACAGAAGAATATTTCTTCTACAATATTCCTCATTAATACGTAACATATATATTTACAAAATTAATTTATACAATTTGATAGAACATATATTTTAATAAGCAGAAATTCTGCATGGATATTTAGTTCTATTAAATTTGCTACTATATCAACGAAGCGAAGTTATTTTCTAAGATTTGCTAAAACTGATAAAATTTATAATCTTATTTTATCAGACTTGATAGAAGATTTACATTTAAATACAATCAAATTTTATATAGATAATAAATTTTATTAAATTCATTAGTATTATAGATATTATACTGTAACAAACATATGTCTAGTTTAATTTATCACGTGTGAGATGCAAACAGAAAGAGAGAGGGAAAGAAGAGACAAAAATGAGAAGCAATATTCCTTCTAATTTATCGAGATCATAAGATCATTATGAATAAATTAGCAATTTATCAATAATCATAAACCGATCGCGATTGAAAGATGCGGCTAACAACGATCTCCCTAGCGCTATCTCGTTAAACTTACAAAGTGTACAGGTATGGAGCAAATGATCGGTGGAATAAGCTCGTTGGGAAATAGCGTAATATTAAGTTAATTTAATGTGCTTACCGGCTACCGTGTGCAACAGGTGAGACGAAATCGATGCCTGTACCGGATCGCCTTCCCTCGCGCATCTCGCTGCTGCGTTAATTATCTCCTTCCGCCATTGTTCCTCATCCAACGGCAGCAAACCATTGTTTCCGTGTTTCCATATGTACACGTCGCTTCCGGGCGCCAGCGACTTCGAGCTCTTCGAGTGGATCACAGATTCCAAACGAGCTTGATCTCTGGATGTTAATCTGGCACGATCGAAAGCACGAAGATATAAAATATAGACAATCGAAGCACTTGTCGTGCTTAGAAATCTTACTCTACTGGTGATAGAGAAATTGTCAGTTTGCGAAGTAAACTTCTTCGTAAGCTTCGAACTTACGGACATTTAAGTTAAAAATTTGCGATAGGGAAAAGTGCTGTTTCAAAGGTATAAAATCGTGAACGTGAAAGTACGTATTCGAGCTTGGAAATTTAAGGCGGAATATCCATTTCGTTGGAACTTCAGCTGCGAAAGTGCTCTTGCCTGGGATAAAATAGGCGTTTTCCAACATCCAACAAATGACGCGTGATATTCGACTCGCCCTTCGGAGAGGGATAGTACTTCAAGCTGTCCGCCCATAAGATCAAATCTTTGGGAGTCCAATCGGTCGTCGAGCCGTGAGAAGATTTGATCGATCGAAAAGCATCCAACATGACGGGCACCGTTTCAGCGATCCAAGATTCAATCATAACTTGATCTCCTTTCAAAGAGTCTCTCAGGTGCAACTCCAAGATGACTACGATATCTCTCGGGCTTGGATATCTATCTCACAAAACGAACAAATTCTTGTGGCTCAAGTTGCTATATGCATTGAATATAAATATTAAAGATATAAAAAATTAATTGTCGAAATTCAGATAGGCTGCAATGTTACGAAATTGGTTGGAATATATTTTTTGAAACAATGAATTTTTATAGCTGAGATGTTTCGTGAAAGAAGAATGTCTTTAAGATAAAATGACGAATTCGATAAATTACGAGGGTTTTAGGCCTGGCTTTTTAAATACTCGAAAAACTTAGGAAATTGATTAAATTATTTTTTGGCACGAATACTCACGGCAGATAATGAGTGGACAAAAGAGCTTCTAGTCTTGGATGCAATCTTGTGGTTGCGTCCGCTGTGCATATGATCGTTAGTGGAACTCTTGCAAATTCCAGATCTTCTTCGTGAAATCCTCCTTCTTGAATTAATTCCCGAACTAATTCCTGAATAAATTACACTCTTATACTCTACATTACATTCGAACGTTTTGTAAAAACGAACGAGCGAAATAAAGAAATACGACCAGATTACGCTACCTGTAAATCTTTAGACGCGAGATGCAAATCTTCTAAAATCAAAACAACTCTGGATCCGCTTCTAGGTTTGTACGTTCTTCCGTGTGAAGACGAATTTAACTGAACGCAACTTCGTTTTAGTTTCATCACCAGATCCTGAGGTCCATAGAGAGAGGAACCTTTTATCAAAGTCGACTGCTCGATGTTTCGTATGGAAGAAAGTACGACAGATATCAGGGCACTCTTTCCACAACCCACTGGACCTCTTATCATCATCGGTTGGTTATTTTTGATCAATGGTAAAACAAACGATAAGGCTTCCTTCATGCCACCTGAATTATGCATAAGCGACAATCCGTAACTAAGAAATTTATCAGCGGATTATAGATTAAACTAGAAGTAAAACTATTTTCAAAAACTATTACTTTATCTTATTCGTATCATCTGTAATAATATATTATATTTATTATATCACTTAGAGCAATAACATAAATTTTTTAATTCGATAGATTTGTTCAGCAGCTACGTTTGTTTCAAGTTAAGTAGAGCTTAATCGAAGTACCTGACAGTGAGACAGGACCATCGTCAGTGTCTGCAGATTCGTGAGAATCCCCAATAACTTCCAATCTATCTGTGTCTTGATTATATAATACAGAACATGGTTTCTGCGGATCTGGACACCTAAAATTCCACACAGTACATATCAATTTTGAACTGTATTTTTCACGAAGAAAGAAGATAACGAATCAAAGTTTGTCCTTATACGCAATATTATCTCAGTTTTCAAATAGTTCTACTCTCAATGAAATTAAACGGTATTTACATTTATTAATCAAGGTAAATATCAAGCAAGAGATATTCTGTAAAAATGTCTGGCCTCAAAATACCGTAAGAAATCTGCAATTAATTCTTCCTTCATTTTCGTTTTCTCTCTGTTTACAAAATGTCGAGTAAATGTAAAATACAATTTTTGTTACGGTTATCAAAGGAATACACCGCCATGACAGCCGAAGAAAATTAAATCTACTTCTTAATTTTTTTTTTTTTTTTTTTTTTGTTAATTTTTGGACGTGTAAGATATCGTATCAAAATTCGAGCTTCCGATGAAATTTTCTTCCAAAAGAGGAGAGTTTGGACCATTTCGTAACATGTCTCTTTACGTTAAAATATCGTCTGAAGAAACCTAAACACTTTATCTTATAATCGTCTATGAATCACTAAACTTCGTCTGTTGTTTTCGCCTCAAATTGGTGTATAATTCTAGCAATAAAATTAGAAGTCTTCCTACCAGCAGTCAGTAAGTTGATAAATCAACCGCGCCAATTCGTCTTTAGTGCTTTCATTTCCTATTTGACTGCATAAAGATGCGAGTAGAGCGTAAGAAGCGGAAGTACGAGTATGACAGCTCTTCAAATGGCAAAACGTCGTGTCCATTAAGCCCGATGCCGAGGAAACGTCCGCGTTGATCTTCAAACACTCGTCGACGCACGAACAAAGATGGGAAATCGCGAGTTCCTTCGCGGCCTCCGGAAGTGCATTCAGTCGCGACGACACCAGCAAAGAGCTGGCACTCGCCGAGCCCAAGTGGACTACGCCTAATCGCGACACAGTCGCAGGACTTGCGCCGGCAAGTTTGTGAGTTTCGAAAATGAATCTGTTTCAGAAAATTGTGCGCATGAATATTTTAAAGTTATTGCTAATTTTTTAATTAATTACTTAATATCAAACGTGTATGTTACGATTTAAGGGTAACAACTGTCAACAGAATTAATATACGTCATTAACGCGTTTGTATAGTTTTAAGAAAAAGTTCTACGTCCCTATATTTCATCTCGTTCCTGTATAGAATATTAGAAAATGTTGTAATTTGATAAATGATAGTTATTTATACATTTTATAATCAATATTAAATTCGAAATATGTAACAACTTCGAAAAGTTTGACAGTCCGTGTTCCGTAAAGAACAATTTTAAATTTGTACGGGAATTTTTCAAATGAGCGAGTACGTGAGATATTAAATTGCTTAACTCGATTAATTGAATCGTTGTGTCATAGAATATTTGTAGCGTATGCGAATGAAATTCGAAATCTCTAAAACACGAGTCATCAGATAATTTGGAAGAATAGAAATTTACTTTGTTCCAGAACCAAGCTTCAAACCCACGCCATTGGGCAAAGTCAGTAATCGATTGTCGTCTAAGGCAGAATTTAGAGCTTCCGCCCAATCTGGTTCTACGTCGCCGTTCAAAATAATCCAAGTTACGGAATCTCCAGCGGATACAACAACGTTGGATAACAAACCTTCCCTCCATTCCCTGAAATAATAACGAATTAAAGAGATAGCTGTTTTTGTCGAGATTAATCTGTAAAAGAACGATATGATGTCATTTCTCATTAACTACACCTACAAATCGAAATATTTTCCGCATAGTTTTCTAATTAAATCTATCGAAAGAATTTGGTATCGTAAATCCGCCAAAATTTTATCTGAGAATGTATAATTTTTATAATAAGTTGTAATTTCATTTCTTTTGCATTGCATAATACAAATTACTATAATAATATATAAATAAAATTACTGTATATTTATGTAATAAATCACTATATTATATACAGTAATTATATATGTATATAACAAATTTGAAAGAGTTAAATTTTCAAATTAGATTAGGTACTATCGTAATCTGGATTTTGTATTTTCTAATCGTTCAAGATAGTACCTGGTTTGTGGGTCGACGCGACCCAAAAGTCTCGATTTCGGCATCGCGCCAGGAAATACGTGAAACTGAACGATAGTTTCACCGATTTTCGTTAGTGCATCGCATAGAAGTTTCCTGATGGTAGTTTTACCGCACCCTGGTGGTCCAACAATCGCCACACCCGTTCTGCTTTTCAGCTGGTCGTACAATTGAACACATCTATTTGCCATTTCCTTGCTTAGTTCCTGTTCGGCGCAAAGTTCGAGCAAAGCATTCTGCAGATCTTGTCTTTCGATCAACGTGGACGACGATGGACTTACTCTTGGGAAAACATCGTCTAGTAGAGAGAGGAATCGTGGAGTGTCTTCTTCCGTTAACTTTGGTAACATCGAGGCCCTAATTGCAGCCACTAATCTGTCATATAGAACGCGACGAAGCTTTTGTATTTGTACATTAACATTTTTAATAATATTTGCGATTGATTATATTATTCATAAAACTGCTCAAACGTGACGAGAAATCGCACAATTGATAGAAAACCAAGTTTGAATCTATAGGATACAGCGTTCTTTGTGTTATGAGGAGAATTTGCAATTTGTATGGGACGAATCAAATTTGCATATGACGAACAACTATTGACTCATTCTAATGAATTGAATTGATTATTTCTTGAAGTTTTCAGTTTAAACAAGCTTCGATGTAGGTTTAGAGATAGCCATTATTAGTAGAATATAAAGTTCAATCTCAACATCGGTATGAGACAAATGATACAAAATTTGATTACTTTGGAATTTTATTAAATTTGAAATTCTTAGAATAAGTCCAATAACGTGGCTAGTCTAAGTTTTTTGCACTATGTAGGAAGATCATCAATTCGCGTTAAGTATTTGTATACCCACTTTTAGTCGTAAAAGAATTAAAAATAATTCTTAAATATTAATTCACATGTAATTTTATCAACACTGTGGAGTGTCCTCGTTACGCACGTACGTGTGTAATGGTTTTGAAAATTGCAACGTGGAATAAATTAAAGAATAAACAAGATAAATGAGACTTCGAACCTGCTGGTCTCATCCAAGTCAGTTTTCGTAGGAATAGCGTCGAGTACGGATCTAAGTGCCCTAAGACCCCAATCATAATGTGGCTGATTGGAAAGCAGTATCTCCGCGATATCGAGCATTTCCACGAGTTGCTTGGCGAGTGTCGAGGCATCCAAGAATCCGGCACATTCGAGCAATGCTTTCACAATGTCAGACCTGTCCGGGTGTGCCATTCCGATCGGTCTGAACAGTCGCGCCAGAGAATCCGGAAGCTTACGACGTCCGCCGTATTCAGAGCCAGCCGGGTTCATCGTGATGAACACGCAACAGTGTCGATCCAGATTCACTTTCTGATCGCCTAACAGAACTTGAGACGAACCGTCACGAACTGCTTCCTGAAGGGGTCTAACGAGCATAGCTACAGCGCTTAGCGTTTCCTCCTCGAGGCGATTGAACTCGTCGAAACAACCCCATGCGCCGGCTTGAGCCAAACCCCCTAGAATACGTCGCATACTTCCGGCGTCCATTCCTGATGGTGGAATATACGAATGAGCATAGCAGTAATAAATTATGCGAAGCTAGCGTTTACGTTGAATCGTAAACGAAACGTTAAATGTACGCGAGAAGCTTGTATAAATTTTCTATAAATGTTTCATAAATATCTTACGAATAGTTTGTAACATCTTTAGACACATTTTCTGAACTTCTCGCAAGTATCTTCTGCGAGAAGAAATTTTGAGAATAACGAAGGTTGTTAAAAGTCTTACTCAACTGTCTAATAAATGCGTGGAAATTAATTTTGTAACGGTGGATAAAATTACAAAAGTGATTACTCAACGCATTGTGGTCATACAGGCAAGTGTTGAACCGCGAAAAGGAATTGCTAGCTCGTAAACGTCGAAATGTTATTACCTTCGTCGCAATTGAAAACTAAAACAAGCCTTCCAAGAATAGAGCCGAGTGCTTTCACGCTTTCAGTTTTTCCGGTTCCAGCTGGCCCGGTGGGGCTGCCGCCCAGACCAAGTTTCATCGCCTGAGTAAGAGCCAAGAAACACCTTTCGGTTAATGGCGTTTGAACTAATCCTACCGCCGCTCCTTGATATTCGAAACGGTATGGAAATTCTGCACCGGCACACCGCACAACTGCTCCCTTGTTCTACAATTAATATATTACAGCTGAAAATTGTGTTTCATCGAGATCCAATCTTCCTAGCCAATATTAGTTCTCGCGAAGCACATTTCGCCGGCATTAGTTTTCTCGAATTAATTTCAGAATTAATTGAAAGTTGTTAGCCGAAAATTATTGTCATTGCGAAAAGTATGGAAGCTTTTTTTTTTAAAGACAATCGTCTTTTTTTGGCTATTTAAAGTTAATATCGAAAATATATCGGGAGCTTGAACTTGAAATTGCATTTGCTTTTTCAAAATCACACATAGTAACGTATGTAAGACAAAATTTTCAGAATTTCAGTCGATCATATTTCTGAACTTCCACAAGTATAGTTCTTTTATTTTCACAATCAACGAACTTGTAATTTCATTGTCTCGAGACACGTTTTAGAGTATATGGAATTTTTCTCAACATAAGACGTCATTTTCTTAGTATCTGAAGTTAATTCAAGGAAAAGCAGGGTAGTCATGAAATAAAGTAAAAATCTTACGGTCCTATAACTTCTTAGTTGTCTCTGCCAGGTCCAAACGGTGCTTTCTTCCCGTTGTGTGACGTTTAACAGATTTCTAGCTATCTCCAGATGGTGAACGGTATCAAGCAGAAGCCCGCGTGCTTTTAATGCTGTTAATTTATCACCAGCATCTTCTAAGCCTCTGTATCTCGCTCTTTGTGTCTCCAGATATTCGACAAGCTTCTTTAAAGCTGAACCACCTTCCTTCAAGGCGCTTTCGCATCGTTCCGTGAAACGAATTTTTTCTGATAGCAGTAACACCTTAATACGTATGAAAGATAATTATTAATAATATCAAAGGCAAGTCTAAGAGCTTTGGATCTTTCCCAATAATCTTTATCCTTTTATATATTTTTTCTTCGATCGTTAAACATTTTTCTATTTGATATTATATGTAAATTTTCTACTAATAAGAAGCTTCAAATTAAATTAAAAGATCGCACGATAACAGTCCCAATTTATTATTCAATTTTGTTGAAATTAATATAGACTTATTATTTAGTATTTAGTTTAATTGTTTGTCCAATGGATTATTATTTTTTTGTTACGAAACTAACAAAATTAATTATATATCTTTGTATTAGGTTTTGTTTAAAGAAAGAATTGCAAGTTTACGTAAAAAATATTCAAGCATTTGTAACAATATTTTTATAATCTATTTAGCGTTATTTTTTACTGTATATAAATGAATAAAAAACTAATTGATTTTACTTGAGTTGGATAGGATGATGGATCAGGCGTAGCATCTACCAAACATTTTTCCAAACTTTGTCGGAGTGCATTTTTCATTTCTTCCTCGAGGTTACTCAACCAGCGTGGTAATGGGTCCCGAAGATCGACAGGCTTAGGTAACTGCAATATTTCACCTTCTGGCGATACAACAGCCGTCAGTCCATTATCGTCTTTTATTATCGAACCAACCCCTTGGTATAGTTTCGATAGGTGAGCTTCCAGACCCCGTCCACTGGCTGACACTAATTCAAGAAGGTCTTCGTCGCTTAAAAAGTATAGCCGTGGATAAGACGAACGCTTCTCCTTTAAAAAAGGCGATATGAAGTTTCAAATATAATCATGATATACCGCACTCTAAGAAAATAATAGCTAAACAGAATTACTGTACAAAAATAATGGTAAATTCCAAATAATAAAAATAGATATCTGTTATACCTCCAAATATTCGTCGAGGCTTTTCTGACACCTGTCAAGTAAATCTTTCAGATTCGTGAAAGCTGAAAGTGGAAGTCTTCTCAAAGATGACACTCTCGGATCACGAGACACTTCGCCCAGAAGATACCTAAATATTTATTTCATATACCATAAGACACCTAACCTGATTAATAATTTCCAATGTAATTAAGATAAATAATATAAGACATAAAACATAAAGGAGCAACGTATAAAAGAAGTTTTAATTAAAAATATTTAGTAGAATCTTTCGTGTCAAATTTACCAATGTACTTTAGTCGTCAAATATTAATTACCTGAATTCTTTATTAGCCCTGGACCATCTACCGGTATCATTTGGTGCTGCACCACCTTCGTAGACTGGTTCTAAGTAAACCCACTTCCTCTGTATGGTGCTCAAGACCTTTATTCGTTCTTCCACTTCGGACAATCCGGCTTCGCATCTTGCAACTCTGGCTGCGAACCTTTCGTAACCTGACGCGCCTTTTGCACCCTCCAACAGGAGCCTTAATTCACCTTTTAACCAACGGATAAATTTCATTATTATTCAGAAGGAAATTCGGTGCTTTAATTAATTGTTTTCGTTAATCAGCCATTCACCTGCTCGAGCTAACAAACTGCCGTATTCTTCAACAAGAACGATACCGGCGTTTCTACTGTCCTTCGATTCTTGAAGTTGCAGATGAGCTGACGCTTCCCAAGATTCCAGTTCCATTAAGCCTTGTCGAATTCCGCTTTCTGCCGCAGCTCTCTTCGTTATTTCCTTTAAAAAATCAGACATTAAAATATATAATAGACGCGGCAAACCTTCTTAACCAACGAATCTTTATATTTTCTAATCCTCTGACTGCCACTCGAGAGCAAAGTGTTTTCTGTCTATAGTCCGATGATACAGCTATAGTTGTCACAAATACAGAGTATGATACATTAAATGCAACTATAGAATCAACGTAGGTTCCTTTTAAATCATTTAGAGTACAAGAAGAATGTTCAAGGAACTGTTAGCCACTTTTGATTTCAATAACACAAACAATGTTATGTGATATGATAAAATATAATTATTACTTTTTAGAATAATAATTTGATAAATTATATATAATATAACAAGAGGCGCTTCTTAGTTTTAATAAATCCTGGTAACTGTTATAAAAACGGCATTACCAGCAGTCGAAGAATTGAAATTATAAAATTATACATCTGACTTATCACCTTTATTTTATCAACATTGTCCCTAATGTTGTCCGCAGAACGAAACAGATGACCCAACGTGATATCCCTCACGCTTTTAACATTTTTTAACTCCAAGAGTGACATCAATTCTCCCCAATGTTCCTCTGCGATCTCGTCACCACGAAGAAGCTGTAACCATTCGATGGTCCCTCTCACCTCGCGAACCTTCTTCCCAACAAACGTGTCCATTTCTAAACTATCTTTCTGGTCCATCGATTGTTCTTTCAGTCGATCCTTTAACTGAACTTTTATTCTACTTTCCCACGAATCGAGCCAGTCATGAAGTCTAGGTAGTCTTCTTCTAGCCACGGTCCACTCTTCATCCTCTTGATTCTTTAATTCTTCCAGAAACTCAGCTTGGAATCGACAATTAGATTCCTCTACCTCCATCTGCAATTCCAATGTTCTCATATTCTCATCGTTGTCCTCTAGAACGTCATCGACATTCAGTTCGATCTTCCGACAATCGTTTGTCAAAATTTCTAATTGCTCCTTCAAGTATGTCCATCTTTCTTTCATGGAGATAATCCAGTCTAAAGTGAGGATTTCCGGTTTCGAGGACCATTTCGCTTGCCACCTTTCGATCTCGTCTCGCAGAGCTATCGCTCTGTGGCGAAGATTCACCCTTGCATCCTCGAGTTCACGATCTATTACAGCCTTGTGACGCTCCAATCGGTCGGCTAGGTCTTGCCAAGCTGTGTACGCTGCGCTGACACCTGTTTTGATGAATTTTTCAAATAATTTCATTCGACAGTTTATTTTTTTTTTTTTTTGTAGGTTAATTAAATTTTTAAAGAAGCTTGAGAATTTAAAAATTATAAAATTGAATAATTTCAGTTATTAATGACGGTGTTGGTGTTATTCATAAATGTATGTGAGCTTGAATTATTATAAAAGACACTGCGATTACGTGGATGTAAGCTGAAGTTAGCAAACTACATCGAACAAGTTATATTACAGCTTATTATACTTCAAAACATGTTCGACAACTGATTGACATTTTTATGCATAATATATGTAGGATATATAGGAAAGTGATTTTCTGTTGACTTCGTCTTTTTCTATTTTAAGTCCGCGGGCAATTTCAATTTTTTAATAGAAATATCTAGCAAAGTCCTCTCTTACACGCGAGGGCATCAGGTATTTGCATAAAGAATCCTTTCTTATGCTTCGCTTTCTGAGAACAAAATTACTTGTTCCTATTTTATTTTCGCTTCCTGTCTACCTGAATACTGAATCCTACTACGTTATGTATATATTATGATCAATAGAAATACAAATGCGATTTGATATGTGAAAGAGGATAAGCTCTTACGTCTTCAAAATTATTTCCTACGGGCAATCGAATCGACGCTATGAGTACGTATGGAAACATCATGGAACAAGGAAATATTCTTTGACATCATATAGCAACAATATTACCTCTCAGATAATACTTACGTAATTTTAAAAATTGTTTAGAATCATTTATAATTCTTACTTAAAATAATACACTGCTTAAGGCAACTAATGAATCGTTTCGACTTTATGCTCTTCGTCTACCTATACATTTCTTTAATTATTCTTTTATGATTAATATTCATTACACGATGACATATTAAACTTCTAAGACTTCTTCGTTTCTATTTGCTTGAATAATAACTATTTATAAATAACTATTTCCAGCAATATACATATACTTAAATTAAACTTGGCTGGATAAGTTAATAATGATGTAAAAATTATGTTAGTCATAGCACTTTTTTCCTTACATTCACTTGGTTTCACAATTTAATTTATGCTATATCGTATTTTATTATTTTGACTGTAATCATATTGTCATTTACCTGGCAGCTCCGAAGAGATTTAGCTTTGTGATAATTTATCCTTTCAGAGCCATAGTTAATTAATTAGTGAAATAAGTACTGTAATTACCTTCGAGCTTCTCGCTAGTCCAAGCAGCCAGCACTTTAGATAGGCCAGCAATGGCTTCCACCTCTTCAGCCATACCGGAAGATTGCGCCTCGATTCGTGCATGAGCTTCGTAGGCCGATCCAACTTCCTCCACGTTTCGGGGTCTACGTTCGAGTTCCTTCGAGGCGGATGAAAGAAACTCCACGATGGCAACTAGTCTGGAAGAGGCTTCCACCCTTAAATCGGAACACAAACGTTCCCAATAACGACGAGAAGCTGATTCTAAGTCGTTTCTGGTTGTTGCCGTATCTACGCTGATACACCAGATCTTCACTTCGCTTCCGCGTAACCTTCCGACCTAATTTAATTATTAAACTGCAGCTAAGTAGTTCAATAAAAAACAATAGCGTAGTAAATTTCTGGTAATATCGTCTACCAACCTCTTGAGCCCATTGCTTGGCGTCTTTGAACGCTCTTGTCCATTCTTGCGGTGATCTTCCTTTCAGCCTTTTCATTAAAAGTTTGACTATTAAGTAGTTGTAAATATGAAAGTTTATTAAGTATAGAAGGATATGAAACATTAAATTCTGTTAACGTCTAGAACGCTAACTTTCTACACAGTGTATAGTATGAAAGTAATTTTAATTAAATCGCAACTAATAATATTCTTATTACGTAGTATAGGATCTTGGATAAAGTAATTTATTAATGCATCGGTACTGAGGCCATCCTGTAAGTAATTAGATCGCCTGAACGGAATGAAATGAAAAAGAATACTCGAAAAAGGTTACTACTGTGCTTTGTATGTCATCAAAGAAGCTGCGCCTTCTTCTACGAAAGCAGCGCATTAACTCGTTCTTAATTTCGCAAGAAGTACGTACCTTTCAGCAGCATCGATCCTCGCTGGCGCAGCCAGGTACAGCCATTTCGTTCGCAGCGTTTCCAGAGCGGAAAGAGCGATCTCAGCTTGCTTATAAACGCCGCCGTACAAATAACAGCTCCTTTGTATCAAAGCACCGAAATGCGCTTCGGTCGCGTCGCCAACACCTCTGAAATTCATGGGGATCGATAGGGATCGACGAATCGACGAGTACAACTTGGCACGGACCTCCTCGAGGGACGGTCGCCATTGCAGAGACCCGTCCCGGAACGTCAATTCCACTTTAACTTCTGGCAACTTTTTCAGCAACGACGGTAACGCTCCTCTGGCGCAGAGAAAAAGTTCTTGTTTTATTATTCTATTCCGTACACGGATTATCTATGAATACGAAAATTAAATAGACTGATAGGACTTGACTAAGATAGGAGTGGAAGGATTTTTGTTTCGATTTTATTTGGCAAAGAAAGCTTCTTTTACGTATCTTCCTTTTATGAGGAAACAAAGAATAATGGAAAATGTATAGTTTAATTGCTGAGGATAAATCGAACGAATTATTCAAAGTTTCTAGTAGCTTCTAAAGCGATTCGGTACTAGTCCATTTGCTTAGAATTATTTGAAGTAACTTTTTAAAGTTTCAGTGTCGTTTAAGGTGGCTTAAAAATCGCGTGGAACTCTTTGAACATCACTAAATTTCAAATATTTTGCAAATGAAATTTTCAAAATGACCATGTATTTCGTTTCTTTTAACGAGATTTCCAATTACTATAAAGCAATTACGATAGATTTGAGCTTTCCACAGTTTACCTGTAAGCCACGCCTAATGCTTTGAGCAGTTGTCTATCCCAATGTAATTTCCATGCTTTCGTATTTCCGTATTCAGCTTCGACAGTGTCGACGATCGTCCTCATGTTCATCAATGCGTCTTTCCAAGCATTCTGATTTCCGATCATATTGACAGCGTCTCCTTTCAATAAATTCGATACCAGGTCCCGTAACGAACTGTGCTTCGCAGCTAACTCCGAATTCTGTTGCGCAAACTTCCTCACCTTTCTCAATAAAAAGTAAAAAGCAAAGTACGTCGAATTAGTCGGTAATCAATTCTAATTAATTCATTGTCTACTTTTACGCTTCTTTACGGTATCTGTTACATGTATAAACCAATATTCAGTAAAATAGGTCGAAAATACTAAAAATAAAATATAAATAATTTGTTTTATTTTTCTATTTTTCTCGTAAGAATATTCCAAGTGTTTCTTCTCTTTTAAGCCTTCATGCCCACAATCATTTAATTTATATTTCACTATTATATTCATCTTAGGTACGTTGCAAATGTTCATATGATACATATGCTATACATGAATATATTGTTGTAAAATAACATAAATGCATTGTAAACTGCAGATTAAATTAATCGCGAAGAAGATTGAAAAATTACCAATTCTTTCAATCTAGCGGTATAAGCATCAACAGCCTGAGGATCGGACCAAACTACACCAGATTGTTCTTGAACGGCTCGTGCCAATTCGAGCGCGGTCGTGAGCATTAAAGGTCTCTGAGACGGTACCATACGATCGCCAATTGTGTTGTGAAAGGTGGCGACCTGTTGTAGAGCTCTGGCACGTCCAGCTAAAGAACCTGCTCTTTCAACTAGCTCCCTCACTTCACGAGGAAGTTCGACGCCTTGACTCGAAAGTGCCCTAGCTTCTCTGATCAAAGTCATTAGCCTTGGATCGTACGTGACCCTCATCATACTGGTGCCAGTTAACTCCACCACCGCAGAGTCAGTGCCTAGCGTCAGTTCCTTTCTCGCGACAGCTTCTTTCGTTTCTTCGGTCTGACGAGCGAATTGTGTTTTATAGTGAGGCTGTAGAATAATATAAGACCTTAAAATGATACAATTACCCAAGTATCAACGAAGCTTTGTCTTTTCCTTTCAACGTCTCTCAGCGCTGTCGTTACTCTCAAAGAGATGTCTTCGTAACCAGGAAGGTCCGTAAGCAATTCCTTTCCTAATTTATTTAAACTTTCCAATCTTAATTCCGCAGATCTGGCAGCTTGAACCTCTTGAAGTATTCTCGGACTATCCAACAAGTCTGCCGTATCCGGCCCGGCCAGGCAATTCTCTTTAGATCCGACGATCAATGACGAAGAAAATGAGAAGTTAAAACGTAAGAACGTGGACAGAAGGTTATAATATTGTAATCGAAATCATTTTGAATTCATCGGAGTCTCGATTCCTTTTCTCCTTTAGAATTACCTGTAAGATCCCCGTAAGCTGAGAGCAAAGCCTCCCGTTCTCCGCGTAAAGCCCTTTTTAAACCATCTCTCTTCATTAGTTCGAAGTACCGTCGAAATTCAGCGAGTAGAGAGTTTGGAGTAGTAGCATCGGCAATTTGTGACTTTAGTTTCTGCGCTACTCTTTCTTCAGCGGGCACCAGCCCTTCTTCGATCTTCCTCTTGAGTCGGTTCCATTCAACACACTTGTCGTCGTCATCGAAGACCACTGATGAACGTATAATTAATTGTGTGTCATTGCGTAAACATAATTGGATAAAATAATTAATATAAGAAGCACCCGCCGCTAGATAGATTTTTTTCGTATATTTGTTAAATTATTTGTATGTTTCCTAAAATCATTCTTTATGTGTGTATTGTTTATCGTTTTAAACACTCTTTCGACTAGCTTTGTATTATGTTCTTTCTTGGTAATTTACCATACATAATTGTTCTATATTAAAAAGATACTATCGTCGTATCCCTTTATTAGAATAATCATTGTTTTGAATGTTTAATAAATATATATAATTCTACATATTTTTGTTAATATTACTGAGGCATAATTTATCGGCTTCTGAGCTTGCTGTAACGATCACAAATTACGCAATAACACGTATATCTTTTGCAATAATTAAATGTTAACAATGCAGGGATACCTTTAACATCATCGAAACAATGCATCAAAGCATCCGTGTCAAGTCCAGATCTCTCATTAGGAGTCAGCAGTCTGGTTAATTGCCTATACTGAGCACGTAGCTCCCCAATCTGCCTAAATACCAAGAAAATCGCCCATTGAATCCAGGTACAAAGCAGGAAGAGCACATTAATAAGAGATACCTGAGCCGTTTGCCAATACGTGAACATCTTTCCGGGACGTAACTGTCACCCTTCCACGGATGAACTGAATGATGAGGCCAAAATAACGTAGTGAATTTCTCCACCATGTCTGTCCATTTCTCGCAAATTCCTGCACCACTTGATATCGCTTCAATTTTCACTCGATCGTCGTTAGTTCGAATCTAGTTTGAGAATGAACACGAGCAACTTCAGAAAATTTTAGAAAAATATATTAAGTCCGTGGAATTCTCTTTCGTAAATACAATGCTAATTAAAAAACCGAATTCAATCAAGTAAACTGATTTTTGAAAGATACAAAAATGAAATGGATAAAGAAAGTAAACTAGTTCTTAGCAGTTTCATTTAAACGTAATTTATCATAGAATATTAGTTGGGATATTTTACCTCTCCGATTGTGTTTCTTACGAGAGATACCACTTCGTCTCCAATAACATCCACAAAAGATTTCATACGTTCCTCGGTGTATATTAGATCTCCTAACTTCCACAAGTCGTCGGTGTAGCCTGATACTGCTTCAACAGCGTCATCCACGCTAATTAGCCCATCTCTGTGTACGAAAAAGAGGAATATAGCAGATAAAATATACCAAAGTGAAAATAATTCAATCTCTAATTGCAGCACTGGAAATAAAAATTCAGAAGTCCTCCTATACGTGGCTGTTTAAAAGAACAAAGATTTTTGTATTAAGACTATAACCTATATACTATATCATAGAAAAGAAAAAGAAACGAAACTTTTTATAATACCATTAGGTAAATTAATACGCTTAATTTCTCATCTCAAGTTTTATATGCCAATTGTAACAGAAGTAATGCTTTCACGCGCAATGTTCCAAAGATAGCTAGAAAACGTATCTCCATAAAATTCCTCACGATCCAACTACCGAAGAATTCACTGAAATGATCTCTTTTTACGACACCTAGCTACCGCTGCGCTCTCCAACTCGGCTCGGATGCTCCTCAAGGTTTTTACAGCCTCCGCGTAAATCGTTTTGTCGTGCGATCGTTTCGCGTCCTCCCATGTCTTTCTCCAATAATTCTCCTCCTCGACGACGGAAGTCGTTGCTGACGAGCCAAGAAGATTCTCCTCCAGCTTCTTCAAATAGGATGAATTGAGACCAGAAGACCGAAGTGTTGGCGCCCATACTTGACGGAGAGCTTCGAGCAACGTCGATCCTTTTCCACTGCCGGTCGTTGTAACTTGAACGAGGTCGTGGAAATTCCTTTCTGTCACCGATGCTTCTGTTAACTACATTAAGCTTTCATTCATCAGTTCGTTCGACTTTCTACTTTGGAACGTATTAAGCAGTTTAAGATCGTTGTTCTCTTAGACGCTATAATTTTATTTAAACGACTTCACGCCAATGACAATGCAATAATTGTGTCGTTCTTATTGAAATAATTTGATCGAAACGTCGTACGTGTCGATAACAGGGAATACGTTGATAAAAATGGAAGAACGAATGTTTAGAAAAAAATTCAAATGACGTGCATTTTTATCGTTTAATGACATGTAGCTAAATAAATGACAAATAATATTCTACAATTCTTCCGTAACGCGTTAAGTAATCACGCTTTTTCTACCTTCTGCTTTTATTTTTTATTTACCTTGAAGAAGACCAGAGTGTTCCTCCCAACGGGTAACTCGTTACTCAACTTCAACCGCAGTTCCTCGTCCTCCGCATCCGCCGGTTGTGCACAGAGAATTCTGCACGCGGCTCTGTCCAAGAAGTTGTCCAACACTGTTTGCTCGTCCGCGATCGTCTCGTCGTCTTTCAGGGGCACGCCGAAGAAGTGGCCTGCGGTGGACACTATCAACGATCTACGCTTGTCGAGCACCACCATTTTTTTCGTAAACAGTAGAAATTTCGTGTATTCTTGCTGCGAACGTTGTCGTCACGGTACCATTACGAAGTTTGCACGAAACACCGACGAAGTGGCCGTCCTTGTCGCGTGGTGATCGTTCGAGTTGTCATGACGACTCCCGGTCAACACAAACCGGCTGTCATAGCTGCCACGTGCTGGCGCAGGATCGTAGCTTTCGATTCTAGTTAATGGAAAAAATACCGGAGCTGATATTTTTGTTGGACGTGGCGGATTCGGAATCGTTCAAAGGGTGAACAATTTCTTTATACATTTTTTTAAGTAAAACGATCCTACTTAGAAGTATACGGACGTTTATTGATTTGATACAGTGTCTGTCATAGACCTTTCCAAACGAAGAACAACGTTATTATACCATCATGATGGAAAGTTTCCAAAATTCCAAAAATCTATCGAACAAGTATAGCGTGAACACTGTGTCTTATAGAATTTTTGCAAGAATCATATCAATGCATAGTTTACGATTAAATAGAATTATTACACCGTATATAACTGTGGTCAGAAGATTCTAGCTGCTACTGAAGATGACAATCATTGTGGTTGTCGTTACTATAAAAATAAAAATGTTTACTTAATAGTATCATCTAGGACGTATTGCTACCACGATGGTTATATCTTTACACGCAAAAGAAATGTTCATTCCTTTGCACGTACCACTGCTTCTCGTACCAAAATAATTCTAATAATAAAATAAAAAATCGCTCGTCTCTCAGATATTTTCGTCTATTTATTTACAGTTAGGTTTATCTATCTTCGCAATCTTTGTAGAACGCATCGTATTCATAAACAAATCGTTGGAAAACGAAATGAAAATCGTTTAATTAATAGCTGCGCTGCAACACTGGCGCGCGCAACTCTAATGAAGGCGCGAGGATTCACGCATGCACGAAGTTACCGGCATTGTTAACGTTATTACCGCCGAATATTTGCATAATCGGAGTATAGCTGGCATCCACGCTTCGAATAAGCAATCGGAGTACATTCCGATGAGCGTCGAGGCCGATTTATGCGCTCGCGTGCATACGTATGAACTGTCCATGCATACTTCCGCTCGCAGCAAATGACGTGTACGATTGGAGAAGAACCTCTTGGTCATACCACTTGTCAGAAATATAATTAACGAAACAACGGTTAACAGTGACACATACAGGGATCAACGGAACAGTATTGGTGATGGCTATTCTTTCTTGTAGAATCATTTTGTAAAAGAAAAAAGTAAACGATACGATTCTCTGTGTAATTTTCTTGTAAAATGTAATCTTTAAGCGCCAAATGCAACTATAATATAAATTTCAGTCTTCAAATGATTATGTAAAATTTCTAATGATTCCTAATTCTAATGATTCTGATGGAATTTTTGTTTCTGTTTATTCTATTGGATTGGCAACTAAGTGACCGCGGATTTTGTCATTAGGTGATAATCATTAGGTGGCCAATCCAATAGATCAGTCTTCCTAATTTTGGTCTCATTTTTCGTATTCGTCGCACGCTAATTGAAATCTTATGTTTCGCTAGAAACTGTCCACGTTACTTTCGTTATTTACCTTTAACGTGCAACTATTTAACGATAGTGAATTGTAATGTATTTAAATTTTACACTCGAAAGTTACATTCCACGTGGAATCGTATGTTTTACAAATTTATACAGTACCTTGTAACATAGTACCTAATTTGTGGATACTTTTACTATTCACTTTGTACCATAGCGTTTGAAAAATACAGCTACGTGACGTCAAAAATTGCACTTTCCGTCAGAGATTTTTTTATTTAAAAAAATATCTAGGTAATGTTTGTTTCAACACATCGCCCATCGAACTTTTAGCTGTTGCGGATCAATTGCGTCAGTGGCATTAGTTAATTGACGCACCGCAATACGTATATACGTCAGTAGCAGCGAAAGCGTTATTTAATGTCATTATCTTGAGAAAATCGATCTACTTTTGTACTAAATAAAAACGTTCTGCTAGTTTGATTTTCATCTAGAATCCTTTGTCTCTCGTCGTTTCTTTCTACGGAAGTCTTGCATTTGGAAATATCTCCCATAATGTGGAAACTGAAACGTTGGTTCGGCGAAGTTTCTTTTATGCAAGATGAAGAAATAACTATATTAAATGAAATTTGTATTAGTACAGATCGTAAAATGCACAGCAAGATGTATGAGCGCAGACAATAAATTCATCGATGAGTAATTAATAATTATTCACCGTTGGGAGATATCGATGACTAAGTAACGAATCCTATCGCGTTTTCGCAAAGTACGATACGTTAATTAATTTTAAACATCAACAATTGTAGCCGACGATTTATAATTCGTAATAATTGACGCGCACAACTGCACGTCGCATACAAATATCCTTATCTTCTCCATTTTCACATGCTTAAAATTCTACATACGAGATGATCCATTTGCCTTGATCGTTTGACATCATTTCCTAGATCTTCCGGGCAAAGGCTGCTTTCGTCCGTAGTTCTTCCTCTGTGTTGATCAAATTTAATATAGAGAAAGATATTGAAAAAGGAACGAGGCGCGAATCTTTGCTCTACATACAAATTTTCTAGAACCCGGCACTGTTTCATAAACTACGAAGCTAAAATTACGTTCTTCCATCTGCTTCAGCCGCCGCAGCAATTTCTTCCGCAAACGACCTGAAAGTGAACATACGCAAAACATCCAAAAAGAAGTCTGATCCGGTGGGAAATCAGTTGTCGCTGCACGAGGAAGTCGTGTTTCCGTACATAGCAGTCAAATGCCGGGGGACATTCGTTTTATCTCGCTCGTTCTCGACTGAAATTTACCATCAAAAAAATACCCTCGTTGGAGTGGAAAGAAGCGAAACACGAATTCTTGATACCAGGATCGGGCCACGTGGTCACGTAATCAGCGGCTACTCAACATCGAAGTACCGCTATAAAGCTCGCGGTAATATCAACGCATAGTTTAAATCGACTACGCCTTCATAAAAATGAGCTCGTTATGCGCAGCATAATTTATTCCGAAAATATTCTCCGATAAGATCGTCATAAATTAGAAGGAAATACCGCGTTAATATATTCGCTAACTGTTTGCTACGTTTACTTGATTTAATTGGTTTCGGATTATTTATTCGCCTTGCGATTATTCGATAAGTATTTGGCAATTTTTTTTATTATTCGTTAACCATCGTCGTTTCTTCTTGAACGGTTAAAAAAATATGACAAATCTTTCGTAACAATTGCAAGGTGATTAGGTATTATCTACTATGATAGAATTATGCAACCTCGAAAGTTGATGCAGCTTGTTGCTCGTATTTTTATTCGCGCGATAGGAAAGTCGGCGAGGAAGAAAACCGAGTGGAATAGAAAAACGTGGCAGGAAAAGCAGTATACATCGGTGGCACGCGATATCGCACCACGACGAGGCGAACAATGGGTCCGACTCTGCAGGCTGCGAGCGCAGTGCCCGTTTTATACATGCGAAGAGAAGATCGCAGCGATTAGACGCGCCAAGGCCGCGTTTACTCCACGATTTTCCTCGCGTCATTCGTAAGAAGTATCGGCAACGCAGCGATAGATCGTTGCGACCATGCTAGGACGCGTGCTTTCAGTCGAGGCGCGGACGCCGTTCCGTGTTCTTCCTCTTCTGTGTTTTTGTCCGAGCTCGTTTTCGTTTTTTCAGCACGAACGGTCCACGTCGGTGGCCTTTCTCTTCGGAGATCCGATCCAGTGAGTCTGTGACTATCGAGGTGAGTTCCTAGATAAAATACACTTTCCACGCTTATTCTTTGGGTATTTTACGCGGTCGAGAGGCGCGCGTTTATTTATCGGTCAACTGGAGTTATCGGAAGAAATAAAGTTTTCAGTTTCCGTAGCAGTTTCTCGTAATTCGGTTTCTGGCTGATTCTTTCAAATTGTGTGATTTAAAACAGGTCGAAAACGGAATGCTATTTCGTAATTGTTTCGTTATCGTTCATAGAGATGTGACTCCTTCTTCATTATTTTTGTAGCATTGGGCCAAACATGACGAATGAAATATGGTCGATAATTTTGATTAAAAATAGACCACGTTTAAGAGTATCTTGTTCGTTCTTTGCCGTGTAACAGATAGCTATAGAAAGAAGTATAGGACATATGAACGTAGAAATTAACATATAAATGTAGAAACATCTGTATGAAGAAATACAAGTTTTAGATACGTACATATAAAACTCAATCTATAATTTCAATTAAGTTGCTAATAACATCGGAAATATGTATTAATAGCGTGCATGTAGTTACAGGGAATTTTCAATGTAATTATCGTTTCTCAGCTATGAGAGTGGAGAACAAAGTCCTTCTTAGCAGGATATATTTTTAATTATCTTTACATAATCAAAACATCAACAATCGATACTAACTAATCTTACGAACGACGTTACGTTACTCTGTACACACGCCCCGTCCGATAAAATTAAAACGAACTTGTAAAACCGATTTCCTAATCGAATCTCCAAGCTTCATTTGTAATTCATACTTCTCACAAGTTTTCTATATCAAATTAAGACGAGATAAAAATCTGTGCCCCGGTCACGATTTCAAACGACGACGACGACGATTCTCCTCGCTCCGGACATCGTTCAAGGTACCCAAAGAATTACATCGAGTTAAGTTCTCGGCCTGCTCGAACAGCCTTTTCCTTTTCATTATAGTACAAGAGTACCGGTACCTTCGTTATCGCACGGCTATTTTTACACTGTCGCTTATGCAACGAAAGATTGGCGATAGTTTTCCGCAACTAGGTCCCCGAACGTGCCCCGTTTTCGATACAGTTACGCGTAAACGCGAGATTCGCGTGATACGCTCGGTATATTCACTCGAGCCGCGAAAGTGGAGCGTATCTGAAAGTGTGCCGGTCTGCGTCATCAACAACGGGCGTAATTATATTATGATAAACACGGTTTCACATAACCGTTAGATAAGTACTGGATGTTTTTACCGAAAACTTACTTATTATTTGCCCATAGTGCTCTTCAGCTTCGGCGTAAACAGATAGTATTTGGGTATCGTTGATAAAGAAATCTTCGGTATGATATTTTTACGATACTATTATTACTACTGGTACAAAGTATTCAACGACTATTATCGCATCTACGACTCGAACAGTACGGATTAACAAAATGGTACACATGTTTGTATTCCACTCGCATATTTTCCCATTTACGTACGAACGTGTAAATTTGAATGGCGTTTCAAAATTTTCTCACGCGACTCGTAATCCCAAAGTCTACAGAAACGTCGGATATTTTCTTCGAATTTTACAATTTTATACTGCGAATCAACACTCCTTCGATCTATATTTGTAATTTATTGCACTTTTAACGCATTCATAGGTATATTTGTTATATGTTCTACGATAATTGTACTCACAGCTGTCAGAGCATACGAACACGCTTCGTCGTGATATAATTTTAAGATTAGTGTTGCGGCACATTGTTTTCCTCCGCTTATTTGCGCACATCTTTATGTTTTCATAGCAAATCCAACATTACTCGATGTTAATCTTCCTGCAAACGATTACGTATACTGCAATCTCGTTTCCCTATCCGCGTTTATTAGTATTTTTTACTGCTTTCATGCCGAATTACAATGCCGTAAAAAGTTTCCTACGTTATGTTTATAATCCATGAAATCGAATTTTTCCTGCAAACGAGTTACAGGCGAAAACGAACATACGACGGAAGTTCTCTATCGATAAATTTAAGATATTACTCGATGTTTATATTTTTCAAACATCATATTTTTCAAACGCATCTTCGCAGAGTCCAGATCGATGCAATTATATTAATAGCTTTCCTTACATCACTTATATTTATCATTGAATCGTCGGTGTGCAAGCGTACTTTAGTTTTATCGAATCGTAGTCGACACTTACGAGTGTCGTTGAACTTCTCATTCACGATAAGCCATTCATGAGCAGAATCGAGCAAAATTCATGATAAAGCACTAATTCGCAATCTTTTCCTTCTGTGCAATTAGACTTTCGTGTAGATCGTTTTTTTTTCTACAGTACAGTTTCGTACGATCATAGTTTGACCCAATTACGTTGCTAATTTCTACATAAAGATATTTTTGATTTTCGGAAAGAGGCACGAGCATAAAATTAAAATGAGAAAGAACGTGCACGAGGAGCAATTTCTTTATGTGTTTCTTTGTATTTAAAAGATATTGTTAAGGGGAAGAGTAGATAATCGGGTCAAAAACAACTCGAAACGCGTTTAATTTGCCTCGTGTTAAATTACGATACGTTTGCCTCTTTTCATAATATCGACGTTTCACTGCTCCTTGTTATCAAAATTTGATATGCTTACTCCGAATAAGAGAATTTACAAATTTACTGCGGTATGATAATATTTATTGTACGAGTTCTGTAAAGTTTGATTGAATTTTCTCAAAGCTCGAGTTGGTTTAGAATACTTCAAAGACTCTCGGACAGCTGTAACATAGCAGAACTGTAGCAATAATCGACTCCCTCGATCTTGACAGACGTTCACTTAATCAGTGGCTTCATTGATCGCGCTCGTGCTTACGTACTGTCATAAAGGACACGATTTTCCGCGTGTTTGAACAAATAGAAGCTGAAAGAAACGTAGAATCATGTCGCGCAATTAGCAGTGAATCACACGCCGTGCATTTTAAACGATCGTAGAAGCAGTTGCGTCAAAAGACCAGCTCAGGTCGTGTGGAATTTATCGTTTTTCTTCTAAATCGAAGAAAAGGAGCTTAGTTCGTCTGAATTTTTAAGGACTCTATCGCCTATACGATACATCTGCTATCTTTGAAAACTCGAATATTTTATTATCCTTACGAAGCTAAATGATATTTTCGAATTTCTCGTTCAATGATCATTGACGTATCGTAATCTTGATCTTTCGAGTGTTAAATTACTTACGATTTAAAGACCAAACCCACGCATATGACTCTTACTAATTGTAAAGGTGAACGGTTGAACAGGCTGATAATTTTACAAAAAATGAAAAACATTACTACGTACGTGGAAAATGTAGCGAAAAATTCATAAACCACTCCGATGAATTATACATAGCGGTAGACTTTTTCACTTATTTAAACGTTATAGAAGATATGTTTAAATGTGATGGAAACACTTACAGAAAGACAAGGCAGTTAGAGATGGACAGAATTTTTGTTGGATTTCGGTGAACAAAATTCACTGGACGTTCAGAATTTTCTGGACATTGAAGAACTTTTGCAAACTTTCGTTTCGAATTTGCTTGTTCATTTCATCGAATTTGTTTGCGATATTTTACAACGCTGCAAATTAAACTCTTTCGTGCGAGTTATAACGAATAGGCTGTTAATAAAGTCCATCAACGATCGATTTTCAAACTTAGATCGAACCTCTGAAACAATCCAGATATAACTGAAATTAATTGATCGATCTAGCGGAAATCAAACGTTTTACCTGATCCACCACAGCAACTAACTGAACGTTCGAATGATAATATAATTTTTTAAGAGAAGCTCTTTTTAACCAGCATCTTCTAACAACAATTTTCCATTAAACGTTAAAGTAACAATGTTTCTTGACATTTTGAAACGCTCTAATATCATCCGTATTTGTCTTATTTCCACTATTAATATATAATAATTCTTCCCACAGGTGGAAGGATAACAGCCAATTAAAAATGACGGACCAACCACCAGGCAAAGGACCGCCAAGTGCCATTATGCTGGTGTTTTCAGCCCTCACACATATCCTCCTATTGGCGCCAGTGATATACATTTTGGTTTTGGCCTTTGGAAAGTACAGCTTCTTCTCGTGGCATCCCATTTGCATGAGCGTCGGAGTAAGTAGCCAACTTGGCCAACGTTAATTGCACAATGGAACAATTAAAGAGGCACGTGGATCAGGAATGTAGTAGGTGCTTGACTCCTACGTTACATCGGTAACTCGATACGTTGAAAATTACATTGCACAAAAATTAGCGATTGAAGCAACAGGTTGGTTCTTATTCGAGAAGAAGAGTCGGTGCAACTCTCTTGTTTAAAGTCGACAAACATCCTGCAGCAACGAATGCGTTTCGTAATGCCACGGTGGCAATAAATCTTCTGTTTACACGCTGCGGAGTTACGGAAATTGATGTTTCTCAGTTTCGAAGCGAAGCTTAAGAGAGGAAAGCTTCGCAACTTAATTCTCGAACGTCTTATGCTCTAATCTCGTTCTAGTTGACGAAAACGCCTTTAACGTTTTAAGAAAATCTTTAGCATAAAATTGAAGCGAAAAGTTACGCGTTATATCGATAACGTTACTTCCATATTTTCCTTAAGCGTGAAACGCTATTCTGCATGAAATTTCACTCCAAGTGTATCCTTTTATCTGGAAGTCCGATAACGCCAAACGAAATAAGACAGGTAATTGTTCTATTGTTATCCGATATTAAACGAGAAATAGAAGAGTAGCTGTTCGCGATATACGGCTGTTTAGAAATAACATCACGACGGTATCTTTACAGGACAAGAATACTAAAACGAAATTCTCATGGAGTGAAATTTTACGACAGCACCTAGTTTATTTGAGAAATTGAAGAAATTTCTTAACGATAGAAAAATAAAAATAAAAGTGACCCGAAGAACGCCGTGTTTACCGATATGAAAAATCTTCGATTGAAATGAATCCTTTTGATATAAGTTTCTGTTCAAAGAAAGCTGGCGAAACAGACGTTTATAGAAAGTGTGGAATATGAAATATCATCCATCGGGAGTAGAACGCGGAAGACAGTTTACGTGGATAACCGCAACTTTTTCATTTTGGTGAAAAGGCAATTCGTATTTCACACCAACTACATAACGAAGCATGTAATATGTCATAGAAGTTATCTTGCGATGTGTTTGAAATATCTTCGCGACTAATTACAACATCGACGTACGTTGAAATCATTCGTATCATATTTTATTTACGATGAGGATTAAACATTTTTCTGTGAAACACAGAATCACGGCCGTGATTCATGGGGCTATTAAAACGTCGCGGGCATCCGATCAATTTTCTCGTAATTATTGTTTTCACGGTTGCAAATATCCTGGCGCGTAACATAACACAAAACTATCTAATATCATAGGTATACAATACTATTAATACAACTAATTAACACTATCGGTTAATAAAATACGAATACCTTCTTGTACGACTATACTTCATTTGTTGTACGATTATAATAAGTATGATGGCATGCGCACGTAAAATATTAAAAGTAATTTTCCACGACATTAATGAAAGAACAAATATGGCGAAAGATATCTGGAACTTACGGCATTGTTTACGTTTGCAAAGCTAAAAAAATAAAATGATCGTGTGTCTACCATTCTGAAGAGTTTTGTATGTAAAAGACATAAAATCCTAGACATGATTAAGCGACCTTCGTCCAAGTGTCTCAACTCTTAGATCATCCTCGTACTTGGAAGAATGCTGAGTTCTACTTACTCACAAGTGTTCCGAACAATGTTCTTAAATAAATCAAATATAATCGAATCTGGAGTATGCAGTATGTTGGTAACAAATGAGAAGTAAACTTAGCAAAGATCTGCAATAAAGGAAGAAAAAGAAGAAGAAACGAAACCACCCAACTTCGTTGATTAATCTAATCATTAAAATTCTTTTTTTTTTCTTTTGTCTTTCTTTCTAATGATATCACGTCGATTCATTATCTCCTTAAAACATCGTAGGCGTGCACACTTGTACATCCACCGAATTAAACGGTGAAGGAATCCACCGTTGACCCAGATCGACAAATTGGTTGCAACATTCTCTGAGTAAACTAAAACGATCGCTATTTTCTCTGTCGATTGCTGTCGATTGCTGTCGATTGCTCTGCCTATCAAATTCGTCAAACACTAAGGCTTCGTGTTAGAGCTCGTCGTTAGGCCGAGTTTATGACACGGCCAGGAATAATTGCTATTTTTGAGAGTTAGGACATAGCGCTTCTACCATCTGGGTATCAACATTCAGATGGTGCACTAACACAGTAAGTGATGTAAATGATGTAACGCTATAAATTGAAATTTTAAGGAACATGCTGGCTGCCACGGTGGTCATCAGGTTATTAAGCTTTTTAGAACGATTGAAACAAGATCGTAAACCTAAAAATTTTCGACAGTGCGAGTGATTTACATAACGCTGTCGGAAAAAGTGGGCAAATACGACATAATAGTTTGCAAAAATTAAACGATTAAATTTAATGATGTACTATATTTCAATCTAGAACCGGCCTCTAAAAGACACTTTGCGACTCTCTCCCGATATACAAAACATTCGTCATAATCCAATGAAAACATATTAAAAACATAGATATTTTGGAATATGAAACTAACTAAAAGTAACCTTGACAATCACCTAAAACACTTCGCAACTCCGTTGTGGAATCTTACCTAACAATCTCCGCTAAATCTAATCAAATCCTATGAAACTTTCCACCTGATCGAACTGACATTCATTCTCATAGAAAAACTTATCTGTTCCCTTTGTTCCCATACAAAAATTCTTTAAACGCCAATCGACTAAGTAGCAACTTTTTCCTCGATACAGGTGGGTCTTCTGGTAACCGAGGCGATATTCAGCGTTTCCGGTGAGGCGTATATCGGCTGGAAGGTGTCCAGAGCCAACAGAGTAACGATTCACTGGATCCTGCACGCCACCGGTCTAGCATTAGTATTAGTCGGACTGATCATCATCGTGGTCAACAAGAACAACAACAACAATTCGCATTTTGTCACGCCTCACGCGATCCTCGGATTGGTCAGCATTATCTTGGCGTTTCTAACAGCTGCGTTCGGCATCGTCACCAACAATTCCAGGTGGCTGTATCCGCGTTTCAGGCCGGTTCTTCTGAAAATCATGCACGCGTTCGGTGGTATCATAGTCACGGTGCTCTTGCTTGCGACGTTGATCACGGGCACGTACTCGAAATGGTGGCCTGGTGGCTATACTGGAAGAAGCTTGACGTTCACAGCGTTCTTCATCGCGGGTTTCTTCATCCTTCTGAAGCCGGTTCTAGGAGCTGTTTCGAGAAGCAGAGTGGTTTTCGGTCCGCCACCTGCTACCACCTAATTACTCTGTATAATATCGTATATTACTATAGCAAACGTCTACGTACTGTAGCAAAGGGAAACAAATTCAACGCTTTTATCCAGGATCAACGTACCTTCGACAACTTGACTACGAAGGCACAGAATTTCAGATTTTCAAAGCCAATGAAAGATGTTAAAGATTTATGAAGTACATGGTAAACGTGATGTTCGTACTCGTCGATGAACGAGAAAGATTCTCATCCTTTTTGCATATGCGATAAGTATAGAGAAGCCTGAAGTAGATTCAAGAGCATAATTGTGTTCAGAGTTTGTTTGTAGTCTGTTCAATAAACGCGATTTATTTGCCTTACGTTACTCTAGATTCGATCAGAGATCAGCATAGCAATAGAGATCGATCTATAAAAATATTCTTATCGGATTAAGTATTTCGTGTCGATTACATTGACATAGATAAGACGTTTTTATCGTGTCACGTAGTAAGATAAGATTTAATCGAGTTAATTGCTACGACTGATTTTTGTTCGTGAAACATCGTAATCGAGATCTCTATACTTGAAATAGTTTTATTTTTCATGATTTCAAAATCCATAGCTTTCTTCGTTATAAGAATGAAAGGAAGAAATAACATTCTCTACTATTTAACGGTGTAGCAAGCACACTAGTATGGCATTAGTATGACAGACAAAGCGTATTAAATATATTATCCACTAGAAATTTCACATTTTGAATTGTCATATATTTATTTTCTTAAAAAATTTAAAGTATGTATTTCTCGTACGTGAAGCAGGAAATGTATAGGATTGAAGAAATAATTATTTTCTAAATCGTTCATTCTGAATTATTTATCATTCTGTTAGAATGTCAAAGGGTTAGTCTACTTATAATTCAGACATTCCGTCCTCCAATGATTGTACAGCGATTACGACAGCATTTTTAAAGCTAGATTTAGATAATTTCTTTAATTCCTAAGATAATCATCTCGATTGTTGTTCACAGTATCAAGATGATGTTCGATACTTTTCAAATATCCAGCTACAAAACTCTATTAATGCTAATCGTAAAATTTAAAATCAGGGCTTAAGTTAAAATAAACGAGTGATAATCTAAATCCGAATAAGCGATGTCTAACCAGATACTCGTAGAATTATTCATAAATGAACGAAAAGAAAGATTTGTTATACCTCGGTTGTGTTCATCGAACAGTTAACATGCCAAAAAACAAAAAAAAAAAAAAAGGAAAAAGAGAGAAGGAAAGAAATGAAACGTTTATATAAATGCACCAAAAATGCTTGTAAACTCACCTGGCAAGAGAGAAACGTATATTTTTAGATATATAAATAAGTAGTACATATAAGAAACGTTTACCAAAAAGATAATGCAGATTTGTAATATTAACTTATTAAGATATTATATAGTGTCGTATAATATTATTTAAAAATAAAATATATATATATTGAAATAATATTTGCTTGGGCATTTAACATAAGATTATTAAATAAACGAATAGAGAAGACAATAGGCGCGGTGGCATTATCGTCAACCATATATATCAACACTTTATTAATTACACACGCATCATATACATATATATATATACATATATATATATATAGAATTTACATAATGTATATATCTTCCGCAATGCAATGTACATGTATATTAATACAATTTCTTATCCTCGATATAATCTCATCGTCTCTTATATATCGTGTTTTTTCCACTTTCTCTCATCTTTTCCCATAATTTCTCCTTTTCTTGGACTAACTTTTAAAATTTCTCATAATCGTCAACGTACGATAAACATCCGAAATCGAACCTAATTGCGCGTAAAACTTTCGTCTCGTAATCTGTTTGTGTGTATTATCGTTAACGTTGTGCAACAACACGTAATGTATTGTATACATGTATGTATGTATGTACATTCATGTTTGATGTACATATATACATGTGTATACGTATTTGTGTTTGCGTATTATTTAGGTGCACGTTTATTTGATATAGACAGAACACGACTTTGGATTTTTCGTTTAAATTGCTTTGTCGCATTCCTTCGCCTTAGAAGTTACATGCGTTTGATCATGCACTCGTCTATACGTTTCCCGTGTGCCTCTCTGTTTCATTGAAGATATACAATTTGATTGAGGTATACGTTAATTCTAGTGAAAACAATAGGATCGATCGAATTAACTAAATCTAATTTAAAAAATTCCAATGTTTTTGATAAGATATATGTGTGTTACGTAATCAACTTGTAGAATATGTAAAAGCAACATTTGTAAACATCAGTTGTAAAGTTTCGCAATACTTTCTTATAGATTTGAAATATTTAAGGTCTACTAAATTAAAAATTTATTTGTACGTGTGATTTATCCAAGCGTTAGATGCAAAGATAATTAATCAAATCCAAGGAAACAAATGGCAAAATCTTAAATGTTTGTATATGTATCTTAAAACAATGGTAACGTACGAAATAAAATTTTTATGATACAAAAGAAATTCTCTTCTTACGCATACATTGTGTGTAACGTCCAATGACAGAAGAAAATGGTATATTAACGCGAATAATGCGATATCTTATAATAGCAGAAATAAAGCCTGTAGCTGTAGCAACTAAGAATTTCTAAAAATTTGATAAGTAATAGTATAAAGATATGTCAGCATTTTTTATTGATCAGTAGTATAAACTTATATTAACAAAATCACATGACAACAAGGAAATTGTAAAGTACCTTATAATGTAACTCGCAAAAATGAAATAAATATGAAAGATTTACAAGAATTACTTGAAGAAATGGAACTGAAAAGGTTTCTGAATCATAGGCTGATTTTAAAAGTAAACACTTTTACATTGATATTTTCTGAGAGACACGAGTAGCGTATCAGAAGCAAGCGTATTAAAATTGCTTCTCTTCGTCCAGAATAATTTTCCACAAATCGCAGTTTTAATCCTATTTCTTCAACATCCAACTATTTTCCATAGACACATGCTCGCCAACGTACAAAAATCTGTCTTATTAACGCGAACGAATATTAATCCTATCGTTTCCCATGAAACATAACGCATCTGCTACCGCCTAACGCTATCCTCGCTCTCGAACGCTTTTCTCTTTCTCGATTAGCTCTAGGACACGTTACTTTGTACTGTTCGCTCTACTGGTTGCTCTTGGTGACGTAAAATCCGAAACATTACTCGGTAACCCTGAATTCACGTATCGAAATCTTCGCACGAACGATCTCTGCAGCAATTTAGAAACGGAATAGCCAAAGGAAGATTATCTTTCAGTTCGAGTACTTTGAAACGTGAATCTTTTGATCGATAAACACTTACAAATCATATTAGATATCAAATATGATTTTGTTGGAAATTATACAGAGAAGATAGTTGCAATTATTTTCTTCTAATTATATTTAATTAATGAAATATTCAAGCCATTTAAACCATCAGCCTTTATACGTTTGTAATAGCAACAAAGTTACCGCGATGTTATCGATAATTCTACGTCACCGAAATCTTAACCCTATCTAGGACAGTCGACCACGTGGCCTGACCGGTTTAAACCGGCAGCTAATGCTCTCTATTTATTAATTTATATTATTTAATTATTATTATTATTCATTACTTTTGTATATAACATAACTCTTTTTATAATAATAAATATTGTTATTGTTGTTGTCAATAACGCGCTAAATCTTTTGTTTAAATTTCTTTTTAAACCTGCATTAGATTCGCCTATCTAGCCTAAGGACATTAAAGTTCTGTCGAATGCTTATCTATCAGTCACCCTTTCTTCCCACGAATCCCAAGCACTTTATATCTTCTCTTTTCTCTCGCGATTGTTTCTCCGTACTCTTTTTAATCGCATTTCTTAAGCTGGCAAAATCTGCCCGAGCAATCGATCGTCAGGGTTCCCTTAAACGAAGAATTCTCGTTTCTTCTTTTCTTCTCTTTCTTTTTTTGTTTCTTGATTATGTCTCGGATATGGCTAGTTGGAGTGCGTTTCTCGCGTTCCTATCGGTATAATTTCGTTTCTGTCTAATCTGAATATATCAGTACGTGTACCTTCATTCAGATTAATTAAGTTACTTGAATTCCAAGAGGATTCTTGATGGAGAATAAAGGGAACGTATTTATGAATGTATGTCAAAAATATCGATTTGTAATTGAAAACATACATGCATAATAGAGAGATTTTATATATATGCGAAACATAACGGAATGTAAAGTTTAGAAGAAGAGGTATCGGTACATGTCAGTAAGTACTAAAAATAATCTGGAAATAAGATTACATTACTTAACAACTATTATTTTTTTGTCTTTAAGTCAACGAAAAACTGGGAGGTCTCGAGTTTGCTCTTAAAACCTGAAAGCATATTTCATTGAGTTTCGTTTAGTCAAGTAAATTCATTCGTATCGATATGTGAAATATTGCAAATCATTTGCTATCAAGAAACTTTGGTCATAGATGAGAACAAGCATAGAAATTCGAGTAGAATAGATGACAATTGCAGGCTGGTTTCGTATTACTCGAATTGAAATTTGTTGAATCGAAGTAACTTGACTAATCCATACGAAGTTTATGCGGTTAGTCTAATGCTTCTTCCCATTAAACGAACAGTAGCGGAAATATTTCGTTGAAAAGGAAATGAACGTTTCATCGAAAACAGACGGATCTTAATACAAACGATAGATTATTAAAATCTATGATACTTAATGGATAATTGTATACTTGGTATTTTGTTCACCGTGTTTTGTACCTACTCGTATGTTTGTAAAATGGAGGATTGACAGGATTTCGGGCATTCAATTAACTGAAAGACTAACTGGGATACAAAGTCCTGGGTTTCGGTATTTGAATATGAATCGATTCGATAAACTTTCATTGTCTTCAATGCGAAGCTAACGAGCCTCGATTGGATACGAATTCCGATCTTGGGATTCGAATATCGCTCTATTTAATGTTTTTTTTTTTATTTTTTACTTTTTTGCCTATTTTCTGTGAAGCTCTGAGTATTAACAACGACTAGATTCTAAAATGTTAATTAGGTCACCGAGGATCCATCTTGTACGCCAATAGTGAGAATCCTCCTCCACTTGTTCATCCCTTTGAGCAAAGGATTAATGGCAAAGGACGAATATTTACTCTTAACGTCCACTTTCATTACTTACAAACCATATTGATCGCAGATACAACGAGAGCTGCGATTTCTTACGAACGAGTCGTATAGTTGCAGGAAACTTCGAAATTTTCATCGTTTGCAAATTTCATGTTTACGTGAATCTCGTGAAACTTATCTCGTGAAAACGGTTTGCTGAAAATTCCTGTAACCACGAACCACCGTGTAAAAAAAAAAAAGATTTTTAAGGGGCAAAGTTTCTTGTATTTTTTCCTGTTCGTTGAATTTAACGTAAACAACAAGTCAAAGGATTGTAAAACGATACTCTAATTTTAGCTATGGTCATTTTACGCGCAAACGAAAAATACTTCGACGAAGCAACGAGGAGAACGAGACCGGTCAATTTGTGATAATAAAAATTGTGTACGTTACCAATGAACGCGAACACGTGGATCGTTAAGAGGATAAAAAGTGGAGTTAGGCCCTTGTTACTCTAGAAAAGTACACTTACACACACTTTCCGCACTATTTTTCGTCGTGTTCACTCACTCAACGAAACGCAGCGAAAAAAAAAATCGCACCACACAGATTTTCACGCGCACGGATATGAATTAACACATTTTGTATGTCTGCCTTTTCGTAATTTGAACGCAGCGAGATTTTTTTCTATTTTTCTCGGCTTTAATGTCTAGTTAAATTGTTTCGTGACGTTTCTTCGCTCGGAACCTCCCTCTTTCTTGCGGTATATCAAACGATGAATCGTGTCGTGTATTTTTTTATTATTTTCTTATGCTTGTATTTTGTACACGTAATATAATAAACTATGCGACGCGTACACCAGTGTACAAGCGCCTATAAATATAATGTAAATATTTAATATACAATAATGTGTATAATATACTATATATGTATATCTTGTAACGTGTGTATATGTATATGTGTATATGTATATACATATATACGTAAAGTATACCGATAAATGTTATACATATGATACAGCTAACAACACTTTACAAACGGGGTCACATAAAAAATAAAGAATCACGATTTCTCACGTTTATTGACTGTGTACGTACGCGCGTAATTTGTCCGGTGTGCTCACGAGACATCACTGACTTAAACGTTTATTTTATGATTCCTATTTTTAGGTCTGAAATGATCCGAAACGCTTTTCTCGCTGAACCGTGAAACGACACAACCCTCTCCTCTTTCCTCCTTCTTCCCTCTTCGTTCTAAACACCTTCCCATCATCTCACTGTCTATGGTTCACACAAAAATAAATATATATGATATATATATATGTATATATACGAATATATTATATTATATATACATATACATATATATATATATATATATACGCACAATACATGGTTTCTTCTTCCTCTTCATTTTCTTCTTTTTCTTCTTCTTCTACACTCTACGGAACAAGCGTTCGATTCTCAGAAGCACGCAGAACAGCTATTAGTCTAATAGACTAGGTGAAACCCTGAAAAGTTTACGCAGCTGGAAAATAGATATTATAATTGATAACGGGAATTGGAGGCGTTATACACGCGGAAACACTCGACAGTCGATCTACGAGAAAATAGAGTTCTTTTCTTTGTCTTTTTAAGTGTAACAAGGACAGATCAAGTGTTCGTCGTCCTCCAATTGTGGATACAATCGAATTGCAAGTTTAAGCGGGCGAAGTATTCGTTGGCCGAAAATATCGTACGCAAAGGATCACGACCTTTCCCTTTCTTTTTTCTTCTTTTGTAATTTTGTAGAAGGAGTTTAATATGTGCATATCTAATTTCTATACAATTAATAATATTATAATTAGTAAGTTTTTATAATAAGTATGTATATATATGTAAGGAAAATTAATGCAAAACTCGACGAAATGATTTGTAAAGAAAGAAACTAATAGGATTACAAAAAGCTCTAAACGCACATTATTTAGTACTAATATAATGATTTTCTCAATTAAGCTGATACAGATACGACTTTGTATCGCTTATTTTCTGCCAACCAAAATTATTTAAAATGAGAGCATTTTTTAATGAGAAGTTCATATCTATTTTGGTATATATTTTTCATCTTGTCTTGTGTAAGGAGAAATAAAAGTGACTTAATAGCTTGTGTTATCCCCTTTACAAATATGGCTACCACCTATCTATATTAATAGCAAAAAATAAAAGGAACTCCCCTATGTTTCTAAGCTCAGTTTATAGACTACAGAATTAAACTATCGAAGCAGCTGCTTCTCCCTAAGTCTCTTAACCGAAATAACTCCTGCGTACAACGATCGAAAAATATAAGCTTTTAATATACAAGCCAAGCAAATAGTCGACCTGCTTATGCTACATGTGACAAATTTTAAGATAGAATCGAAGAAAACGTGATTCTAACGATATTATTAGCTGGGAATGCTTAATATTTGCACGAATTAATTTCTGAATGTTGAAAGTAACGAATTGAATATAAAAAGTAACGGTAGCCACGTCGATATAACAAATAATTATAATTCTATAAATTTTGAAGATATGGAAGCTAATATAAATTTTAAAAAATTTGTAAATGTTACATTTCGCTTTATTTCTCTTTTCTTTCAGTATCTGAATATTAATTGCACAAGAAATTATCCATATTTATTGCTCAACAAATTATCCAGCCATAAATATTTTTGTAGTACGTGATCCTGTCATTACAATATCTCAAGTAGCGTAGTTAATTGTTCATCGACACCTGTTCAAGGACTACATCGTCGAAGGGTAAACGTCGACCATTAACTTTACTATCCACCTGGAAATATGCAGAGCGGCATAATTCGCATCGCATCATCGAAACCTTTGTAAGTAATTGTCGTACTTCGACCGTTTAAATTCGCTCTTTGACCTCCCACTTCCGATCATATTGCGTACATTATTATAACGACAAATAATTCTCTTCTATCGCTGAACATTATATATCTTTGACGCTCAACAATTTAATCCTTTAAGCATTGAACCACAATATTTATTGACTCTTTGTAAAAGCTTCAATCCTACTATCATCGCTATCGATAATAATAATTCCTAATTGAAAAAAAAGTCAATAAAATAGATCATCATAGTTATGAATTATTCTTCTCTATTTTCAGTCTGTGAAAATGGAGATAAAAGTATTAAACTTCGATAAAATGTCATGTTAATCAGTCGTTGGAGATATCGAAGGAAGTAAACCGAAACCATAAATAGATACATGAATCGCTTACGCTATCGCACGCTTAGTACGTAATTCTCTTACGTAATTAAAATTCCCAGAGATTTTTAATCTCACTTTAAATTCCATTGCTACGATGGTGGCAACGCTGAAAGGATTAAAACGACTAAAATACAGCAACAATCGCGTCTTTAACAAAAATATTCTATACCCCATCAACTAACGATTGTTGCGATCTCTCGTTTTTGGAGGACATCGACAGGTGAACGCAGGAAGAAGGATAGCGCTAATCATCCTCGCTTCAGCATGATAATACTGTCTAAGACCGCGTCATTTTTCCGCTTTCTCAGCACTTACAATTAGATCCGCTTCCTTCCCTTCTTAAATCTCCTCGACTTTCCAATTCCTCGAAATTTGCGCTCTTCAACGATCGCACTTATTCTCTCGATAAACGGTACAGCGTAGCTGGTACTTAGGTATGAAACATTTCGCGAGTCAACATCGAAAAAATACCGAACGCTCGCGTAACTAGAAATGGTGCTTTACAAAAAACCAGATGGTGGCGACTGAACGTGTCGGATAACAACAAATATTCTGCGACAAAATTGTCCAGTGGATTAATAGAAATTTAGCTTGTATTTTCTTCTCTCTTTTTTTCTTTTTTTTTCTTTTTTTTTTTTTTTTGTTTGTTTATGGCGGGTGATACGAGATTACATAGATGTGAATTGCGACGAGGCGGAATTAACCGCGAACTCCTCTTGATTTTGACGGCTAAATCGAACATGCCTAATCGCACGGAACGTCTAAATTGATCCGCTCTGCAAGTGAACATTATCTTAGATAAGATACCTTACTCGGGAGCAATTGAATCGTTCAGTGATTTCCACCTGAAAAAGGTGAACTGTCATTGCTATATCTTAATAATTTGTATAATGACGCTTCAGCGTAGATAGCGATAAATACGTAACTTTCCTCGCTAGAATACGTTACAATTATTTAATTCCATTATTCCTCTCGTTATCCTCTTGTTGTTTTATCGTCCGTGTGTGAGATTTTTTTTTATCATTTTCTTTGTATTCTTCGTGTCCTTATGTATGTACAATCGAAAGCAGTGGAGTAGCGTAATTTTTCCTAACGGTTTTACATCGCAGCGCGCGTGCTGGAGTCGTGTCACAGTTTCTTCACGCGGAATCTTCGTCACATCGACAGTCTTCTATCTAGTCGCGATCGATAAATTTTTTTTAGTCCTTTTCTTTCCTACATTTCATGCGATTCGCTATACCGATTACAAGTTTTCACATACTATCTTACAACGAAATAATGGCCATTTAATGTTTAACGACGATAATGGTTAAATATTCTTACGTCTACGTTGGAACTGTGAAACTTGTAAAGAAAAGAAAGCAGAATATCAAACATCTTCTCTGGTAAAGCAAACGAGAATGAAAATGAAAATGAAAATTTTAAAATAATTTAATAAATTTCAAAAATACTTTAATCGTCATATAATTAATCGTAGATTCTATTGGAATGAAAGATATAATTTAATAGGATTGTGGGACTCGAGTATATGAAAAAATACACCGACTATTCCTCTTTAAAAAAATAAATCCATAGGAATATCTCTCTTCTATTGGAACGTTCAATGCCATTCTTCGTTTGACCGCCACCCGATCGATCATCGATCGTTATTGAACCTATCTGCGATATGCAACTACCTGTTATTGGCCTGTTGTATCTTTGGCAATAGATTTCTGGGCAGACTCGTCTTTACAGATAAAATGAACATCGTGTCAGACTTGTTGGGATGTGATCAAATCGGTTTTACTAGAATTCTTCAGGATCGACGGTCCAGGAAGCTTCTGAGTGGTGCCAGACGTGCTCGAGGGTTGTACCATCATTGGCTGACCGTTTACCAGGACTATGGTGTCTCTCACGGAATTGTATCCTGCTGGTGGCCCTACGTTAGAATTATTTCATGAAACTTAGTAGATCTAGTAGATTGTAACATATAAAATGTCTGATTTTATTGTATCAATGTTTTCCAAATTTTCCTATTTCAACAAATGTCTGTATCTTTGTAGATGATTTTAAAACTAAAGATTTTTTATATCGTTTTAATTTTGTAATTTGTGCGTGTAGAAATGCATTTCTCTTAGCGTTTGATGAATATTAGTTCGTGTATGTACGTGTGCAAAGTTTTACTTGAAATTCTGTTTGGAATTCTCTAGATATGCATGACGTTATTCTACACATTGTACGCAATTTCTGTTGTTTCGCTTCCATTAACATCATGGTATGAAGCTATTAATTAACGTTGATTTATATGCAAGAAGTATACGTTATAGTTAGGATTTGCTTATTACAAGAGCAATAATTTCTCTATTATACGATGATAATTACATTAGGAGAATTTGTTTATATTATTACATTCTTCGTAATAAAAAAGATTATTTGAAGAATATTTGCAGAAAATTTTCCGAATATGTTAGTCATGAAAAAGATTCCTTCCGCAAAATATAATTAAGAATTAATGAAATACCATTGGGTGATTAATAATTAGCAATTGTCCTAAATATATCTAAATCGATTGTTATAATCCTTCACTGATAAAAGTGTCACTTGTTATTTAGAATTCTACCAATCAATTTAATACAGTATAAACTATTGACACTTTGCATATGCATTTTGCATATCTAGTTTTGTCACAAATGCATAGACATCCACAGACTACTCGTCACATTTGTGCTTTACAAATAGAACAATCGTGTGTTGCTAGCGTTTCATTCTATCATAATTTGGTCGACATCTATGCGACTGATATATCATAGTTTTAAAATACGAGGCACATATTTTCTGCAACACCCTGCGTATCCAACAATCGCGTAAATAAATATATAAATAAATACTCGGTCCAGACGTATCTCATTATCGATCACCGTCAGCACACGATGTAAGCGGAGACCTCTACACAAATCCGAGATAATCTCGTTTAATATAAGAAAAACACTGTTTCCTTGTGCCAGTACAGTGTTAACCTTCGCTCAGGCATAATGGCATTGAGTGTCTGTCATAGCTTATTATATCTAAATTAATTATTATCTGCTACCAGCCGAGTTAAATGCAATTAGAACCGAAACTGATGAAAATTGCGCCTCGTACGACCATGCATCCACCACGCCGCTCCACGCCGTGCCGTGTTTAATAACGTAATACACGTCCTGTCGGATGATGTTTACTTGCACACGACTGGAGCTTAATCAAGTCCTTGATTACCTGGCGACGGTGTATGAGTGAGCGTTCTCGACGGAGTAGAAGGATTCCTGGTCGCAGGACCCCAATCAGAAGTCGGTTGTAAAAGCATCTTCGCGCGCCACCAAACATTCTTCCCGTTGCTCTTCTTCGTTTTCCCTTTTCCTGGTCTTTGCCACGATGGCCTGTTGTCGAGATCGTCGTCATCATCGTCGTCTTCGTCGTAGGCAGGACGACGACGCCGATCCCTCAGTTGATTCTGTAATGAATAACGTATTAACGAATGTATTTCAGTCTGTTTATATCTGGCAACATTTTGATAATATTAGTGAAATTGTTGATAAAACTATTAGGATACCAAGGTTGAGCTATATTGTAATTATTACGAGAAGCAAGGGTCCTTTTTTTCTTAATTCTGAAGCGTCATTTACTATGCGCATGGTTGGTAGAAATATTAACACTTTATTGATCAGGCGGCTTTTGCTATAAATAAAAACTTGTCACGAGACTGGAATGGAAGGATTTTTAGAAAATGAAAGGAGACATTGATGGTTCTCTTCAAATTATCGTGTATTTTATATCAATCGAGATATTAATATTTTACTTTTTAAAATACTACATTTATACACTTTTTTGGAAATGTCAAAGTATTTTCGATATTTATTTAGATAGAAGGAGAATGCTTGTAAGGAGAAATGAATGTAAAGGTAAATGATCGTAAAAACAGCGTGAAGTGTAATGGATCTAGGGAGATACGATCTCCGAATCATTACTGTCAGTGTATCGTCATTCAATGTAGCTATTGTTACTTCGCTTTATTATAACTTATATAAAATCATACAGTAACTACGCACAAAAACTTTAACTCTAAACTACTAATTGTCACGAAAAGGGGAAAAAAGCTATCGACCGATATGATAACTGGTGCACCTAAGTACTTTGTTATATTAATATAACTGTTTCTGTGTTACAATTATACATGACAAAACACTCGAGAACTGAAAGAACTTCTGCCTATGCAATCAAGGACTCTTATAATCGGCGTGCCAATAATCAATATTCCAATAATCCACATTCTATTGTATGCAGCAATCCTGAAACTCTCATTCAATTCCTCCGACTTCAAGAGACCAAATACTTTAAATGTTATCGTGTTACTAAATTACTCTGTAAACGACGACACTCGTATTTTACCGCGAACAATGTCGAACGATTTAATTTTACTTACGAGAGCCACGCCAACGATGACCAATACTGGTATTATACCGACAACCCATCCAACAACGTCCGCCCATTTCGGATAAACGTAGCCACCGTATGTAAGCGGCTCGTATTCGACCCAATTAAAAAATAGGATGAAGAAGAGCGTAGCTGGTGTAACCACTTTCCACATCCACGTCCAGAAAAATCTCCAGGGACGACTACGAGGTCCGATCATCTGCTGCACGTCGTCGAGAAATCGATCCGCACCGTAGATCCAAGCGACCAAGATACATTCGCCTATGGCGATCAATAACACCGACCAATTCGCTGCGTATTTGTCCATCAATTGCAACCAGTACATACCAGCCTGGAAGTGCAGCGAAATGTGACATTTTAATTACGAGCAATCTTCTGGAACGAACCCTCGAGTGAATTATTTTTACAAATATAGTAAAATACTTTGAAGTTTTCAATTTATATATCATAAACTCGTAGAAAAATAATTTTAAAACTCTATCTCATTTTTTTTTTTTTTTTTTTTTTTTTTTTTTTTTGTAACTTTTCACTTGGGAAAAGAAAGTATAACGTACATAGAACATATAAGCAGATTAAATATTGTGAAAGACGATAATTATTTTATTTATCGTATTCTAATATTTCTAAGATACTTTGGGGTATAGGTAACAGATATATAAAAGGAGATAACAGCTACGGATAACACTAAAATATTCAGACTGTAAAAACAATAAGACGATAGAGTAAAAAGTAGTACAGTTTTATAAATGGACGGGCAGTCTATCTGTTAGCTTACGGCAATAATTTAAGATACGCATAAATGCACTCGAAAGCTTCATCTGATAAGTATCGCGTACTTGTTATATATTAGTAGATATAATTATGTTATCAAGTGACAAGATTATGCATTACAGATTATTAATTACGGAATATTAATATAATATGAAATTACCTAGATGTGTGAATTAGATATAATAATTAAAATACATATA
Organism: Bombus affinis; assembly: GCF_024516045.1. Taxonomy (NCBI): domain Eukaryota; kingdom Metazoa; phylum Arthropoda; class Insecta; order Hymenoptera; family Apidae; genus Bombus; species Bombus affinis. The sequence goes on from NC_066347.1 coordinate 16,728,593, forward strand.
TAATCGTAGGTTCCTAATATTATCTTCATCGATATAATACATTTCTATAACTAATATGAAGCTTTTTATAATGATCACGTATTTTGAATTTAGTTGTGTATTACTTGGTATTTTTCAATCTTATAAATGAAAAGTGATTAAAGTTCGATAAATACAAGTTTCTAGTTATTAGTAACATTTAAGAATTCTTTTTCCTACGTCTGGAATTATTTAATTATCCTTTTTGGTATCAGTTATAGAAAAGAAATATTCGCAATTTCTCCTATGTACAATATAAACTTACATTGGTAGTGAAAATGATACCACCGGCGTAACCAAATACAGCTGCTGCCAAGACAACCCATAATTTGTAATTTCTTAATGCTGGAAAGGCATCGAGGATCGCTGTGGTAACAGTTTCCATCAGAGCGAATTGAGAGTCGAGACCCAAAGTGAGCAGCATCACGAAGAAAAGCAGCGACCAAAGTGGGGCAACTGGTAAACGAGCTACTACCTATTTGTATAATATATTTTTTTAGTAGCAAAAATATATAATTAACACAGCATGCTCTCTATATATAATGAATATATAAAATATATCTTTTAATGATTAATGTATAGTATTTATACCAATGTTTTTATCTGATATATATTTTTAGATACTGTAACATTTAACATTAAAGGTATTAAATATTAAATTTTAGAAAAAGAACATTTAAAACGTCCATAAATACAGGAATGTGTACCTAGTACACTGCAGCATAAAATGTAACAGTAGAGTGAAAAGTAAAATAACAAAATGACTAATGAGGATGTTTCAGAGGTAGGTTCTTTCGTTTTGTATGAAAATAAAGAAGCCTGTAATCTGATTTGTAATCCTAAAGTCTTTCAGTTCTCCCTACAATGTCGATTTCTAAAATTTACTTCAGTCTATCGTCTTTTACATCTTTTATCGAATCTGTAGAAATGAACTGTATAAATACTACTAATACATAATAAACATTGATTGCACAATAATTATTAGACTACGAATGTTCATGTAAATTCGTATATTTCTAGGCACAACCAAACGAAAATAGGCCCTAAATAAAGATCTACAAATATTATAACGAATATTATATATATTTCAGCGCACTACATATACATTCTGCACGCTTAAATTATAGTGGCTAGTAATTATAATTACACGTATCATTTTAACAAATCTAGCGAAATGTTAATCGAAATATCTTGAAGAGTAAAGGAAAATAAATAAAACCAATACATGATAAATCTTTAAAAAATATTCATCAAACGTAATTTCAGAAAAAAGAACTTGAGCCTGATCTAAAATAAGTTTACAAAAGGAAGATCGTTTTACGCTAATAATAATTCTATATTCACATACCTCAGGATAGACAATGAAAGCCAGTCCAGCACCCTGATCGACGACAGACGCGACGGGAACGTCAAGCTCGTGAGCCAGGAATCCGATCACAGAAAAAATGACAAAACCAGCGAAGAAGGACGTGCCGATATTGCTGACGGCGACGATCAACGAGTCCTTGTAACAATTGTTGGTGAATTTGTTGTAGGAGCTGAGCGTTATCAAACCACCCCAAGCAGGGCTCAAGGCGAAGAAAATCTGCACAGCGGCGTCGCCCCACACTTTCGCGGACATTAGCCTTTTCCAATCGGGCGTTAGATAAAAAAGAATGCCCTCGTCGGCACCGGGAAGTAAAATCCCTCGAATGAAAAGAGTGATCTATAAACAGAAAACAGAGTTTTTCGTTTACAGCTCTACCCGTTGATTGGAGTCGTCAAAAAATAGCGAATTCTGCGTGAGACTGACTTAGAGAGTGAAGAAAACGTGTATTAATAGTAACGCGTATTAGTAGGAATTGAAAAAAATTATCGCGATATTAACAAGTATGGAAAGTAAGTCAGATTATAGAATTCCAGAAGAAAATAAAAATTCTAAAGAAGCGTTGATGAAAATTACGCTTACCAGAACGACGTATGGGAAGAGAGCAGTGAAATATACAACCTTTCCCGAGCTTTGAACACCTTTGCTCAGACAGAGGAAGACGATAATCCAAGCCAACAGGAGATTCACTGCCATCGAGGGTCGAATTGAACCTGTCTCCTCGATGCCGCTACTCATCCCCAACACGTGATTGCTGTGTAACGCATGATTGAAACGATATATTAGAAAAGTAGTTTAGTTCGCAACTAATAACTTTATTTTCTGAATTATTTCGCTTTTATCACTACTAAGTTAATTACACGATACAAAGCATAATTATTCTTTTGTTTGATTTAATAGCAATACTTGCGAATGTACTCTCCTTACTTGAAATATTCCTCAGCAGGTGGTCTTCTAATGGCACTAGTGATGTTTTCCATAGTCAGACCCATGGAGGCCATCTGAGTGGAATTTAAACATTTTGTTTTGAAGTAGCTCATGTTTTGAGACATACACGCCTCGGCAGCTTCTGGCATGAAGCAGTCTTCGGTGCTCCATGGTGGTTCGCACTTGCTCCATGGCAGTTTACCAGCTCCTGCACAAACCAATTAATATTTCTTTATTGATATTAAACACCGATGTTTCGGTAATGTTCCCTTGGTCTAAGAGACGTGCAATGAATTATTTTTTATTGCGATCGTCGCTAAATAGATAGACGGATTAACGACGACACATTTCAATGGTTTCATTATTTATTATTCGTCTCTCTTCATGTTGCCTCGTCATATACCTATCTATTTTTCCAAGAACGAAAGAAAGAAGAAAAATTCACAAGGAATACCGCGAAACCTAGATACCCGTTGGCACTCGAAACGCAGTAACCTACACTCGGACGAATCGATAATTCACGCACCGTGATACTGTGTTCTCTCGTTCATAAAACTTATCCGACACAAAAATCTTTTTATCCTTAAAAAAAGGAAAGAAAGGAAGTAAAAGATATGTAACATTATGGATAACACTATAGTTAAATCTCACCGGCCACGGAGACGAAGATGTAATAAAGGGTCCAGGCGATGATCAAATTGTAGTAGAGCATCACCACCGAGCTGACCAACACCATTCCATATCCCAAGCCGCGGAGTAAGGGGCAGAAGCGTTTGTATGCTGCCACTGGGCCAAGGCTCGCGTACTGCCCTGTGGGAGAGAATATTGCAAAAGAGAAAGGAAAAAAACAGCTGAAGAAATGGATCGATAAGCCATTTGTGCCAGGCCTAGCTGTGCACCTGCAATTTACACGGAATATCGAATCGCAGAACAGGGGTCGATATCACGAACGGTTCACTGGTTCGCCTAAAAATAACGTTACGTAAGCCTGGTAACGAAGAACAATCGTTCATTGATCGTTCTATTTCGGTAAATCAACAAGCGTGGACATGGGTTGACCTTGAGCACAAGATGACCATAAGAATGAGGTTTGCATTCTTATCACGTAGCTGTATGTCTATTTCCGTGTGGTTTTGCCTCTGCCTTTATGGATGAGATATCTTGCGACGTAATTTCGTTCATGCGATGATATAAGCGAAAGATCTCGCGAAATGTCTATTTTTTTCGTATTTGTAATTGAACGTTGTTTTCTGTGGAAAAACCAACCCGCGTATTTTGTGATATATTCGAGTTTTCTGCGAATTTATGGATAAGATATCTCGCAACGTTTTAGGCGAGATAAAAAGAATAGCTGCATGCTTTTGATAGGAAAAATAAAGTCTGATACTATTTACTTTGCGATAGATCTAACGTTAAAGCGTCACGTATTTTATGCTTCGTCATCGTAATGATGTAGTTTCGATGTCCTCGATGTCGCCGATCCAACTCGTAATATTTAATAAATATTAATATTTCTCATTCGATTTATGTTATTTCCTTTCCTTCTTTCTCATTTTTCTGACGTAAGGGAACAGCTGATCGCTGCTCTTGGAAAGTTTCAACGTGGATTTCACCGATATAGAATTAATCGATAGTTATTTGGTGGCGTACTGTAGTAGCTTCGCGTTCCAAGTATTCCAAGATAGGTGCGACTGTTTTCTAAGAATTTTGAACTGGCCACTACAGGACAGGCAGATTTAAAATAGAACTACTCGATTCTTATCATTACCCTTCGCGAGACTGTAATATCCGCTGGTCTTCTGAACATGAAACACGAGGAACATATTTATTTTTCAATTTCGATAATTTTACAGAGAGATTGTACTCGATCGGATTTGAAAGCGGAAACAACAGCTGTTCATTTTCATTTCATTTCATAAATTATGTAATACCACAGCTTAGCAGCGATTAGTTTATATCCCTTTGCAATATACCGAACATCCTTCACAATATATCTTATCCTAATACTCTAGTGATTGTTAGTTACCTATTTACATTACATTAAATAAACGATATTCTCTTACACGAAAACGAAGTCACTTGATTATCCAATATAACATCAAGATTCTACCGTGTCAATATAATGAAATACTTGTACATTGTAACAATGTAACAATTAAACGCTCCACGTATAGATAAGAGAGATTACTTCACTTACCTAAGGAAAGCTCCATGAACATGAGAGGAAGCCCGGCGATAATGAGCATTATCGTAAACGGTATTAAGAAAGCACCCCCTCCGTTCGAGTAGCATAGATACGGAAATCGCCAGACATTGCCAAGGCCGACGCTGTAGCCCAGAAGAGACAACAGGAAGTCGAATTTCCCTGTCCATGTACCGCGTTCTGGGTGTTCCTCTTCGCCAGCCTGCAATGGTGCCTGGCTGTTCGCCACCGAGTACTTGTCTTCGTTCTGCTACAAAGGATACATCGAATTCTTTTATTCCCATTCTGTCTCCTTTTACTCTTTTATGCGATAGAGATGGTTCTTTGTGCTCATCAGAAGTTCGATAATTCGTCGATGAAAGATACGGAGTCGAATTCATAAATGTTCGTGAAGGTTATGGTCAGCGGTTCTCAACTATCGAGTTGAATTTTCAATGAAATTTGAAGTTTAACGTCCGAATATCAGAACAGCAGATCTTTCAACGTCAAATAATTCCACAATCTTATCTAGAATCATGGAAAAGTTATAAATTTACCATTGTAATATTAACGTATCAGGAAATTCCAGCATTTCGTGTAGGAAAGTAATTTACCACGTTTACTCGTGGAGGGAAATGTTTTGATTCCAAGAGCGGGACGAAGTAAATTAAAAAATTTTCATGACTGCAATATCTGTTTCTTATACTTACCCATGTTTGGATAGAGTAACGAATCTTGTAAGATAAAACGTTAAGATACGTCTATGAACATATTCTGTAACGAGTGATTTTCATAATACACAATTCATAATGGCATCAGGCAATACCGTACACGTTTTACCAGATAATAAATCAAATGATCCTTGATTTAAAACGCACTTAAAAAGTCACGAAGAATAAGAGAAAATAACGAGCCACGACACGCTAAATAGCAAGTACTTAACTTCGTTCATGGCGTAAAAGAAATTGTAATATCGTTAACCGTCGAATCAGGTCAGACCTCCTAGAACCAGGCGGATTCCGCGTATTTTCCTTTAACTCGTATTAACTTTGAAAATCCATTTCGAACATTCCTATCTCCATCCTAGCGTCTTAATTATATTACCCGCTTTAACTTCGCCCTCTTACGTTATCGATCACAAGGAATATTACCCTGGAGATTTCTTTGAAATACCAGCGCCCTGGTTGAGAACCGCTGTACCGTGTCAAGGCGAAAGGTCGCGGAATTTTCGCCATTTTCCTTGGTATCGATAGTTCCCCAATGGTCGATGGATCGACGTATGCAAACGATGTTACGTAAACGAATAGTCGGAAGAACGAAATCGCAGAAATTCTACGAGGTTTATCTACTATGCAAAGAAAGATAATGTGAATAGTAACGACCATTGGGAAATCAACGCTAACAAATTGCTTCGACGTTTCGATCTGTCGTGTATCGTCTAATTTTCACGACATCTTGAACATTACATACAGATAACAGCTGGGTGTAGCTTTGTAGGACACGCGTGTCAAGTGCAACGTGGATGATTTATGGCTGATGACTTACGTTCTCCACGCCGCGCCGTTTCGTACTATTATATTTAAATTGTCTCATTCTTGGAAACATCAATTCCTTTTGCATGCATTTGTCCCCCTCTTTCGATTTAGCAAATATGCTAAATATTCTCTTCTCGTTTACTATAAGCTATTTATTTGTAACATTTTACAATTACGTATTTACAATTACTAGAGCCATCTTGTAAATATTTTGCCAGAGAATTTACAGTAAAAATTTAGAAAAAAATTAAGATATCAAGATATTCAATATTTCTATCATATTCGCATGCATTTCTTTCCTCATCCTAATTTGTTAAGTGTAATATTGCCTGCATTTGTTAAACCATTTGTTTCTAATATTTTTGTAAGTAACGTGACATCGAGACTGCTAAAATTTGTCAATGGAATTTAAAGTAATTGGAAAAATGAAAAATATCGAATAAAATGCAAAGGTGGTAAATATTTTGTATTTCGTAAACGAATATCAAGACACTCGGTCATTTGATAGAATTTATATTAATATGATTCAAGGTCCATGGTATGAGGATTAAGTCGTCAAAATTTCGTCAAGATATTTAGAACAATAGCAAACGTACAAATTTTTCATTAATGGCATTTTGTGTTCAACTATGTAGCGTGATAAAGTACGCGTGCACTGCGTGAAAGCGTGAACTTTCCATGATATTAATATCTTCTAGCCATCGAGGAAGGGTGTGATAGCAGACTGCAGATGTTTATGCAAATTCATATTCATCATGGACATAGCTACAGAAATAGAACTTAAATGCGATTTAATTAAATATCACAAGCATTTTACTTTTTGCACATTATGTTCATATATAATTTCTATGCATTTCTTGCGCCTTTAAACTTATCATAAGTTTTATTGAAAATATTACTATGAATGCATAAATACACGCAGTTTATACGAGTACCTTAATTGAGATTTCACCTAGAAATTAGAAACCGAGACTTTTGAAAATCGTAATAAATAATTGAAAACAATAATTAAAAGAATATCCCTTGCAAGAAATTGGCTAATTAATCTTGCTGTAAATTATTTTTTAACCTCGATAATGGTAACCTACATCGTCTTCTAACTTATCGTAATTGATAAATTATCGAACGTTCTTCGAAAATTATTTCTACGAAAATTTATCGATGAAACAGGATAGACATTCGTACTCTGGTAATTTAGAAATAACGAAGTTGAAGGAATTATAAAAATGATGAATAAAAGTCTATTTAATATTGGCAGCTGACCTTCTTCCAAGTAAGAGCATGCTTGGAATTGATTTCGCGGAAAAGTGATGCGCATTTGAGACGGAGGTGACCCGCGTTCCAGTAAAATTGCAATAAACGTTCGAAATGTCTTGAGACAGTTAGTAGATCGTAATAAATCATGAAATCATAGCGCTGATATTAAATGCCATATGATATTGAAATTTGATCAGGTATTTACATCCGTATATTTACATATGTATAATTGTTTATATCTCGACGATATTTGTATTTCGTTTTATCTTTTTATTGCTAGTCGGTCGAAAAGATGAGATTTGTTTTGTTAGTCGAAAAAACATCGAAAGCCATCGAAAGCAAATGCTTCTATGTATTGCTAATGCACCAATCAGTGTTTGTGCTCTTAATTATTTGGGATTGCGTACCTTGCCTTTAAATTCCATTTAACAGGATCTCTTGAACATTTTCTCTTTCCTACGTCTCTGTGTACATCATTTAATGAATTAGTAAAACATTTTTTACATCTCATTCGTTCATATAAGCTAACTGTATATATTTTTCCCTAAACATTGATTTCAATGGATTTCCTTAACGCCATGTCCTTTTATTGAAAAATTTAGTTAAATTAATACAAGAATACGCGATATGCTACAATTTTTACATTCTCTTATATATAGCGGCTCATTACACCATCGCACTTCACTAATAATCTTTCATAGTCGTACAATTCGATCAATTTGCAATAATTTCTGGCTCAATTATAATATTTTTTCTCGTAAACAAACAAAATTATAAAATGACGAAGTGTCTCGAAAATGTACATAGTTTTCTTTTATGTTTGTTCAATATTTCTCGCAAATGCTCGTTTCTATCCTCGTTACCTCTAATTACTAGGCTTTAATTTTTACTACTTAACGTATTTACCATTTAGTGCTTAATTATCGTGAGTTTCGCGTATACACTAATCCAAGTTGCTAACAACTTTAATTAACTATTGTCGTATCGATATTTCAGATTATCGGTGCTTAGTATTTTTAGAAAAGAAGGATGCAATATATAAAAGGAAGATCTTCCACAAGTAAATAATTATCGGCCGAGTATCTTTTCTTTTTCAAATAATTTTGCTACCCTCTTTGCGTATTAGCTATCGTTTTCCGATATTACTGTTATCAAATGATGTTAGCTCGATGCTTTTCATTCCCCGATGTTCCATTTTTCTTTACCCCGGTGTCAATAAATTATATAATAAATTGTAATATAAATTAAAATATTTTCAAATTACTGAGAACAGGGTTAATCTCTTGACGGTATGATAACGTGACGAACAATTCCCAATATTTGCTGCACTATTGTTAGATACTAAAATCGTATAGATATATATCAAGTATCTATAGAAAATAAATAGCTATCAATGATATTTGAAATACAAAATATATACTATTATATTTGACGACTTGCTCGAATCTCTGTCTCTCAGTGAATCATGTATCAGTGTTAAACGTCGTAAAAATCTCCAAAAACTTCCGTAATACTTTCTACCTCCGATTCTTAACAAAAGTTAGACTAGAAAATCTCCTTTACCATTAGGAAGCTAAAGGAGAATAAAAGAAACGCGAAGAAACGAGAAGAGACTGGCAAAGAAAATGACTAACCATCCGCTATGTCAGTTCAAACAGACTTTAATCAATTCGAACGTAAAGAGAAAGAAGATCTGACATTAAGGAATCTGTATTCGACTCTGTCTTATCGTTAATTAACCCCCTTTATTACGAAAAGGAGGAAACAATTAATTCGACAAAATGACCGTTTTCGTGGAAAGATTTTCATCGGGCGAACGTTTGTTTGTCTGATTGCGTAATCGACGTTCGCATTAAGGTCTTTGCCGACTTTAGTGTTTTACAAATTCTCGCGGACGATTCATTAAAACGTTTGCCTTGACGCTCAAGAACATTAAGTTTTCGCGAATCGATTAAAAGCCGAGAAACTCATTCAAGGAAATTTCATTTTCGAGATAGATCCCAGCTCTCCGCTCGGAGAGCTGTTCAGCTCTGGCCATCGATTTTCCCTCGAGCTGCGTTCTTCCTCAAGAACATCAGACCGATACTCCTCGCTCGATAGTCGAATGAAAATCCTAAATCTTCGACGGTGCGGCGAAATGTCAAGCATCGACAGGAGCTGGATGTTGCGACCGAATTCCTCGCGTTTTTCCGCTTCGATGGGTCGAATCGAATATCTTCCTTACCAACTTTCCTCGATATTTCGCTGTTATTGCGGTACGTGTGTTACAATCGAACTAGTTTCGCAAGAATTCCATTCGACGTGTATTGATTCGATTTTAATGTGAAACTATTTTTACACAGATCGCTATGACTCGTACTGGAGAGGGAAATAGGAATCATTACTGGAAAAATTTAAGGGACAGTACAAAAGCTGTCAATAATAGAAAATTTGGTAATTAAATGAAAATTGAATAAGATTTTAAAATTTCAATGTAGAGGAGATGAAAGCAAGAATCGATAAAAATTATTGTAAGAAAAATTGAAAAAGCAAAATTAAGGCCAGTAACTTATTTTTCGTGTCTCCGAAGTAAAAGGATTAAAAAGACAAATTTTTGGAAAAGGAATAAAGTGGTATCACGAAATATTAAAATGATCATTTCAAAAGAGACTTGTATTATTGCATCTACTATGCAACAATGTCTCTTTCTATTAAAAAGAAAAGAAAACAATATACAAAACGAATGATTAAAAACAAACCTTCTATTACCACGAAAAAGAGAGTGTAAATTTAATGGTGTTATAACGAGGACGAAACGGACGGATCCTGGAAATGAAATAAATGGAGAGGAAATTCAATGGTCTTCGAGGCGTCTGTAAAACGATGTAATTTTAAAGCGAAAATAACGAGGAACCAAGAAACAATGGTGTCCGTGAGGTTGTATAAATGTCGCGTAACGAGAGTTGACTGGGGGTTGGCACAAAGAACGACTTGCATCTTGAACGATCGTAGGGACGAGAATGCTTTGTGCTTCCCTAGTGTGTGCGCGTAATTTTCAAAATTCGAGTCTAAATCGGTGAAAAAGTCCCGACAAGTGCATTCTCCTGGGCAGCTGTGAGCCGTTGCTTTCTTTCTCCTTTGTTTCGAGATCTTAATCGTCGTTTAATTCTCATTTAATTTTCTATCTGTCATGTTGAAGTATTTCAATAATATACGTTTTAGTATAATAAAAAAGAAGAAAAAGAAGAAAAATAAAAACGGCGAGAGAGAAAAAATAATCGATATGATTGGTAAAATATTAAATAAAATCTAATTTTCGTTGTTTCAATTAATCTAAATTCTAGATAATTAGATTTAACTGTTTTGATGTATAGTTATGTCTAATTCTATCTTAATTTCTATGTTTAAATTATAGAAATATACGTGGAAGGATCAAGGAAAATTCATAACATATTAAGTAAATTCTTATTTTCGTTATTTTCATTGAATTAATCGAACAGATTTAATTGATTTGGTATACCGTTATGCATAGCGTGACTATTTAAATTATAAGAAATTGTATGAAAAATTTATAATACTTACGTCCCAGCATTCCAGATAGGAACGAATCCTTGGTGAGGACTCCTCCATTCTCTAAACTGGCACCGAACGCTTCTACGAAGTCAGACGAATCTTCTCCTCTTCATGCTCTGCAAACGTCTGAGAACTCGTACTGGCGCATCTGTTCTTGATTCACTAGTGTCCATTGTTAATGTATAGCTTCGTCCAAGCGGTAAACCTCTATATATCTTTCGTTTCATCGATTTTTCTACACCAATTTCTTCCCTCGATGTTCATTCTTCAGAAACTTCCTTCTGTTTATCTCCTAAAACAACACACAAACACATACATTAAACCATCCAGTGTCACAATACATTATCATCTAGTTACAATTGCACGCTTGAAAAAATTATATTTTGCTTCAAACAATGTCCATATTGCTCGTTAACATCATTTTTGCTGTTTTAAACAAACATTTACGATCTTTCTGATCTTTTGGGCGAGTTCAAACGAAACGATCGGTGGTGAGAAAAAAGCAAGTCGAAAAAATCAACATCGCTAAACAGTAATTACTCGCGTCCTAATTGCTGTTATCAAGTTCACACCAGATACATGGCCAGGCAGTAACGTAGCTACTTCTTGTAGCTGACAGATCGGGTCACGCCGTATTTCTATCCCACCCACTATTTCCATCATTCCCTTTTCTCGCTGTTAATTGCGGAACTCGAACAACGATACAATCTAGTGGAAATATCCTTTACACCAGGATAAATAACACGGCGGAATATTCTTCCCAAACGACTGTGCAACCTTCGGGTAAACCGTATCGCGAATCGTTAATTTCGAGGATACTCGCGAACGTGTGATTATTCAACTTAATAGGAATTGTCGAATGATGTAATGTAATTATACGTAAAACAATGTAATGTACTTCGTAACATTGTCAGACCTTCGTTCTGAGCGGCAGAAGACCCGCGATATCGACATTTATGAAAATACGATTGAAACGCTGTTGAATGCAAGTTGATTAATAATTCATCGAATATCGTAATTGAAATAATTAGAGTACGATTGAAATAATTAAAGAATTACTATTCGAAAAATGATATTCCATTTAAATGAAATCTCCGTTAAAGATTCCTATTAAAACTAGGGGGTGATTGCTTTGTTTTAGATGTTTCAATCATCCCCTTAAATTATTTGATTATTTAAACGAATTAATTATTTCGTAATACGATACACGATTTATATTACGACATATCGATTGTTCTACATTTATAGTGCCATATTATTCGTGTAACAGAAACGTGTTTCAACCCTCAAGTTATTCATTGACGTTTCAAATCCATTCATAAATTATTCGATTATTTAAATCAATGAATTATTTCATAACAAAATACACAATTTATATTAACTGTTATTTACTGTTCTTACGGTTATTAACTGTTTTAAATTATAACAACCTCGAATTGTATCCTCGAATTGTTGATCAGCTTTCGTTATCTTAAATCCATTCCAAATAATCCCATCGGTCCTTAAATATGTACAGCCATGCATCGATTACCCTAACAGCTCTGTTTCCATAATCTATTTTACGATATCGTTTTAAAGAGGCGCTACAAGTCGCTACAACAGGATGCAATTTTCTCCGGAAAATAACGCGTGCGCGTCCCTCGCAGCACCTGGGAACATTCCGCTAGGGTAGTTTTCATCGAATAACACGTTCGCGGTGCAGCCACTCTACAAAGAAGTGAAAACGCGGTATGGATCGCTTGCACGGATGGACGTTTACAATTTACGCGATGCAATTAGAATTAATCGAAGGTTCGGATAAAGATCTCTAAAGATAGAGGTTCGATCTTGAAACTAGCGAGAATAGACTATGAAATGGATAAATAGAATGTTACGAGGAGACGATATCAAGAAATTAGATCATGGCTACGATATTCCATGAGAACGCGAGATATGGTTAATGTTAACCGTCAGCTGTTGACCTTGTCCGTGGCAAACTTTCGTCTTTAACTTCTTCGTCTACGGAGGGGTGCAACTTAAGTGCGTTCTCGCTGCGCAAAATTTTACCTCTTCCTCGTCGAAGATAGCCATAGAACATTTTCATAATCGTTACAGAAATTCTATATATCATTTTTATCGCGTTTCGTTGAGAGTTTGCGGGTTTAAGCGTGATAATTAATTTGCAATTTACTTGAAATATTATATATTCAATTTGAAATTGACAAAATATTATCTAGATTATAAATAAAATTACTCTGGTATTTTAACGTTGTCTAATAGTGATAAATACTGTTTCACAGTGTACGCTTAATATGCATTAATACAAATTTTTGCGAACTTTATGTATTTTAAGTGTAGAATTAATATTCATAAATTTGACAATTACTTTTCAATCGATTTAATGTAAATAGGAGGGAGGATTGATCCAAAGAAACAAGTCGCAAGAAACGACTTGATGATTTTCAAAAAATTGTTGATTTACCAAAGATTTAACGAAAGGTTCATGTAATCGTTGGGATAAAAAGTAACTCGAGCGCGTTTAATACACGACGTCACTATAGTCACGCTTAAATGTCACCCGGCTGGCCATGGTGGCAGTTCACCCAGTACGCTATACACGTACCTTTGCTCACGGTCTTACGTAAACTCGATAGTGGATTCTACCTTTACGAAATCTGTGTCAGTGGAGCCCTGCACCGAACTGTACGCGAAGCTTTCGAGTAATCGCATATCAACGCGATCTGGATCGCAACTGAAATCGAATTTATACGAAACGCGTGAAATCATGACACTGTTCCAAATGAACAGGTAGTTGAAAATCTCGTCAATTCACCCCTGGACGATCCATTTTCGATCCAAACGAACACACTAACGAAGGAGAAAAATTTCCACGCAACGAGATGATTTTTCTCGAATCACAAAACGAAATTTCCGACAGTGTTTTAATCGGCCAGAGTCGATCCGTAGCAGTTACGTAACCGCGGGACGAATGTCGTTCACCGAGTGGCGTTTCGTCCCGGACGAGAATCAGCCCTCGAAACGGGCGCGTTCAATCGCACGCACCTGATTATGCTCGGTGACGCAATCCAGTCGGTGCACATCCTCCACTGGGATTCCACTTGGCCGGTGGTCGATCAGCTGTCGTCGCGGCTGGCAGCGGTGCTCGCGCTGCCATCGGAGAACTTGGCGAACCCTGTGCCAAGGTCAGAGACACGCACTGTCACTGCTTCTCAAGGTCACAGCGATGAACCGTACCGCGCGTACGTCCACGGCACGACACGAGATAACACACAATCAAGCAAAACGATTCGACAAACCGAACCTCTTTGCGAACCTATCGTGCGTTCTTTCTTGTTATTCCACGTCACACCGAGTACATTATAACGTTACATGGTGTATCAAAACGATGATACCGAGACCGACACCAAAATCATGTATGTTGTGTGTGTCTCTGTATGTAATAAACGAGAACAAGACGAGAAGAAGAGCGAAGAGGCAAAGATAGACGAGACTAGACGCGGCGAGACCAGACGAGACGAAATGAGACGAGACGGACGGACAGACAGACAGTGGAAACAGTCCGTGCCCGGGCAGCCAGCCAGCCAGCCAGCCTGCCTGCTTATGGGAGAGCTTTTCTACTTGCAGCACCCCCAGTCGACCCTGTCGAGCCTCGAACTCGACGGATCGATCGATATTACTGCTCCTGCGAGCTGCGTCCTACCCTAAACCTTGCACTCTCTCTCCTCGGCCACTTCACCACCTACTCTCCACCTCCGAGGTGCCCACCTTCCACTACGTAGCTATCGTTTACAGCGAAACTCTTTAACTTTCGGAATGCTACTCGACCTTGCGTCGCCACTGTCTCTTTGTGCTCTTTTTTCTTTCCCCCATTCCTTCCTACTTTTCTTTTACATTTTTTCGCCTCCGTTCGTTCCGTCATATAGGTAACTCGTTCGCCACGGTACACATGCACGGTGACGGTCTCGTTCTTGATGATGTAATTAGCGGTGTTTGCTCTTTTGATTTAGGTAAGAGGGACTCGTGTATTTCTCGTTTCCTCCATACCTCGTCGTCGAGCTCGGGGTTAGTAATTGCTCGGTGCTGCAGTGCATCGTTTTCGTAATAGGGATTTCTTTCTGTGTCTTCTGAAATTCTCCTCTCCATCGCTTCGTATTTCAATACGTTGATTGCCAGGTGAGATTTATGCGTACATTTTCGTTTATATTTCATCTACGAGACAATATCCAATTATTATAAAACATCGTATTACGGTAAAGGTTATCTATTGATCGTCGAAAAACGTATGTTTTACTTAACGTGTTATCTAGTAGTATTTGCAATATTTAAGAGTTTCCAGACGATATGATATTCATTCTATTTTAATCATCCTAAAATTAGAAAAACCCGTCAGATTGACGGTGACCATCTTGACAACCAACCTGTGAATATTTGTTTTCACATAGAATCTTTTTTAATATATGTTTACTAACCATCGGTAACTTTTAATATAAGCGCACCAGTGTAAGGTTTCTGTTCTTATTTTAGACTTCTTGACGTTGTGTTCTTTCGATCGGAAGGTATCGGGCATAGTTTAATGCAAAGTGTTTCACTGTGCATGGAAAAAGTGCGAAAATAAAGTGAATAGAGGAAACGAACGCCTCTTCGTTTGAGGTCTCGTTTCCAAGAAAATAGAATTTGAAAACTTGTCGAGTACACGGTGGCCTTGTTCTCGTGAAAATCGAGTTTGGAATAGGTGTCGTCGACTCTTCATCGATAACCACGCTCAACGCGTACCATTGGGAGTTCTCTAACTGCAAGTGCAGGTGCACTTGTCGAATTTTTGAAACTCGATTTTCTGGAAACCTGGACCTCGCACGACAAAACTTTATTCTTTCTTTTCAACTTATTTTTGAATGTAGAATCATTTCAGGCAATTATTATTCTACGGTTTTTATTACGTCTATTTTATAAGCTGGGCAAAAGTATTGGTGAAATAGAAATTTTAGAAATGTGTTTTGTAATATGAATGATGCTTAATAAGAAATATTGTTCTTTCTAAAATTCAATAAAAATGTAATTTTTAAGGCTCTAAAAATTGTCGTCTGGTATCGACTAATTGTTTACTTATTAAATTTTTAAATCTAAAGGCGACTAATAATATCAGTAAAAAGATAGACGCTTTTGTTAAAAATTTACTTTTAGAAACTAAAGGTAGTAACATAATAAAATAAAATTATTTGACTATTTAAAACATGAGAAGTTAATTCTAGAGAAATAACTTTCATGCTGTAAATATTGTTCAAAACGCCTACAAAAATTAAATAAACTATGTGGCCTTGAAATATTATTTATTTTTTTATGCAAGTTAACAATGTTAATATTTAGTAGTTAAAGTTCTTTAGCAAGAACTAGCGTTGTTTTTAACTTCCTCTATCAAGTAAAAAAACCAAATAAAAGCGTAAAAATCATTCGTATGAAAAGCTTCTTTGAAAAATCATAAATTTTATTGTGCAATAAACAATAGAGAAATGCTATTCGATTCAAATTTCAAGAAAATATGAAAAATTCATCATTACGGTATGCGTGATTCCTCGTTTATTTTCTTAAGACACCAAAAGTGTTTGTCCTCTTTCTGATGAAACTCGAGCGTAATTGAGGCATAACAAATTTGAGAAGTGGCTAAATAATTTAGAAAATAGAAGACAGAATTCTCTTTAATGTTGTGTTTTTTCGGTGATTCTCTATCCAATTATATTTTTCTAGCACCAAAGGATATTTCACTTTGACCAAGATACGAAAGAATTATTATACGCACATATAATTTCTTCTTTTAAAACACTAGAAATCTTTTTACTTGTTGACATGAGAACAAAATTGGAACGTGGAAGTACCAAAGCCACACTGGTTAAAAATACAATGAGGAGTTAAAAATTCTTTTCTATTCGGCAAAGTGTTCAATATTTTATGCCTTGGTACAAGACCAAAACAAGAATCGAAACACAACCAATTCGAATGATTAAAAATGGTTCGCCAATCGTTCGTATTAAAAGAAACGAAATAAAAAGTCAATGTTCTATTTCCATACACCTTCTTACGTCACCTTTCGTACACACGTGAACACTTCTTATATTTTATGTTCGGGTCGGGCGACCTATCTATTTGTTCATCGATCACTCTCTCTTTCCCTCTTTTTTTTTCAACTTCGAGTCATCTTTCTCTCTTCCTTCGTTGCGATGCTACGCGTAATGGAAGTATCACCGCCAGCATGACGCAGGGGTGAAAAGTCTTTTGTTCTGGCGTATCAGAAAGCAGAAAAAAAACGCGTTACGATGATTTGTCAAGTTTTTCACTGAAATATGCCACGGCTCGTGAAAGGAAAAAATTTGGAGCGGTATGTTATCGATGAATTAGACAAGTACACCTGCATGCAACGTGGAAAGGTTTCAAAATTATTTGTTTGTTTAGGCACTTTTGGTTTGTCATAAATTTAAAACTCCAAATTTACATTTTTTTGTTACATAATTTTTTAACCTTTGCATTTCGCGTGTAGTAATAAAAATCGACAGAGCAGGTGGAATTTTAGAATGGTCTCTTCTACCTTTCGCGTTAAAACAAAACTTCTGAAACCGATGAAATTTCCATTTTATAATTTCCTGAATTTGTATTTTCTATATTTGGACAACCGTCAGCTTTCTTGGACGAAGAAAAATTTTTCATACGTTTTTCTGAGAATTATAAATATTATAACTGATACTTTCATTTTTAAATATACAGTAGCTCACATTAATATTCGGAACTGTGAGACGCGTGACATTATTGGCGGATGTACTTGTCTATAGTAGCTAACTAGTTTACTATGTTAAAAAATAATCTACAGGTGCCGTAGTTAATAGCAACAAATATTTTATTTTATCGAGACGCGTATTTTTTCTAAACGAAGAACAATGAAAAAAGAAACACAGAATTCATAAAATTTGCTATTAATCACAGTTGCTGTAATTAAACACAATCTTAACGCTATAAAGGAACGATATTTCTTTACGAATAGAATTTTTATTTACTTCAAAAAGCCATTATTTCTTTTGAAACCTTAACATGCCGCGAACCTTTAAACAGGAGTGTAAATAATTGTTTAACTCTTTGAACTATTCACCCTTCTCCTCTAACATTTTCCTTTCGTTACAATTATGAAGAAGTTATAACTTATTCAAATTGCGCATATCGTTCTCTGTATGTGTAATGTCTCTACGTAACGATACCAAGTTTTTTCAATTATTCGAAATGGAGTAAAAGTACAATGAAACGTTCCACATAATGAAATTTAGAAGATATTATTATTTCAAAATTATATTTCACAGAATATTTATTATTTAACACTTTGAACTGTTCACTTTTTCCCTCTTACATTTCCACTTCAATTATGATCCAATTCGAGATACAAACCACAGTACAGTAAAATTTTCTACGTAATGGAACTTAAAAGACATTTCACAGAATACCTATTATACTAAATACTTTTTATAAATTAGTATAGTCTCAACAATTCAACAACAATAACAATAGCAAGTTTCGATCTGGAATAACCGATTTCAGGTCTGATTAGGCGATCGATTCGTGCTTCCTATAGAAATTTACCCGGTTACAGCCAAATTACCGAAAGTAATTTACATGGCCTAGATAATACTCGCTGTTATCCGCTCGACGTGAATGGAAACAGTCACGCAAGTGTTAAATTGGAGGATGAACAGGGCGGGCAAGAGTTCACGTTCTTGAAGTGGCATTGTGAGGGGGTTGCATTGTTGCGATTCGATGTCATCCAACATCATATCGCTAGTCGGTGTTCTTTTATTTCAATGTGTAACGATAGAAAATAGGGTTCTTGATTAAATAAAATTTGTGGCACAGAACACGATGCTGTTTCTAATCTCGATATGATAATCGTTGACCCTCTCAGAACCGAAATGTTTTCCGCTTTGTAAGAAAAATTAGTTTCGTTTTTAATCATGAATAATAGAAACACATCTTTTCAGATGGTTTTGTTGTAATTAAAATTCTAAGATCAGTTTTACCGAAGACATATATCTATTGGTTAACTAATACGAAACAATCTTTCTTATAGGCTGAAAACAATTTAGTCCCAAAGAGATTAATAATTAATAATTATCGGATTTTAAGAAGTAGCAAGATTGGCATGAACTTTATGTCGAATTTTTTTTAATCATGTTTATTTAACATAATTAAGAGAACTTGAATTATTGTTAAACAATATTTGGAAAGGCATTATGAAAATTCTTAAAATAGAAACTCTTGGTACAGTTACAAAGATAGCTTGGATATTTATGAAAATTTAATAAACTAAAAAGATTTTTATTACAAAAATGTGTTAACGATTGATCGGATAAAATCAAATGCTCGAGGAAGCAAAATTGCAAGAAAGTATCCATAAAACTATAGACTTTACGTCGATAAAGGCAAAATTAGATTTTACAAGAATGTTCTTTAATCATAGGTATCACGTTTTAGTTTAACGAACATTTTGCAATTTTATTACATGCGGCTGCTCGACTATGATAAACCGCAGCCGCTGCCTACGCGTTTTTCTTAATATAGAAAACTTAAAGAATAGATTATGCACATGATTTTACATTGATAGACAACACCGATACATATTGAAGTACACTATCATACGCTATATTTGGTATCATATTTGTCTCGTATCGTATTATATCACATTGTATATTATTCGCTATTGCCTACGGTTATCCTAATAATCTGAAAAATTTGTAATTCTATAGGAAATAATGAAGTACAAATCTATTAGCAATTTAATTATGAGGAAAAATTAGAAAAGTATCATATTTATTTACACGAATTATTTGGTCCCTTTCAAAATCTATCGACTAAAATATCTAAAATATTTAAGTACTAAATATTTAACTTTAAATATTTAATTACTAAAATATTTAAAATATTTCCACGTTTCTAGCAGTGACATGTTGTACCAAAATTTCAAATTAATGCTTATACACGATGTTATACACTGTATAACGCTGTATGTACTGTCGTATACCGTGTAACTGTTACATTGATTTTCCAATCATTAAGCAGATGCCCCTATTTAATTGTCTTAATGACATCATTAACCGTGGGTGTAAGTAGGTACTAACCACAGTGTACCAAATCATGAGTCGAGCTGAATTTCGGAGGATAACTGTAACAGCGGATGACATGGCAAGAATTTAGTGCCCACTTACTCAACAGTCGATGACGAAAACTCTGACGTCATAATCACGGTAATATAGCAACATGTGGCCCCCGTACAGGTCTGATTTACGACCTTTACTAAACAAAATTTTGATGGCATAAAAAGGAATTTATATGTTGTCTGTGAACATGTGGCGTGGTGAAGTTCATTTAAAATTGAAATTAACATAAAAATGACGGAAATCGACTGATGTAGAATTTTTAATTAAAATTGTAATATAATAATGCAACAATTCTAACGTGTAAAAATGTATCGTTGGATCGTGATATATATATAAGTTGATCGACTAATTTCATGTTTAAGGATGTTGAATGTTTGTAGATCTTTCTCGATGAAGAATTCGCAGGATTACAGAATCATTGATAAAGATTAATTCAGGTGTTTTATAAACAAGGACAGAGGATGAAAGATTGAAAATTAGTGTGGATATCAGTATTAAAATTGATAATCTGTGACAGGGATTTCAAGTTTCGCAAAGAAAACAGAAACTGAAACTCTGATTAATTCTAATCTCTGAAACAAAAATCTAAAAACTGAAAATTAAAGTTAATATCTTTCGACGCTAAGAAAAATGGTAAAGATTTCCATATATAAATAGCAAAAGAGATATAAAAACAGAAAAGCTTGTCTAATACAATCTTTCTAGAAGATTCAATTGATCTTTCGTAATATCTTAATAATAATTATAAAAGTCTCTCTTATAATAATAGACAAAATTTAAAAAATTATAAAAGGATACAAAAACTTTGTCTTAAATATATAAAATGGATTGTCGAAACTATTCAAATTACTTACACAAAAATTATAATAAATCAGGCGAAGTTTTTGTTAATCTACACGATATTACAGTCGAACCTCCGTCCCTCCGCAAATAAAAATATACAAATTCTACTTTGTATCCTCCTAAAAATTGCCAAAGAACCCTGTAAGAGCTACGAAACCCATAAAAAAGTCTTATCCGATTCGCCTTCAACTTTCTTCGCTCCCGACATCCTTAATCCCGTCTTGACCTTCAGCCGTTCTCGTTCTCATATCGAGTTCCCTTTAAAGTTGCTCGCTCGAGAAGAGACACCTGCGAGTGAGGAGATTCGGTAACGAAGCTCGACCCACCGAATACCTATGTATATCGATTGACGATTGGTATCGTGAGCGTAGAACGAGAATGAATATGTGAAGGTCGAATCGGGTCTTCCACGTCAGCGGAAGTCGAATTTCTTTCCCCCGGTAATTTTTATTAAAGTAAGAAGAAGCTGTGACGATCGGAATGAATTATAGCATTGGATAGTAAAATTTTAACTTTGATTTGGCTCGACTGCAACAATTCTAAATACGATCGATTTATTGATAAATATTTGCGCCTATAATGGGTATAATGTCAATATTATACAAATTAGAGATAAATTTGTGGTAGAAATTTGTACATAAAGGTCATCAATTTGACAAATATTATTTTCTAGATAATATTACCAGTATTATTAAATATTGATATGTCTGTAACAAATATATATGTGCGGAATCGTATAGGACGTATATAATATGAAGAATATGTAGAACGTTCAAAATAAAATACTCGTTATGATATTTTGAGAAAGAACACAGAAAGAAAAGAAACACTTTCAATATTTAATGATAACCATTGAAATTTATTTCATCTTAGAGTTTTGAATGTTAGAATGGAATTCTATATCTGGTATATATCTGGTTCAATTAGGTAGATACCTGGAGCATATTTAAAAGGACGTCTTTTGTTGTTAATTAAACTTTATCAATCGCATCGATCTGATTTCAACGAATTTTATTCTCACGTACATTCAAACCGCATATTAAATATCGCAAGAGTGGAAGACTATTAAAATTTAACTAATAAAATTTCCTGCTACCAAAATCTAGATCTCTGTTTCACAGAAAAATGATTAAGAATCCAAAGAAATATACAAGAATATTAAATCTATTTAATATTGGACCTATGTCTCTGATTTTCCATCATTCTCGTCTTTCGTCATTCTTATTTTAAGTTAAGTCAAAATTATTAATCCAGCAACTTGGAAGAAAGTCTCGTCTTCTTCGCGAGTGTTGTCCTCGATGATTTGTAACGATAATTAATGCATCATACTTGTTAATTAAACGCGGTCCATAATTTATCTCTGACCTCCCAGCGAAACGGAGGTAATCAAGTTGATCAACCATGAAAGGTGAATCGTGTTTACGCGTCTGGAGGCCACGATGCTACCATGTGTTTATCTAGCACGCAAATACATACGTGCGATCGATCCAGTAGTGACCAAGCCGAGATTCGTTAATAGGACCAACGTTAAACTGAATTATCGAGTCGCAAATGAAATTTATCGACAAACTGTTGGGCGTGATTTGTAACATTGTAATTATTCTATACACAGGTGAAATCTGTAAATGAATTAACACGTGCACTGTGTAGTGTGTATCACAAGGTGTTCAGAAAAAGGAAAAAGGAGGCTCGTCTCTGCTGGAGCTCTGGAATCTACAGGAACAAAGGTAGACACGAATGGCTTGCTGCCTCTATTTTCTTCCTTTTTATCATTCCTGTCCTTAGGCGCTTAAATTTCAAAAACATTTTCCTAAATGAATAATTGGGTGTCGTACGTATTTTTAATAACAGAACTATGTCAATAACAAAACGATATAGAAATCGAAACATTCTAAGTATATGTATCTATGCATTGTTTTGTATCAGATGTTAAATTATTTTGCGAAAAATATTCTTCGCCGTTGATCATAAGAATAAAGGTCCCTCCAAGCCGATTTTTGCTTTTCCCGCATCTTCTATTACGTTGGCTGTACAACGATGTTGTGCAAAGAGAAAATATTGACACAGTAGTCGCACTTCTATATTACTGCGTAATATATTATCTCCGCATTTCTCAATGGGAAATCTCAACAAAGGAAGCTTTTCCTGGTATTAAATTACGTAAACAAAAGGAAACAAAGGAAAGATAAAGGATGAGGACAGAAAATATGTGCAATTTTTTCAGTACTCTGTACCGCGGATCTAAAGTCACAAGCTTGCAAATGCAATTCCTAATAACTCAGACTCTGAAACTCAAGCCGTAAACTTCCAACGAAGCTCGAGCTTTTAGACCCTAATCACCAATCGTTGGCTCCGAATTTAAGATTCCAGATCTCAAACCCGTCCAAGTCCAGGACCTTAAATTCTCAACTCTGCGATATTATGTAATATTATGAAAACTTGGTTACTTGATCAAATAACTTTCAAACATTTTGTAATAATAGTTTTTATCTCGCAACTTTGAAAAATCTTACGCACGCTGTAGTGTATTCTGGACAATGTTTAATCGCATTGAAGAATTTTTGATTGGTTTGTGATTGGCTAGAAACATTCACAGGGAAACCAGATACTTATACATCGATACAATCGGATACTTGACTAAAGTAACATACAGTAGCTGAAGAGGTATTGTGCGCTGGTATACATGCACCGTATTTATTATAGCGTTTACATACTAATGAATTAGAAGACTTACTAATATTCTTACACGACAAGAAAAATTCAATATGAAAACGAGATATAGAAGCTGATAAAGGAAGCTGCTTCATTAGAAGATAATGGGACGTGCGTATACTTTTTATAGTCACTGCGGACAATAAACCAGTTGCTTATCTATTTCGATCGCTCAAACATATTCTCTATGATGGAACATGTTCTCTACGACTATTTAATGGACCAAGCAGGATGTACGATACAATTTCGTAGGGAAACAGGAAAGGAGAAAAAGGAGAAACAATCGGACCAAACGGAGGTGGCGATAACAGCGAGAGCGATGAAAAAAAGCGTGAAGTATCACAAAAAGGGGCGAATAAAAGATGAGAATAAAAATAGAGCGACAAAGAGAGGTAGATGGAAAGAAATACGCAGGGATGGGAAGATAGATAGACGTAGAAAGGGTGAAGGGTAACAAACGAATGGCAAAGTTGGCCTTGATCGAAACTCGGCCGCATCCAAGCGGAAGCTTCATCCCCTATCAAGCGACCCCTGGTCTCTGTAAATCCGTGTACTTTTCTGCTTCCCATTCGCAGAATCTCTATCGTGTTCGCCACCCCAGTTCCAGCTTTTCGACTGTGAAAAAAAGCCTGTTTACTTCATTCTGTTCCTGCTTTTTTCAAAGAGTTTTTGCTTTCGTCTGCGATAACGACAACGATTGTCTCGCGAGGCTGTGTTGGCTTCGAAAAAGAAAAAAGGAAAAAGGAAGAAAAGAAAAGAAAAAAGAAAAAAAGGGGGTCGACTGTGGACGCTTTTCTCTTGGTTTGATTAAATTCGAGCCGTCAGATCGATAGATCGCATATTTTCTTCTGTGCCAGTGCGTCTTTACTTCGAAGATTGAATAGACCTTCGCGAGAGTTTAATGATTTCCTCTCGCGACTCCAACGGAGCGTATCTGCTCTCCACTGGTCTATTATCCTGCACAACTCTCGAATGGCCACTATCTGGCGTGCATTTCCAACATTCGATGAGCCGGAAATTGCAAGATCGTAACGAAAGTCCATAAATTGTAATCGCTTACCGCACATTCTTATCATATTTATCACTGAAGCTGCTAAACCAGTCAAAATGACCGATACCGCGATTTTTACAATTATGTTTGCAATTATTATATTAAAAACGTACAGCTTTCACTCATACATACTCGTTTATTTTCGTTTAATATATTGCTTTAACATTAACCGACTATATGCAATATGTCTCGGTATTAAAGGTAGACAGCGTTGATCCCAGTGTTGAAACTAATTTATGTTAAAAATACGGATCGATCTCGATGTGAATCTGATGTTAGTTTGTATTTTTATATCAACATTTTCAGAAAAAGATTTTGTAAAAATATGTGCTGAATTTATTTATTATCCAGAGGTTATTCTACTAGGGATATAAAATATAACGTGTTATTTAAAAAAGATACGAAGGTGATCTTGAAGTTTCCTACACCCACGAAAAAATTGTCCCTCGATACAATAGAATTTTTATAAATAAAGTCTTTTCATATCTGAAAATAACAGAACTAATTAAAGGGATCAAAATCGATGATCCACGATACCATAGTATTTAAGGACCATAGATAAAACATGATAAGTCTATTTTCTTTTTCTTCGTTTCTCTACTTTTGTGTCATTTGTTGACTAAAAAGAAGTATTCTAATATAAAACAGTTGAAGAAGGGTTTAACCTAATAAATTCGAAGAAATACAAAAATAAAAAAATTGTGGTAAGTCCACAAGGTTTATTAAGAGACAAATACATCAGTTTACTTGTTAAGTTAATTTAACTAATCCCCTACGATATGATTTAATTGAGATTGGCTCAACATTATATACTTTGTGTTATTACCAGTTATTACCATTACCATATACTGTATAAAGATAACTTGCAACACCGACTCCCAGAAATTATTGAAAATATGCCATTCGTGGAAGAAAATATAATATTTCAATAAGACCGGGAGCCACAACAAACAGCTAGAAACGTACAGAATTGGTTGAAAACTCAAAAATGTTTGGTTTTGTATTGACCTGTACAAAGCCCAGACCTCAACTCCATAGAGAATCTATGAGGATTATTAAAAAGACGAATGCGTGATTCGCATGATTCATCGCCATCATCAATTATGGAATTGCATAATAGAATTCAGGAACAATGGGAACAAATACCTTCGGATTATTATCAAATTCTTGTAGGGAGTATTGCAAGACGTATTAATGCTATTTTATAAGCAAAAGAGTCGTGGACGAAATACTAATGCTGTAAATATTGGACTTTTGATAACGTGGTGTAAAAATGGTTTAATCAATTTTTTTTGCTACAGATAAATAAAGAAGATTTATACTGTAAAAGAATTTTTTACATTTTCTCTAACCACGACAATCGTATGTGTTACATTTATTTTCCATATTCCTTATTGTTAATGATAATAGATAATAATTTACAGAAAAGCTGTTACTATTGGCTCGGTTTTGCTCCTTACTGCATATCAAGACGATAAATTATAATTGAACTTGTGGTAACTTTTCGATGAGGAAACTTTCGTTGCCAAAAGAAAAATCGATATTTTGGTAGCTATTAAAAGATTTCGAGGGCGTATCAAATCGAGTAATGTTCTTCGAAGAAAACATACTGTTATAAACCTTTGACATATTTCGAGGATAGATATAGATGTGTATCATCGAAAAATCTGGAGTAGTTGGCTCGGCACCAAATTACTGATGACACCTTAGTCACACGAGCACCGATTTCTGTCTAATCAGCGACTCTCGATCATCCGGCTAAATGGTCCGAGCTATCTGCTACAAGAGCGATCTCGGGAACTTTAAATTACACTGTCAACTTAAAAACTTGATAATTCGTCGATAGCGCACATTATCTGTTATTCGAGTTAATGAGGAAATTTCTAAATCTGCAAAGATGAATGTATTTGAAAGAGTGTAGAAATAATTTCGAGTGTGTTTAACTATTTATCAATCGTCAATTTCAATTGTGATAAAGTGTAAAATATAAAACGCCATTTGAATATGGAAATAAAAATTCTTTTTCTGCCTTTCTAGAGATTTTAAAACGAATAAAATATTCTAGATATAGATGTCCATCCTAAATTTATTTAATCTGATTTCCTATACTTATGTATCACAACACATCGATTCTGTGCTAAATTAATTATCCATCATTTGTATATAAAACAGAGCATAATAATCACACTCTATTTTCTTATCTTTTTATGTTCATATTCTTCTACGTTTATGATATTTTTAATTCATACGTATGTGATAAGAAACTAAGAGAATTTTTCACGTTTTGAACCCGAGTAGTAAAAGTTATATGCGAGCACTTCTGAATAACAAAATATTCATATTGTATACAGAATATTCACGTCCACATAATATAAAATGTAATCGAAAGGGGAAAGATAGACACGAACTAAATAATTGCTAGAAAATCATTTTTCAACAAGTATAATTTACCTCTGCTTTAACCGCATACACGTGGCGGAATCAAACTTTGATCTGGAAATTAATTTTTATAAAAATGTTGCTCTTTTCCTGTTTTCAAGACTTGGGAAAGATTCAAACGCAAAAATAATTCCAACCACGCGATCGTTAGCCAAAACTTCCGTTTCTTCCTTTTCCCTGTACTTTCCGACCGCGTTTCCTTTCCCACAAAGTTAACGGAACCGCGAAACGTAATGCTCGCACGACGCGTGCATTTAACGTTGCAATTAACGAGCAAGAGGCGAGAAACATATTCAAGCCAGAGGTAAAAAATAACATATTTTTTCTTTCATTTTTACGAGAAAATTATTGAGACAAACGTAATTATTATTTCAATCGAAGGCAGGAAATTGAATGAATCAAAAATATTAATTTTTGAGTGATCTGATTACACGAATAATTATTACGAATGATTAACATTTCTTTGTTTGTACTGATGATCATATTATGGGATATCTCTTTTTGGTTACCAACAACCATTATCAGTGGTAAAAATATTTGGTAGTTGTCAATATTTCCTAGTTTGTCAGTAGATCAGTAATCATTATCACGGGCGAAAACTTTTTCTTATTACTTTCCATCATTGTCAATTTTTATTAACACTACTAGTAATTGATATGGTCATTATAATTGCACTTCGAGCGTAGGAATCCAATTTTAATGTGTTTCCTCTAGGTATTATTTATTATCAGTAATGTTAACAGAAATTGACGATGGTTGAAAGTAGTACAAAAAAAATCTTTTACTATCAAAGTGTAAAAATATGGTATAAAAAGAAATTTATACCATCAGCAGTACAGTTAGTTCAAAAAGTATTGGCATACATATTTTATATTTTATTTTTGTAGTATCAAACTGTTCTAGTTATAATACGAGATTTAATATTCCTAAGACCTAATTAGTTAGACCGCAAATGCTGTAATAATATGCTTTAATATTCCTTAATATGGTTTAATATGATTTAATATTCCTAAGACCTAATTAATTAGACCGCAAATGCTGTAATAATAAATATAATAAATAAACAGAGTGTTCGAATACAGGTGTTTGAAAATTTAAGCGGTGATTCTTGATGTCGAAATAAGACAAAAATCAAGAATAAAAAAATTGCATTTTCGGCTTTGTATTTTAGTTATTGACAATTAAAAATCGGTCGAAAGATCCCTGTATGCGGGCAAACCTCCTTACATGAACGAAATTAGGTCAGCCTAAGCAACGGGGTGCACAGGGATCCTCAAATCTAATGATACGTGGGCAGCCGCTTACCTCGTACAAATCGTAAAGAAGAAGATTATGACATTTGAAGGCGTAAACCATTCTGCACGACGTTCTGTAAGAAAAATCCTACATTAAACATTATAACTACTTAGTCATTAAAATCCATAACAGCATAACGGAAACCGTTTCATGAAATTTCCAAGTAAACAGGATTAATGTTTCCTCCAATCCTTCGCCTCCATAAATAATTAATAAATAATAGCACATAAATAATGTTTATACAAATTTCATACGCGCATCGCGATCGTCCCGCTCGCGGGTATCCACAGAAAAGTCACATACGCATTAAGTATTCTTAAGATGCTACTAAATGTGAAAATGAACGCTATGTTGGATGAACCATGCACATTTTCCGCACAAATTACTGATCGTTACGTATTACGATATTTACATATATACATATACATGAAACAAAAAATGAAGAAATCATTTGTAATGGTTATTTCTTATCAGAATTACTTAAAATCATAAGATATGAATTGTTATACTATATCTTTCTTAATTTTGATTGCAACAATTATGGTCCCTGGTTGGAACGAAACGCAGTTTGCGTATATGTATAAAGGCGTGAGCGGAGAAGCGGCATTATTCGCATGTCTGGCCAAGTGGCACCATTTGACATCAATAATTTCACCCTTTTTCCTGTGAACTAATGGTTTCCTGTTCGCCTTAGACCCTCGTTTCGTCCCGAAAGCTCAATTTCCCTTTTATATTCGCCCCGAACCCGTTGAAAATTGTCGAAAGACTCCGCTGACTTCCAACTTCTCCAACCCAGGTTTGCTCCTCGTTTACTCATTGTCACGAAATCGGCCAAGGAATTATACTCGGCGCCGTCCGTGATAATGCATGCTAGATTTAGCATGAAATCGATATTCTCTTTGAGAAACTTCACCGTTAAATATGTAGGATCTTCCACCACATTTTTATTCCATACTTCGTGCTTTTAAATAACACGAAGTTTTCTAAGTATCCTTAATTCCTTTTTTTTTTTTTATTTATTAATGAATATTGCTAAACTTTTTCGTAATAAAGAAGCAGCTAAAACTAAATGTAATAATATTATATAAATTTATACGTTTATACATATTTTGGAATAAAATATCGTAGGTTGGATACACTCAAAAATTAATAGTTAACATAATCAACGTTACCAATCAATTAAATTTAGAGTAATCTAAATTAATGCGTAGATCGTTATGTTTTAGTGCTCACTTTGAAAAGAAGCTATATCCATTCTCATTCCTTTTGGTATCTAAATATATGATAAGAATGTTCATTATACCCGATTACAAAAGCAAATGAAGACGACAAAGAAAATTTTCCATTCAATTTCCAGATTTTTCCACTATACTTTATAACATAATGTTCTTAAATATAAAAAGAACGTCCTCCTTTATTTCTCTGTGAGAAATCTCGCTGACGGTATGTGTAATTTAGTTCATTAAAAATTCTATTATCTTTTTAAGAAAAAGGTAAATGGAATTCAGCATCGGAAGAAAAGAATGAAATATTCTTAATAAGTTTTCTCTGACGAATTCATGGATTAGATTGTCTCGTATCTTTTATTCGATATAAAGAGGAATTTTAAATGAGGAAACTTTATCGACAAAACATGAAACTGCTGTATATGTATATATACATATATATGTACGATATGTACTAGATGGAGCTGAACCGAAGTTAAGTAAAACATTCCAATGTTTTGGTATTAATATATAAACGCAATTTAAATTTTGTTGCGTAAAATATCAGACCTTCAAATTCACCACTCACTTTTTAATCGACTCTTGTGTTCTTTTACAATATTCAAGATGGAGTTTCGTAATTTATAGATAACAATAACAAATCAGTATTGAGACAATACTCAAAAGCGACTATTAAGTATAGAATTTATAGGTAAATTAAATTATAATAAAAATAAGGAATGGAACGTCACACTAGGTAATTAAAAAGTATAAGACAAAAATATGCGTGATCATTTCTATACGAAAAAAACATTTACATGTACATATGTATGCATTTCCTGCTTTTACGCATATGTATGTATGTATATTAATACGACCATGATCGATCATTAATATTAATGTATGTATAAATTCTATTAAATATATCTTATTGATATCATCAATGCATTATTATAAAAATCAATATTAATACTCACTAAAAATTAATATCAAAAGCATTAAAACGATCTTGATGCGTGATCTAGGTCACATTTGGTCGAGTTATCGATAAATCGAGAAACATCGCTGTGCTCGATTAATCGAGAATCTCGATAATCGCAGCTGATCGTGGCCGTGTAGAACAGTAGACAGCAGTCAAGAAGGAATCGTAAAATAATTTTTTTTCCTCTCTCTCGGTGTTGTAACATTGACTTGAAAAATTCGTGTAGCAACGAGATCGACGAGTCGCGCGATCAACGAACATTGTAACGGTTGTGTACTCACGTTCGCAGTGTTCACTTAACCTCGATCAAACATTCGTTTCAAGTTAGAGACAAATATACCTCCAGCTCAAAACCATACTACGTTCTATTTCTCTCTCTTTTCCTCTCCCTCTCCCTTTCCAATACTTTTCTATCTATGTACTTCGTCTTTCTTTCTCTATTCTATTCTAAAGTGTGTACTGCAAATACGTAATACGTTGTAAAAACGTATTAACTTGGTAACTCAAACATTGTGGTGAAAACCGTCGATAAGAAAGTGTCCAACTAAATTTAGTGGTAGTGTATAAGTGATTCGACGATACTCCGAAACAAACGGAAGAGACGGTCGTGGTGAGATTTCTTATTACGACCGACAGAGAGGGAGACAAAATTTTGAAGATTCACGGTCTATGAGCAACAGGGGCCAAGAAGACCCTGGGGAAGATCACGCTTCCAGGTGTATATTGATATTTTATACCACTTATCTAGAACTTTCTTCGTCATTGTTTACCCCTATCTTTTATTACTGGTTCTTCGAGTACGACACACTATTTGCATATATCGCGAAACATAATATCGTACGAATCTACGAGGCTAGACTATTTTTAACGTGCTTTGTTTTGGTGCAACGACTCCATTCGCTTCCCGACATTGAGAAGTTGATCTTTTTTCTGAACTGTCATTCTTTAATTGGCAACACCGCGAATCATTGGTAACATGTCACAAGCATGTGTTCTTAATTAAATGAATTACAAGTATCGGAAAACATTTCTAATTTAATTAAATTCGCTTCTTTTATTTATATCGTTACTGTGCTCGATTTGATGTCCGGGCTTTTATAACGAAATTTTTATTTTTATGTTTAATACGGAAGGGAAGTTTTACGCAATTCTATTGCTAAATACTAGAAGTTCAAAATTCTTTAAATATATATGTAAATGTAATATAACCTGCTAGAAAATCACATGCATATACTTTGTAGGTTATGATTATGTTTAAACTCTTATAATTCATTGCAAAATACGGAAACACACAAATATTAATTAGTCTTGATTGAATTATCCTTTATGTATCATAAAATGTTAAGATATTTTCATATTATAAAAGATATTGAATTGTTTAACTTACGTTTGTTACATAATACTAATTTTTCTTTTAATTTTGTTTTAGAATATCTGTTACAATACATATATTGTAATCCCTACCTTCTGTTATTACATTATTAGGGGAGAAGCAAAGAGCCCTTGCAGCGACATGAAGCGTGCAGTTGCCAAGAAGTTGATCGAGCGATATTTTTATCAATTAACTGATGGATGTGGCAATCCTGATTGTGATAATCAAAACTGCGCATCAAGTGGAAAAGTGCATAACTTAAAACCTATGTTAACATTTATTTTTATCGGAAGTATTTTGTTGCTAATAAAATTTATATTTTGAACAGGTAACAAATCTGACTCCAAATCAAGCTGCTGCACAAGCTATTCAATTATTTTCCCAAGAAGCAAGACTTTGCGATGGAACACAACCTAGTAAAGTAGCTCGGACAACTTTAGAACCTGGACCAGCATCTTTAGCTAAGAGTTTACCTGTTAAAAGTGTGAATCCGACATGTTCGGATGAAGGTACTGCATCAAATTCCAACATAAACCCTGCTCCTTCAGCTACTGACATTCTTACATCTCCAGTAAAGAAGGACATTTCTGTTGATACAAATGACTTAATATCTCCATCTCAAGCTTTAACAGATAAAAGTGCTCAAATTCCTTTCAAAAGCAAATCACTGAATAATATGGAGGTTTGTGAGCAATCAGTTTTAAAAGAGAAATCACCTGTTTTACTTCCTATCCTATCAATGGATAGAGATAGTCATTCATATCAATTTTTCAAAACAGATTACAATTGTAATTCCATTCCAAATAAATCAATATCAGATGAAGAAATTTTTCAGAGAATATTAGATAGGTATAAAATTCATATTCCAAATTATAATAACAATTCGATTATTAAACCAAAAAAATATAAAAGAACAAAAACATCATCAACATATAGAACGAATAAGAGACGTAAACGTAATTATTCTCCAAAAAAACTTTCCTGCAAGAAAAAGTTCCATAAAAAGTGTTATTCTCAATTTATTACAAAATTATTAATACTTAATTTGTATCTCAGATGCATTGAAAGAAAGAGGTACACAAAACGTGTTTTTGAAAGTCAATAATAATTTTTAATATGACTATTTTACAAAATTTTTAATAAAAACTGTTTATCAAATTCATGTGCAGTTGCTATGTATATGTTAATAAATATTGTATTTGATTCTTACTTCTTGTTATTTATTTCTAACTTAAAATACTATACATAGTTAAATATATGTTATAATGCATTTTTACAATTACATATAGTAGCAAATTATTTATAAATGTTTTGATAAAAATATTCAATTATTTTTTCAACAGGAAAGCAAGATCCATATCTTACAGAAGCAAAACTATTGGATATAATAGAAAGATGCAAATCGGAGGGATCTTATTCATTATTAATTCGTACATTGGGAGAGATATTTTCATGTGCAAAAGCATTAAGCCTTAGTTTCCAAAAAACCGTAAAAAATGACTCTCCTCTGGCTGCACTTCTTAATAGAGCTTCAGATAGCCTATTAAGGCCACCTGGTGATATGGATAAAGAAGCAATTCGATCTATTCAAGGAGAAGACAAAGAAGAAGACAGCAGTGAACCATCATCTACAGTTCCTAACAATGATGATACTAGCATTGATTTACCAGCTGTGCGAAGAGCATTTGCTGCTCTTTGGTCCTTACCAGGTAAAAAAGTGTTTTGTAAAATAAACATCTTAAATAAAGCTTACGAATACATAGTTTCTTAAATCTTTTCTGGTATTTAGGAGAAGTGTTCAAATCCGCTTTAGTTAATGCACTAGTCACTTTGGCAGATAATATTGAACTAGATTTGAGAGTATTTCGTATTATGCCATGGGATAATATGGATAGCTTGTTAAACGTATTCTTAATTGTATTTGAAATTCCTATGCTTGGAAACAGTGAATATTTGGAACTTGCTCTTCATATGCTTTGTAAAGCACTGAGCTGTTTCCCTATTGTGGCACAAGCTAAACTAGCACGTGTGTGGGCTAAACATTGTAAATCTCGACTCCCAAGTATTTTACAAGCTCTGCAAGAATTAATAACTGTTAAGGTATAACTATTTAGTACAATTGAAATCATTAAAAGCTTTGATAGCAAAATATTTTTTATCTATAAGAGTTTTCATTTCTACAGGTTATAGGTGGATCTTTTACGCGAGATTATTGCGTTCAAGATGCGGACACTATTACTGCTCCCACGAAAGTTATGAAAATTTTATACTATGCAAGTATGCTAGCTGGTGAACTAGATGAACCTGATTTAAATATAGATGAGGATGGTGAATCTACGAGTAACGACAAATCTGGGAGATCTCTGTCGCAAATTCCTCAGGTGAAATTATGAAAATTATTATGAAGTATCAAATTATTTTATGAATATGTCGTACAAAAATATTATTAATATTTTAATAATAATGATAATCGCTTACAGGACCCATTAGCGAAGGAATTAGGAATTACTGCACTAGATGCACGAAAACCATTTATACCTTTCACTGACTTTTACAATGAACCACTTAGTGATGCGATAGAAATGGACAAAGATTTTGCATACTATAAGAGTGAAGAACCCATGAAATTTAGTTTTATGAATTATGCTTTTATCCTCACTCCCGCTACAAAGACACTGGGCTTGTATTATGATAATCGTATTAGAATGTACAGTGAACGCCGAATGAGTTTTCTACAGACTGTTGTTGGACAGCCTACTAATCCTTATTTAAGACTAAAGGTTTGTACACGTTTCATTTGTTCTTCTAACTCTTATTAATAATTACTTAAAATAGGTGAGGAGAGATCGTTTAATAGATGATGCGTTAGTCGAATTGGAAATGGTCGCAGTGGAAAATCCATCTGATCTTAAGAAGCAATTAGTCGTTGAATTTGAAGGTGAACAAGGAGTTGATGAGGGTGGAGTCTCTAAAGAATTCTTTCAATTGATTGTAGAAGAAATTTTTAATCCTGATTATGGAATGTTCACGACTCAAGTAATTTAGCGATCTCCATTAATTAAAATGTCAGAAAATTTTTTTAATTGAGAAAATTACTTATATATATATCTCAAATTATTATAGGAAGATACACAAATGACATGGTTTAATCCAACATCGTTTGAAAGTGACGCACATTTCACGCTAATAGGCGTTGTTCTTGGCCTAGCAATATACAATAATGTAATACTAGATGTACGTTTCTCTATGGTAGTTTATCGAAAATTGCTTGGTAGAAAAGGATGCTTTGCCGATTTAGAAGACTGGAGTCCTACATTATATCGAACATTGAAGGAATTGATAGATTATACTGGAAATGATATGCCAGAAACATTTATGCAAACTTTTAGAGTGGCTCACAAGTAAGCTGTAAATAGATTAATAATTATTGAATAATCCGTATCTAATAAACGATAACCAATATAATGTATACTATTTCATAGAGATGTTTTCGGGTCAATATCTTTCCATGACCTGAAACAGAATGGTGACGAGATATTTGTGACGCAAGAAAACAAAAAGGAATTCGTAGATCTTTATGCGGACTTTTTACTTAATAAATCTGTCGAAAGACAATTCAAAGCATTCAGACGTGGATTCCAAATGGTCACGGATGAAAGTCCACTTGCATTACTTTTTAGACCTGAGGAAATTGAACAAGTATATTTAATTTATTTAGGATTTAGATATTTTTATCGTATCAATAATTATTTGTAATTAATGTCTCATTTACAGCTTGTTTGCGGCAGCAAAGTTTTTGATTTTGCGGAATTGGAAGCCGCTACGGAATACGAAGGTGGTTATACTGTTGATAGCAAAGCAGTACGTAACTTCTGGCGTGTTGCACATTCGTTACCACCAGAAAGTCAACGAAGACTTCTACAATTTACTACTGGAAGCGACAGAGTTCCAGTTGGTGGTTTATCAAGATTAAAGATGGTGATTGCAAGACATGGTCCAGATTCTGACAGGTGAAATTTTTAAATAAAGTTGCATTCCTATTTTGCAACATTACACAATAACTTCTAATTGTACAACTAATGTAACGTTTTATATTTTAGATTGCCAATAGCCCACACGTGTTATAACGTATTGTTGTTGCCAGATTACAGTACAATAGAGAAATTGCAGGATCGACTGTTGAAAGCGATTAATTATTCAAAAGGTTTCGGCATGTTATAAATGGGCATAAAAAAAAGCTTCGATCCCCCCCTCCCCTGTCTTTCAGAGTATATTGAACTATAATTCGGAGTTTAAGATTCTCTCCTTTCGTCCCGCTATATAGAAATATTTATTCGGATTTTATGCAAACACGTGGAAATGCTAAAAACCTCTGCTTTCGTAAAGTGAAAGAAAATAAAAAAGAAATGCTAAAATCATCTCCTGATACCGAGAATACCTCGCAATCAATCGTCCTCCAATGTGTTTCCTCCTTATGCAAGCGGAAACTGGAATTGCTGTACAAAAAGTAATACAAAATCTTTGCGAT
This sequence comes from Bombus affinis, assembly GCF_024516045.1. Classification (NCBI taxonomy): domain Eukaryota; kingdom Metazoa; phylum Arthropoda; class Insecta; order Hymenoptera; family Apidae; genus Bombus; species Bombus affinis. Next base: position 16,765,043 of record NC_066347.1, read on the forward strand.
AACGTGCTTTGAAACTTTCTTACGTTTCCGTGTTATTTAACTCGTTAATGCAGATTAACGTACTTGATTGATCAGTCTTGCCGAGTTGTTTTGATAATTTATATTTCCCTGCATTGATTCAATGGAAAAGAATTTCCATTTCATTTCCGAATCAGCTTTTACAGAACTATTACAATTTATCTCGTTAATTTTAATTTTATTCGTGAGATACAGCATGATACAGTGCATACAGCTTAAAAATAATAGTGAGATGCGCAACTGTGATGTATGTGAAAATGAACCGAGAATGATCGGTCAAAATTTGTAGAAATATACGTATCGTAGATTTAGTAGATCCTATAGTTGATATTCAATATTGCAAGAAAAAGCCGAGGAACACCCCCTTTGACGTTTATCGTCACATTGTACACAAGACATTTTATATATTGTAAAAGAGTAACGAAGAAGATAAAGAATAACGCAGAATCATGAACGCTAAATCCTTTTTTCTTTCGAGTTTGTATGTAACTTTCCGCTTTCCATTTCCTTTTACATCACGTTTTATCATTGTACGTAAAGTATCTAATTTATATATATACATATACGAGTTATATATATATAAATTCTATACAAATTATATAGAACACACGGGAAATGAATTTGTATAAACGTTTGTAATCAGCGGCTTTCTCAAAAAACTGCTCCACGTTGTCGGCTGTCTTATTATTAGTCACGTGATAATATACAAATAAAAAGTTCTATCGAATAATTCATGCGCCATTTATTTTCGCATCAATTTAGGAACATAAGAAATCTGTACGCACGAAAGCGAAAATAGTCGAATTTAAATGAATCTCGCATTGTAATAATACGTTGTCAAGTGACGTTAGATGCGGCGGATAATTTCACGCAATTTCATTTTGAACGGCAACATCTCCCCTTGAGGATAAATTAAAATGAAAATTAACTGATATTTTCGCCGCCGTTACGACCGACGAAGGACAAATTGTAACTGACGTTGAATCGTACACCGTATCCAAACGGAAATCACGATTATGTGTACCGAAAGCGATCAAGCCGTGAACAATCGTGCATCCTGCTTTTTCAATATGAACGATTCACAGAATCAGAACAGTTTCGATTTTGTACCAAAGTCTGATTATAATGGGAAGTGGCATCTGGAAAATAAATGTCTTTTTCATAATCAACAAGTAAACGAGAAATAGAATAGTTCAAATACGATAAACGTTCTTTCACTTGTATTTACAAATTTTTCTCTAGTCCTTACAATCTTTTCTTTTTCTCCTTTTATATACTTCAGTCTATATCAATTACCTAAAGGGGGAAAAAATTTGTAAATTATACGTTGATTAATACATATCGTAACGTTTCACTAGTACCTCGAAGGGGACAAATATGAAACGAAGAAATTATACACGGAGTGTCCAACGCCGTGTGATCTTTGTTCGCATTTCAAAGAAAAATTCAAGTCGAAAACAGATGGAAACGATTTAACTCGGAGATCAGGCGATTGGAAATGTGACGATGAGCTTGGAAAGAAATCTTTGAAATGTATCGTACAGGATCCTCCGATTACCGAATGGAAATGGAAAAATCCTTACAGTGTTTCTGATCTTGATCGATCGAAACGTTGGTATCGACGTAGTTTTACTTCAGGTAAATTTATTGTAACGCCTAGGCGCGAATTAAAATTAAAAACGCATTTAAGAAAGAAAATTATACTTAATTGGACGAATATCTCGATGTATTAGATATTAAATCTATTTTCCTTCCGAAGGAGATGACATTACAACGAACTTGTTACGCGATCTGCATAACAAAGATTCCCTAAAAGATTATACGAAGAACAATTTCTTGTATAATTTCCGCGAATACTTGGTCAGATATCAGGAATCTTGTGGCGTACCACGAACAGAATATTCTTTTTGGGCTCTTATTAATACGATGGGTCAAGCAACAGGTCGATCTTTCCTTGCATTGTTGTATGTCATACTGAACGTTATACCTGTTGTCGAGGTATTGTTTAATGATAATCGATTTTTCATATTAAATTACTTGATATAGTTTGAGAGATTTCACTGTTCAAAATAATTAAAGCATCCTTCTATTTTGTTCGGCAAGGTATTTGATATTTTAACATTTCTATTTATTGTAGACATTGTAAAAATAATTAACGTACTAGATATCTTCGGTATTTTACTTGTATGCGATATCATAATTGTTTTGGGCAGTATGTAGTTTTATTAATCTTGATGGATTTCCAAATAGTGTATTTGTTGTAAGAGCAAAATTTTTCATATTTTTAACCTGATAATTATGTCAATTATACAAGGATTTCTTCTAAGCGCTGCAAAATTGAATGTCTCTTAATTTTAAAACTTACAAAAACGAAATTTTTTTTAAATAAAAAAATATAGCATTGGAAAATTGTTAACGCTACATATATATATATTGTTTAAAATTTTAATGTATAAATATTTATATAAAGATCTAGTGCTTAACATCTACATGTTATATAAATGGTACTTTTTAGGTATTCCTATACTTATTGCGATTCGTTCTGGACAAAGTGATTAGCATAAGCAACAGCAAAGATTTCCAGCAGACGGTGACTCGATGTTTAATATTCACGACAGAATTATTCAGCGTTTATATATGTCTAATATTTATATTCGGTTTTATTGTCTTACCGATTGTACACATGGTAATTGATATAGTAGCAAAGATCATGCTCTACAATTAATAGTGATAACAGTCATTTAGTCCTAATTGAATGATACTAGAAACAATATGGTTATTACGTGAATTTGTCATATAATTATTAAGAATCGTTTAAAAACTTGCAATTAAAAAATTCCTGAAAATGCACGTATCCAGCTTACCTTGCCAATATAAAGATTCGTATTATTTTATAATTAAATCGATGCTTTGATTTTCTAGACTAGAAAATTTTAATTTATTGTTACGAAATCCTCCAAAATTGTTTAAATTCTCCCCCGATCTTCCTTCAATTATCCGATCTACTTTCTCTATAATATTTTTAAGGATGCAATATCACAAACAATAATAAAAACGTATATCATAGTATACAGTGCGATTTTATTAAAAAAAGAAACGTGTCGACAGCACATATTGAAAGCGAATTAGTTTTTTTTTTTTTTTTTTCGTTCGTTAAACGCATAATATATAAAATCTTCGCTATTGAGTTACTTACTGAGTGAATTTTTCTTTTCTTTTCTTTTTGTTTTGAATGTATGACAATCTGAATGTGTAATTAACTAAAACTATTAAAATCTATACTGCTTCCGTCGAACTAAGATCCAAGTACAAGTTAAAATTCTTCCCTTTTGTTAGAAAACACAGAAAACGAATAAGCTTTTTCAATTTAAAACGCGTAATTGCCCCTCGATCCTGATTTTCCTTCTCACAAACGGAAGAAGATTCCATCTCGTAAATTTCAATCTCTTCCTTCGAATAGCGTAGAAGAAAGAGCGTTAGCCTGGATTTATTTACAGGTTCTTAGCTCGACAATGACGTAGCGCGAGAAAGACGAAAAGAAGACCCTGCAATCGCGTGATTTCTTACACAACGATCGCAAGCAGACAGCTAACTGCTACGATGCAGAGAATGAAACTTCAATTCCTATCAACGCGACGGATACGTGTTACAAATCGAAAGAAGAAAACGTATCGAGAATCTTTCTGGTACACGTTCGGTCCTTAATTGGTCACTTTGTACGAGTATCTGAACAATTGATCCGACGGCAGTCTCATTGATTCGAAGCGTGCTGCTTTAGGCAAAGAAACGAGTGGATGTGCAAGAGTTTCTCTCCCACTGACGCATCCGATCAAAGTGCAAACTCGATGCAGATTATTTCGAAAGCACTCGAAGAAATCAGCTTTACAATAACTTTTCATATAAAATCTAGTTCTATCGAACGAACGCTGAACGCAACCGAATCATAAACACAGGCAGGTATCGCGAATGCGATGAAACACGTACGTGTGGTCGAACGAATAATTATCATCGACGTTGATAAAAGAAACTACCACTGCCATAGATCCGAGTATGTACTTGTTGCGTTGATGTGTTCCGTAAATATACATAAATCATGATCGTCAAAATCAACTTATTGATAGTATACACAGGGGAACGTCGCATTATACCTATTCCCATCATCGCTGTCCGTTTGCATAAGCAGGCGCTACATAAGACGAGACAAACGAAACGTGTCATCGCGTGCACGACGCGTGTATTCCTCTCGAGTAAAATAGAAATATTTTGATAAACGATACGTGGCGTGTTCGCGCTTTAAATCGTTGCACGTCGCGGGGAAAGGAACGGTGAATGATTTTTAAACGCATAAAACGGAGGTACACGTTCGAAGGGTAAAATCTCTAATAGACGAGTGCTGGGAAAATAACGCAAAAGAAAAGAAGGAGATGACGGGGCGCGTGAATGTAACTCGCGGCACCCCATCCACATTCCAGATCGCTCTTTAACGCGTCCAGCACCGACACGTTATTTTTGTTCAGGCAAAATGTTTCCCGAAGATCGTCGTCCCAATCGTTGTCCCAACAATCGAACTCGTCGTCTTCTTCGTCTCTTTCGAAGTTCTTGAACTCGCTGTAGGTAGTGCAGCGGTCTTCTTGGTATTGTCTGTGCTTCCTCTGCCAGGATTCCATCCATCTGAAGGAACGCGTCTGTTCTTCAGCGACTTTTAATTAAGAACGAATAGCGGGAAAAACAATTGGAAGCCTCAAAGTAAAACCCGTACGGGCGTCAATGAAGATTCGAAAAGAAAACTGAAATATCACAGCCGACGCGTCGTTTCCGGTTTTTTGAATAGAAGATGCAAAATAAAAACGGGTTTATCGACTCACCCGATGTCGCAGTCGCAGGTGAAATAGCTTCCCCTCACCGTGAGTTTCAATAGAAATCGTTTCCCTGGCACGCCTGGCTTGTACCCGTTAGACGGATTGTGAAGAGTTCGCGCGTCGTTGTGACGAAGATGAATCGTCACGTTTCTTACCCATTCCGCGTTTTCAAACATTTGCTTGGGCACCGTGCTCACGCTCGTGTTGTACATGCCGAAGTGCAAGTGCGGATTTCTTATGCCCTGAAATAAATGCGACACGCCACTCTGTTCGTTCATTCGATAAATTTGCAATTTCCTTAAGAATTTCTAGCATTTACAAGTATTTCTACAAATGAGTTTCCTTAAAGTACAGCGTGTCTCGGTTGACTCGATCAGCTCGAACCGCTTGCAGGGTATACCTGGTATTGAAATAGTTTTTATAAGAAAGTTACATAGTCTGGAGGAACGCGTTATACGATGGGAATATGTTTTCTATGGGCGAAGGAGTTTCGGAGATTTCCAGAGCAACTTTGTTATTCTATATGGACGCTATATTATTTTACAGCAAAATAAGTAGGAAGCGTCGAGTTGCGAGTGAAATGATATTGACCTCTGTTAGTCCCAAACCTGATGATCAAAGGGTAATTTCGTTTTGCTTCTCGCAAATTCAGTTTACGCAATATCAAGTTGAGGATTCGATACGATCAAACATTTCCGTAAGACACCATAAGGCGCATTACGTATAGATCTTGACGGAGAATTTTCTGTAAAAGAAAGTTTATTAGAAATACATACTCGCAATATATCTGGGTTTATTTCCTTCAATGCTCGACCAGTCAACGTTATATTGAACAGTTTGTTGGGGAATTTTCCTTTCATTTCTTTCTCCAAGTTCGTGTCATTCTGTACCTATAAAGAAAATTTCTAGATATAAATATATATATACCTTCTCTATTTATGTTTGACTGTCTCCGACTTGGTGGAAACATTTTGTGAAAAGACAATATTTACGATAGTAGAATTTTACACGTACATCGATCACCAGATGCCTTAAGCCGTTGTTGTACTCAAGAATGTTGGGGAAGTTGAAATTCTTCACGCCGTTGTAAGCAGTTATATATAACTTGCGGAGTTTTGTAGCTTTGCATAGTGCTCCGCTCTGCAAACCGGGAAACGTTTTAATTTCGACAGGGAAAATAGTAATTTTAGTATAAAAATCTGTAAAGTATTTTAAGCAAAAAGAAAGAATAAACTGACACGTGTATGCAACTCGCGTACGACAATTTCACAATTTTTATACTCGTTTGATAGTATTTTGTAGAATCCTGAGTATGTAGGTACGTAGGTATATATAGGCTAATTGCTTATAATGAAACTAAGAATAATCGTGGAAATTCGTATTTTTATAAACGTAATTAAAACAAATAAAGCGAACGAAACTTAGAAATTTCATTCGCCTAATAAATGTTAAAACAAGAACTCTACTCTGAATATCTTGTATACACATATTGGCATTCTGTGCATTTTTGCCTGTTTAATATTATCATAAATGCATACAAATCTGCAATATAACCGAGCAGAATTATACAGTTGTAACAAAATAACGATAGTTCGAGTGAACGTTTTCGTAACAAAATCGGTCGGTGCACGTGTAAATTATCTTTCTGTAATTAATTATCGTATATAGATATTATTGGAGAATAAAAATGATCGGTCAGTGATAACTTCATGGTACGACTGTCTCGAAATTTTATCTCTCAACTGGAAACTTACCTCGAAAGTCATCAAAGACAGTCTTCGTATGTCCAGTTCCTCGAGACTGTCCGCGATACCTAAGAAACTAGTATTGCTAACGGCCGTGATCGGATTATCCGCTATATTGAAAGTTTTCAATTCAGGTAGGGTGTGCGTGATCAGTGGCACAACTGTCAGATCGTTGGCACTTAGGTCCAAGTAATGAAGGGACGTTAAATTCGATGCCATTTCCGCTGGTATCGATGCCAACTCATTGTGAGCCAGATACAACGTTTGTAATCGTCGCAGTGGCAATTCTGGCACCTTTAAACGATACAGATACAATGAAATAAACGTTCCTTCGTACGAATCGTTCCATACTACACGCATTTAGAGATATTACGTACGCTTAAGAGCGAGATATTGCTTAGATCAAGATACAAAAGCGAGTCCTCTAAACCGTGGAACGTTCTTCCGCGTGATTCCAGAAGCAGTTGTTTGTTGTGACTCAAATCGAGATGAGTTAAATAGGGCAGATCGGAGAACACACCATCATCGAGTCTGACTAATCGATTGTAGGACAGATCTAGCCACGTTAGGCTCTGAAAAGGAACAGAAGTTTGAATTTTCGTTTCGTTCCCATAGAATTTATAATATTTCCTTTTCGCGCGAGATACGATTCTTTTCGAATAATATCTCGTATTTTTTAAAAGTGGAATCTAACGATTAAATTTTTTTTTTTTTTGTGAATCTTTACCGATTATGAATTAGGGGAGGTATATAAATATGGTGAAATTTCATTTAAAATCGTTGAGGAAGCATTAAAATCGATTTACAATCAGTTTGTAATTGTATGTCTTAAAAATATCCTTCTCGATTGTAATTTGAACCAACAAATTTCTGACTGCCTACTCGACCAAGCCAATTAGTTGGAACAGAAGAAGTATTAAATTTTAAGGAATTAGAAAATTAAATTTTCAGCGTGAACGATACTTTTCCGCGACGTAGTATAACAATTTGTAGTATAGGTCTTATTTCGTTGTAAAATTCCACTCGTGTCCTGGCGTTTCGCGTATCGTTCGATCGCGCGTTAATTCCAAAGTACACGCGAATTTTCCTCGTCGTTAGTCTAATAAATTCAAATTTATTTATAAAATGCGCGCAACTAACTCGCAATCTAAATATCGCGTCTGTCGTGTGAATGCCCGACAAGGTGTTCCAAGACAGGTCCAACATGGATAAACTGGCCGCAGCTGAGATGGACATGGTCTTTATCGGCAGCCTCATGAACTGATTGTGAGACAAATCCAAACTTTCGATATTGGCGTCTGAAAACATATTGTCTGGTAGCGATCTCAGTTTGTTATGAGAAAGATCGACGATTCTCAGTTTCTTCAGCGGTCTGAGCGCCTCTGCCGGTATGTCCATGATATTGTTCCAAGAGAGCAGAAGCACTTGGATGTTCCTCGTGTTTCTGAAGCAGTCGAAGTCGATTTCCATCAGCTCGTTGTGGCTCAGGTCTAGCCACTGTAGGTGCGGCATATTTCCAAAGACACCTTGGGTCACGTTGCTCAGTTGATTGTGAGATAAATACAGATGCGTCAAGGAGTATTCGACTGGTTTGAAGTAGTACTTCATTATGTCGGATACGTTGTTGTAGCTGAGGTCGAGGACCTTGATGTTCGATTGAATCGTCCCGCCAACTACAACGCGACGAAATAAAATCAGAGTTGAGAACAAGGAACGATTAATGTTACAGGCAAGTTCGTTGTGTATATCTCGAATTTTAGATATATTCTCGAATATTCTTAACGTTTAACGAGGTCGATTCGACGGCACGAGTCGCCTTGAAAAACCAAGTTCCTTGAGAGTTCGGTGAAACATAAATCATTCTGCGCGTATTTTAAACTTTTTACGACGTAACGGTAAGCCTGTGACATAAACTTAACACGAAAGCCATTCCTTAGCGAATAACGCGAGGAACGAACGTCTAATCGAGCACTGAACGTATCGAGGATTAGAAATCGAATTGTTGATGCGTGTTAATAATAAATAATGTCTCGAGACGAGCGCGAGAAACAATTTAGCAGAGGCAATGGGATCGTTCTTGGCAACATCGTGATTCCTAATTCTTCCAATAGAATTCCCAATTCTATTTATTACATATTCAAGAGAAAGTATACAGATATTTTTCTGGTATTCGCATAATCATAAACGGAGCAATTGAAATGTCTACGATTATCAGTTTGGCAACTTTGTAGCAAACCGTGTGATGGCCTTCACACAGACTTAAGAAACGAATTGTTAATTTACCGAGCTCGTCTTTTAGCAGAAATTTTTAATATTTAATATTTAAATATTTAATAATATTAATAAATATTTAAAACTTTTAACGACCCAGCGATCGTTATTCGTACTTCAACGAATCTCTGATATTAAATATCCGATTTCCGAGCTCGTACGATCAGGTCTGGTCTCGTGGTAAAAAGAGTTCGAGGATGTTACGTTATGCAAAACAGTCGCAGAGAAATTAGAGGTAGCATCTGCCGATTTGTAACCGGGTTTCATCGATTTTCCTTCAGCAAGATTAAAGAGATCTGTTTAAGGGTGGTCAAAAGATTTGCACGATGGACTTACTGGTGGTCGGCGGTGTAAACGTAGTGCTGTTGATCCATAATTTCGGGATTTCATTGTGGCTGGCGTTGACTTTGAACGAGGACAAAGTTCCCACTTGATCGAACGAGGCAAAGTCGAATTCGGCTAGGTCGTTGTAAGCGAAGTCAAGGAACTCCAAATCTGGCAGATTCTTAAATATAAATTATGATTTTCATTAAATTGAAAAATTCTCCGAGACTACGAAGACAAATGTCACGAAACTTTTTTTGATCCGAAACTTTTTTATCTTTCTTCATCCTTCAACGTGTCTGTTTAAGAATATTTAACGCTAGAACGAGCGGTCTTAATGGATGGTCGTAAATAAAATCACACGACAAAATTAAGACACAGATAGATCGTATTTTAAACTGAAAATCAATATTAATCGTACAATTAACGTCTACATATTCTTGTCGATAATTGGAAGGAAAGGAGAATTAATAGGTCGAGTATAAAACTGATAGCGACGTATGAAATTAATAAATATGATTTATTAATGAAATGAATAAATTAATAATTAGTAGATATGATGAATTAAGTGTCAAGGAAATTTTATATTCTAACAGGCTTTCAATTAATCGTCTGAAAACATATTATACGATAGGATTATGAATTAGATACGGCAAATATAATGTTCATGTTACCTGGAAGGCTTCGTCCGTGATATCTTTTATCTTGTTACCCCTTAGGTTGATATATTTCAACAGCTTCATGTTCATGAACGCCCGCCTCTCGATTCTATCTATAGCGTTGTCCTCTAAATTTATCATCGTTAATTTTGGTAGGTCGACGAACGTGTGGGTTAGAATCGTTTTGATCATGTTGAAGGAGAAATTCACCTCTTCCAGGTACGAATGTATATCGCCCTGAATTAATTCAAAATGAAAGTAGACGAAGCAGGTTGAAATGAAACACGCGATTAGAAAAATTGTACAATTCCTACCTGAAACGTTCCTTTCCTGATATTATCGATTTCGTTGTCCTGCAATTCTATTCGTTTGATCCTCTTCAAAAAATGGAAAGACGTATCTGGCAGTGATTTAATTTTGTTGTTGCTAAAATCAAGGTGCTGCAGGTTCGTCAGAAACTTAAATGGCGCGTTTGGCACTTCAGAAACGGAGGAAGAGAAACCGTGAGACATCCTCAACGTTAGAAGCGAATGTCCAACCTGACGAAGAATTATTTTATTTGCATGAAAATTTCTTTCCAAATTCCTTCGCAATTAGTAGAATTTCATCGCGCAATGGATTATGATCTGAGGGGACAATATTTTTCCTTTGATATTCTTCGAATAAAATATTCGTCAGTATCCGAATTCTCCTGTTCTGCTGCGAGTCGTTGTATAAAATTGTATCAAATGATTATATTTTATCATTCTACGTGCTCATTTAGCTTCGTCGAAGAAGCAAGAAAAGAATTTTCTTCCGTCTTTTCTACGTACCGGAGCATTTTATTTATCCAAACTGTTGAGAGGCAAATTGTTCGTATAATAGAAATTTAGTGATCCTTTTCGGTACCTACGATCTTTCGTTGTAGTAATAAAAGTTTACGTAAGTCAATAGAACGATACTTGAGATAGGCAAATTTACTTTGCGAAATTTCAGTTAATGCTAAAGTCTAAGTTCCACCGTGTATGTTCGTGAATAGGTCAAGTACTCGCCGCGACGATGGATCTTTACAGAAGCCTGTTTTATTGGAATTATCTGCGGCTATCAAGGCCTTCGGTGAATCGGGAATGCGGTTCGAATCTAGTTTAATTAACATATTACGGTAGATTGCTGATTCTCATTGATCAAATGTATTACGATTTTGTATGGTTGCTCGCTTGATAAACGAAATAGTAAGAAACAGAAAGAACGTTGTTATAGAAAATACAGTATAACAATCTTCCAATTTTTATGACAATGATACGACCATTGATAGATACAACGAAACTTCAGATTTTTGTAAAAAAAGAACAAAAAAGGAAAGAGAATTTTTAAGTTTCTAAGTTCTCTTGAGTTTCTTTTGATCGTTGAATTAAAATTAAATGAGACGTGTCCGTATTTTATCTCACTGAAATTCTACGACCTCTATGATTTACTTGGAAATACGCGAAACGAATAAAACCTGTCTAGAGGAGAATTTCACTGTGATTATCATATATATTTTATCTTTCTGAAATTCTACGACCTCGATAAAAAATATTTTACGTCAAAGCATTAAGATTATTACGAACGTTTAACGTTGAAATTACCTCGGAGAAAGCTTCGTCTTCTATCGAGGATATCGAGTTCTCCGAGAAGTCCAAATACTTGATTCCGCGAACGTGCATGAAAGCATGAGCCTTGATGGTATTCAGGTTGCTTTGGACTATACGAAGTTCCTTGATGTCCATCCCGTATTCCATAAAATCGTCCGACGATAACGTTGATTGTGGCATTCGCGAGATTGAAAGGAACCGCATGTTCCGCATTTGTCGTAAATCCTGAAGGGACACCACGCTGTTTTCTCTGCCGCTCAAGTCCAGATTGTACAGGGAATATTGGAAACCATTGAATACTTCGGCTAATAACATGTACGATAAGATGTCGATTAACGTAAGCTATCAATTTAAAAAGTGGCCAATACGTTCGAATTCGATGAGACATTGAAATTCGAAACTTCAGATTCTTGTAAAAAAGGGCAAGAAAGGAAAGGAAATAATCATATTTGATGAGACAGGATTTTTTTAAATCTTTGAAATGAAATTGGAAAATCGATGGAACTAATAAATGTCAGATTTAGGAAATTCTGCGATAGACACAACGTTATCGTCTTTCATCTTACCTGGCGAAAACGTTTGAATCTTGTTCTCGCGGAAAATCAAAGTACGTAAAAAATCGTATTCTTGGAAGATAGGACTCGAGAGAGAAGTGATATTATTGCCGGACAGATCCAATAATTCTAGAGATGTCTCCAAGCCAGCCAAATCAGGAGAATTCACCTCCATTAGATCGCAATCGCTGAAATAAAGTTCCCGTATTCTCGAATCCCTGAACGTACCCTCCTAAAACACATAGTTTAATATTTTCTCCTAACCCTGAACGTTTCATTACACTGCGTAACATACGTATTAAATTGTATTAATATTTATTACGAGCGAAACTTCTATCATTTGGCATTCCAGCGAATCGATAATAAATCATAAAAAATTATGCGAATATCAAGTATCGTGATTTCTTTATTTTGTCAAGGATTTTAATTTCTGTAAACGTAATACAAACGTTCAAAAATTCAGATTTAAAAAATGACTGATTTTTGTATCCGAGAAACATTTTTGGCCAATTATTTTAATTATAATATTTATAAGGCGAATATAAATTATAATATTTGACAAATCTTACCTGTACCATAGTTAAAGGATTACCATCGAGATAAGTTCGGTTAACTTTATGGAAATGCTGGAAATCACCAGACATCAGAGTTTCGATTTGATTATAATCCAATCGCAGTATATCCAGAGACAACTGCAGGCCTCTGATTTCCGGCTCCTGTTGCTGGTTTAACATCTTCGATATTCTGTTGTAGCTAAGATCCAACACCTTCATACGCTTCAGAGACGACAATTGCGCATAGGGAATATGGGTCAATTGATTTCCATTCAGGTACAGATATATCAGATGTGCCATGCCATCTCTGAACACGGAAGGATCGATCTCTTTCAGATTATTTTCGCGTAAATCGAGCATGTCCAAGTAAGTGAGGCCCGCGAATGCATCCGCCGGAAGTTTGTCGATCGCGTTTCGTCCCAATCGCAGTTTTTGCAAAGAATTCTCGAGACCGCGCCAATTGTCCGGCGTGATCTTTGATATTTTGTTACCTGCAGAGCAAGTGGTGTAGCTATTACTTGGTTTTCAGAATTCTTTCTTTCCAAATGTATGATACGATGTTTTAGTAATTAATACGTAATTAAGAATTATATTAGAATAATATTATTAAGTATACAGTGATATTAAGAATTATATGTTAAAATTTGAAAGAGAAATAATTTTAGGTAGAAGTCGTTACTCTTCTTAGATAGACTTATGACGAGACAACAGAGGATTTTATTTAGGATCAAGAACAATCTTTGAGTTTGATTTAATTAAGCTACGAAACTAATACAATTTGTACTATTAATTCATTCGTCCCTTTTACTTTTCTTTCTTTCACATTTCTGATCGTGAATCAGAAATCTCAACATCTGATTTTTATAATGCAATCTTATATCCATGTAATTCATCCTACATCCACTTAATTTCACTTTTGATTTCAAGCATGATGACAATAATCTTTCACATTTTAAAACATCAATATACACAAAGTGCTTGTTACGATTATGTTATCTACTAATGAACCGTTCCTTAGTGATTCGATGATACATCAAAACTGGAGTGCTTTATCAAACCAGGTTATCAGCTAATTTTTCAAGATGACAATAAGTATGCGATAAAATTAAACTGTTACGAACTTCTCTCCTTTATTGGAGCAGAATTTTACTTCCTGCCTAATGAAACCAATAGCTGTCGATTAAATTTACTTATTTGAACTATTATATTTTCTACGAACAAAAAGTAATAGATAATTTATAATAGAAATTTGTCAAGTTCAATTATATGAATCGCGCATTTCCCGACAAGTTCGGATAATGGGAATTCTACTACGTTAAAGAAAATTCCAAAGATACCTGTCAGATCGAGAAATTGCAATTTCTGCAAATGTCTGAATGACCTGCTGGGAACCTTCTCTAGGCGATTGTAGGGTAATTCGAGCTCCCATAACGATCTCTCAAGCCCTAGGAAAGCTTCGTCCGGGATGTCGGCCAGGGGATTATGTTTGATCCGTAGATTGTACAGACCTGAGAGGTAGAGGAATGACTTTCATGTGAAACTGAACTGCCACGCATCCTATGTATATATATATATATGTATATGTAACGTAACGTAATCGATGATGCAAGGAATTATTCGTGACATACGGTCATTGCCCCTCAACCCCTATTTCATTCTTCCCTTGATCAACGATCTCTTCGAAATCCCCTTTTAAGCGCATTCTAGCATACATAAGCGAGTTAATATTAACGATGTGAGAAAATTACTTGGCATTTTATTTTTCCACGGGATATTACTATTTTCTGAGTTTGCGTATAGGAAGAAGAATCATTTCTTTTTTACATTAGCGAATATTTTATTTGGTCTTGGCATTCTTTTAATTTTTCTTAGAAGCTCGAAATGTCGATTGGTCGTTGGAAAACAGTGACCATCTCGCAACAATATACAGAATATTTGAAAGTTGTAAGAACCGAAATCGTGAGAATCTCGAATATTTCGACCCTTCCTCTTTATTATTGCATATCGAAAGTTTTATATGAGAAATTATCGTTTATTCAATGTTATAAAAAATTATTCTTTGTTAAACGTTACTTATATGAAATGTTCTCTTTCTTCAAAATCTTTTAATAATACGGTCTCTTATAACTTTAATTTGTACGCCATCGTCGTTTATAAATTCCTCCTTACCTGTGTTCATAAGAAACTGTGGCTGAAGAAACATCAGTCCGTTGTTCTCCAACTGCAGCATGAACACTTTGGAGGAATTTATCGGCTGAGGTATCCGCGGCATCGGCACGTTGTAACAGGTGACGATACCCAAATCCGGGATGGCTTTCGAACAGGTGCAAAGAGGGTTGAAGAAACACGGTGGATATTGGACCGGAAGCTCGTGCATCCGAACCAGGGACGCCCACATCATCATCAACAGGGTAAATATCATCAGAGCATAACCCACTTTCACCATCGTTGCCAAATGCTGTAAACCCATTTTTTACTTTACCGTCTCGTTGATTTCGATAATTGTGAAACTTTTCTCCTTAGCTGCGTATAGTTCGGTAAATTTTCGAAATGTTTAATTAAAAATAGGTTTAACGATTCGAATGCTCGTGGACTCTGGAGCTTTGAGGTAGAAAGAGTAGAAATGTCTCAGATTTGATGACTCGGGTTAAATATTTATGTTTAAATATGCGTATGCAGTGGCTACAGAAAGTACCTAAGGCTAACTTTTGTAGATTTTAGTTTTATTTCTATTTGTAAAACATACTGGCAAAGTTATACTAAACTGCGACACGTGACAGTGTGACGTTCCTTCTATTTATATTTCATTCTATTATATTGTATTTAATAGGTGTCGACTCCAGAAAGTTATCTCGTTAAATAATATAATTCCACGATGACGAGTTTCTCCGATTACTGCATTTTCGTCATAGATAATCGAACTTTAAGCAGTTTTTCGCAAACAAGCCAATTATTAGATACTACAACATAATCCTCTTAACGTAGCTGCACGTGGTTTATGTCGTACATTTTCTATGCATATCTATACTAACGTAAATGAAACTTAAAAGAAATTCGCGTATTTTCTATCATTGTTTTAACGTCCGTTTAAACTACATTTTTCATTTTTATCGAGCATTTGAAATATTTTTATTTCTTCGAACGAAAGTCCGTTACCCTATTCATTGAGCTTTGGCAAGTGCAGATTCAACGAGTACTATAAAATATAAACACATAAGATCAAAGATTGAAATAGAAGTAAAGCAAGTAAATGTAACTGTAAATTTCTCGCGTATTTTTTAATATAAAAATCATTGAAATTCAAATATAATTACTCTGATATAGCAGCAAGGATATTGACTTTTGTGAGCGAGTTAATAAGCAACTAGTTACGATAGCGAAAAATAAATTTGGATCGGATTTTAATGAAGTTTGACAAGATGAACATATTTTAAGAAATTGGATTTATTTTATGCCATTGTACTTTCTTTTCAAAGCGTGAGTGCCTACATGTTTATAATTATCGGTTCATGCCAGAATTCAAACGTTCTTCGATTACTTTCTAGTAGTCTACAAAAGCACATACATTTCTCCATTAACAACCAGAAATGAAACCTGGTACTTAGAATCTTATACAATGAAAACGAAATAATTTCATAACAATTTCTCCAGTGATCGAACGAGCGATGTCTCCCCGGCAAATTAAATCATTTAAGAAAACACTATATTCCTGGTTGTGCAAAGGTCAAACATTTATCTCCAAAAAGATCCACAACGTATAAAGATCACCACTTAGTTCAATTTTTGCTTATTCAGCGTTTTTTTTAACATTCTTTTCTTTATGAGCACATTAGATCCTTTATACCACACGAATCCTCTCCATTTCAATTATTTTTCTTTTTGGCCTTTTAAAACTCGAATCCATAATGTTTCACTGTCCTTTGCACATCCACGATTCGAACAATTAACAGAAATTTTACCATGCTTTCTTGGATTAAGAGGACGCTACTCGAGAATCTGTATCGGAGCTCACGATCGTGAGATCGTCGCGGATCGCTCGCGATGATCGCACTGACGATTTTGCTAGCTAAGTGGCCGCTGCCACCCCGTGTGTAATAGGGCTTCGGGAGTGCAGTCAGTTTCGGTGCTTCCCTTTACCCGATTATAAGGACGATATTCCATTAGGCGACGAATGAAAATACTCGCGCAAAACGTTAGTGAACATTCGAATTATGGCTATAGTTATCTGAGGATACGCAGGCACGTGGGGCGCAATGATAACGTCATTAATCAGATTTCACCCGGCTACTGTGTCGGTATATTTGCATCTTATCTTTCGTATAAAATTTATAATTAACCGATAGTGGTCTTAATAAAACTTATACATAATATCGCACTTTTATGATTTTCCTAAAAAATCTATGGTTAATTGGGTTTGTCTATGGTTAATTACCGGTATGTATTAGAAGTTGTTACAAAAGAACAGAAGTTAGGGTTTGATCTATTTAACGTAATCAAAACGGTGGAACAATCGAGAAAGATGTTTGTAAATTTAATAAATTTACATTATAAATGTGGTTTCATACTTACGTAACATTCACATCTTAGCAGTTGAGCATCGTATAACTTGTTTGTAATTGGATTTTATCTCGACACTTGTTATTAATATCAATAAAGATGTTCGGAGGTAACGTTTCATAAATAAACTTATGAATTTAGTTTGAAATTAATTATGTGAATAAATAGCAAAGACGCTTGAGGGTGCTGTAGATTAAGTCTTCTCCCTCGCTGCATCGCGTACTAATTTCGCGACTGCGAAAGTCGTAGGGTACTCGAGCATTTTTCGTAGAATCGTCAATGCGGACGAACGCCAAAGAATATCTTACGCATATTCTAGCATCCTGAGTAAAACTGGGTGTTTTGGATAAATCGAAGCGCGTTTGTATAAACTAGAGATTATATTCCCTAGTAGTTCGTTTACAATCATCGTATCATTACGCACGCTAAATGTATAAAACTGCAAAAATTACTAGTAATCGCTTAGAATTAAAATCATATCTGTGTTCTATTGGAACGTCATAATCTGTCAACCATTCTTTCGATAAACATTGCAGAGGGAAAAAGAATAAGAAACATGATAATATTACAGAAGATTATCGATTAAATATTATTTACTATATCACCCGCGATGTCGTCTGTTTTCCGGTAAAACTGCGAAACAGCTAGGTGCCAACTTCTCAGCATATGCACTGGGCATTGATATAAATATATGATTACTCATTCACGTTATATAAAACAAATATACTTTTCACACGCTCGACATAGAATTTGTACCAGTAACATGTCGTAACAATAAATATTGTACGTATATATGTGCGTGTATATATAATATATACATAATATTTATAGGTATATTAAAACATTCATAAAAAATATGTATCTCTTGTGTGATCGTCAGTTTTTTTTTTTTTTTTTTTTTTTTTTTGGCCACATCGAAAATTCACATGGATTTACGCGCAGTTCCGTTGATTAATTCCTGAGAAGTTTTCGATTCCTTTTCAGTTACTTTCTTGTGCGACGGAATTTTCGGAAGACGTGGTGCGATCACGAGTAAAGTTAATCCGATTATATGTGGAATCAGGTATACATACCTGAAAAAGAGAAACATATTGCGTGTTATGTTAGAATTTTCGTCTGATTACGTACGTATATTATAAGTAGACTGGATTTTTATGAATACGACCAAAGAAGTGGTATGTAAAAAAAACATGAATTTATTATTACTTACAGGTACATTTTCACACTTGGTATAAATTCCAAGAGTATAAAGCTGAATGTCATATAGGCCATTAAGAATCGCGTTGTAGTGAACGTAAGCGCATCGTATAGGAACTTCATCCCCTTGGACCCTAGGAAGTATGGTCGTATGTTACGACGAGTCTGTTTGATAGTAAAGATAGGTCAATGATCAATTAATGATTAACAAAATGTTTTCTTTTTTTTTAATGATTAAAAACATATAGCAAATCAAATTCGATATTATTACTAGCTTTACTTACAATGCGTGACACCATGGTAAAAAAGGCTCCATTGGCGAATGTTAAATAGTAACCGGGGTAAAAACCATGCCATAAGGCAGAAAGAGCGTACGTGAACACAAGTTTATTGTACTGTGTCCTTTCATATACAATCGACCTAAGCCACCTATTGGTTCCTTTATTCCAGTGTTCGATACTGTCCCTCATATTCAGAGACATCTGAAAAGTACAACTGTCGCATAGATTTTGATTCGTTTAGATCATACAACAATAATAAATCAATAAATTATGAAACACAATAGTACAGATCAGTAACCTTAAACTTAGATCATAACTTCTATTACGAGCTCGATCGATTCAATCTAAGTGATGTCGTCACTGCTGTATAGTACGTATTAAAGATTCTATAAAAAATATAGTGATGTAAATTTGCTTAGAATATTTTTATTTCAAATTCAAAAATAAATCGACTGAACCAGATATACGTGTGCAAATCACATCATGTTTTATTTATAACTAATTGATATGCCAGTTTTTGTCCGGGATCTTATATAAGCATTTTTAATAATATGCTTAATGAAATTTCTATTGACTTGGTAAACGTGAATCAACACCGCTCGTCATACAATGAAATCGTGATGCTTCTGACATAACATACTTTGAAAAGAGAAAGACATTGCTCGCAGTCGGGTTCATATTGCCTCGCTATATCGTAAAAGCGATTCGTTTAATCATAGGATAATGTTTCACATATCTAAAGCTTGCTCGAGAAACGCTATTTAAATTGACGAAAACCACATCAAAATCTATTCAGCGGTTCTCGAGATTATCCCAAATGTACCGACGCTTATCGCGATCTTTATCTAAGCACGTATAGATATATATAGATTTATCTCTAAAATAATCGTTCATAATTCATTTCGAAAAATTTACCTCAAACCCATAAACATCAACATTGGAAGCTAGATCCCATTTGGGTTCGCCATTCTTGTCATAACCGTTGAACCCAAACCCGGAATTATTGCAAATGGCATCGGCGAAGATCCACGCGTGATAGTATTTAAAGCGAACTAGCATAGTGGTCACCATCAGGAACCACATTTTATAAAACACCGTGGTATTCTCGAGGAAGTCATCGTCTGTAAATAAAGTAAAGTCTCGTCAGCGCTCTGACGTGGCGACAATAAATATTAAAGAGACAATATATGACTAGAACCTTTTAGCTTCTGAATCGGATATGTTGGAATGAAAGTCACGAACATAGCCGCGCACAATAAGCTCACTATGACCTTTTTTATTACGACCGGTGACGGAGACGGTTCCAGGACTATCTCATCGTAGTGAGCGGAATTTTTATCACAGCCCTTAAAAAGAATAAAAAATATCAAAACTCCATGTTACGATCTATTCTTTATTCTTTTTTTTCTTTTTTTTTTGTTGTTGTTGTTGTTATCGAGAGCGTATAAACGCAAAAAAGAAAAATGATGATTGAACAAAACTCTAACCGTCAAAGCTCTTGCTCCAGTTAGATTACGTCCATGAATAAAATCGATGTAATCACGATAAAATATCACCGGCCCAGCCATCAACGCTTGAAAATGGAAGACGTAGCTGAAGTACTCTAACGTCGTCGGCATCTTTCTAAAATAAGCCATGCATATAACAGGTTGGGTTTGACCACAGACAGCAAAGGAAATAAAATGATAAATGTAGGAATTATCCGGAGCGCAAGCGATATTATCATTTGAATAGATATGTGATTCAGCTATGTTGATGCGTATGTACTATGGAAGATGTGTTCTTCTGGGTGTGTTGCGTTGCATATTATATAATTAATGTTGTGGAATAAACGACCGGTTAACGAAGACGTCAACTCACTTCACGGCTTGATAACGTTGCGTTGGCGTGAGTTCCTCTTCACGTCGCGTTAACCCATCATGTATGCTGTACGCAAGGCTGGTCACTTTCTGCGTTATCACCATAAGTGGCCCTGAAATGTACACGATGTAACGAGATCTTTATATAGAAATACATATTTTTTATAAACCACGCACGTTCCTGTGATATATTCCTGTTATATGTTATATATTTACTGAGACATATTTTTTATATAAAGTGTAATTCCTATATTACGATGACTTACAAAGTAAAAGTAAAATTAGAAAAGGAAAATTTACGTTGTTATTGTTTAAATTTTCTAATAATTATACGATAGCGTTCAAACAATACAATGTACGAATGACAAAACAATTAGATCGTACGAAAGAAGAATACGATGCGACATTTACGATGACTTAAAAGTTACGGTAAATGTCAAGGAGATCAAATAATATCTTTCTTACAATCGTGTAGCTAATAATTTTTTAATATACATAAGTTTTGATCTTTAACACGTCCAATGACGCAAGTCAGTGTAACTAAAATATTTGCTTAGAAAAACACGTGAAAAATATACTGTAACTCTCGTATTCGAAAACATACCAATAAGAAGAAGATATTAATTATTTAGTGAAGGTGATACACGTGTCTACTTACCAGTGATATCGAGTGTGTACGAGCCATAATTGTACATCTGTCGATGGTAATGCACGCAAGATAAGTAGAGCATCGCCGTTGTTAACACAACTCTGAAACGTATTACCAAGATGAGTTGTTAAGTTCAAAGAACAATCATTGACCGTGATAATGAGAGTAAACATGGAAACACTTCGGCCTTTAACATTTAACGACTATTTATAACTTATAATAAAAATTATCTTATTATATCCTATTATTATATACAAGTAACGAAGTTCCTATTTTTGTAGTTGTGTTAATAAAAAAGTTTCGGTTTTCCATAAAACATGCGCAGTTTAGTAGTTTATTGAAATTAAAATTTATGAGTAGTTCTATGTCTAGTGATCTATATCTAGAGTTTTAAAGTACAAGAAAGATACATTTAAATGCTGTACTATACAAAAAGTTAGAAATAAATCATTTGATGGTAGAACTACAAGTTGAATTTACAAGAGTGTATTTTTTTATGTATAAAGTATATACTAAGTAGAGTATTTTTTTATGCAAATTATAGGATATGCCTGATACTAAACGGTTCGACGCTTATTCTGTTTAAAATCGCTTAACTGTTTCTCTTGAACAATAAAACTTCTCATAGTAAAATTAGTTAAATAATTAGGTATTTCTTTATTTATAGGCTCGTCACTGTGATATGCGATAAGAGAGATATATAAATTTTTAGATAAATTTCGATATAAATATAGATCCGTAATTATTGTTCAAACTACAAAGATTATAATAAAAAGATGTTTTTGGATTTTTATTATCTATCAAGTACTATTACGAGAAATTATAAATTTTATAAAGGTACATTTATGTTTCCATTGTATTAGTTTTATTCAAATATGTTGTATCTATTATGTAGATACAAAAGGATTTGAAATTTATCATTTCTGAAAAGAAATTGCACCGTATTTACATGCTCTAAATTGATAACGTATAAAACGGGACAGGAACTTGTATTTGTAGAATACTTACGTTTCTATTCGATGTTTTATAGTGTTCAAAGAACAAGCGAGGGAATTTTAAGTAAATCGTAGAAAATAAATCTTCAAAGTAAATCTTACACTCTGCTAAATCACATATTTCAACATAATTCACATATCTTCGTGGTTAGTGGGATAATTTTTCAAGAAAAACGTTTTTCATCGGGGAGTAATATTTTATCAAGCTGCGCAAAGCTTTCACAGGATATGAAATCTATAGTGACTAATGAAACGAATCAATGTGCCCCATAGTTATAATTATAATGAAAATATCGATATAAATAACTTGCCTCTGTATATTACGAGGATTTTGTGTGCGCATTGCTATGTAACATAAGGCGGGGAGGCCTGCAAGGTGAATCGCCTGCCTGAAAAGATACGAGTTTTCTTTTTTAATGAAGCAAGGTGGTTAAATATAGAGGGGGTTCTCAGGATGCTACAAACATTCTTTTCCGTTTATCTTTTTTTCTTTTTTCTTTTCAGTCTCATGCGCTAATCTATACAGTTGATTCTATTGTACAGGATATGTCCACTTTTAATTAATATAATAAATGTATTATTTTATAATATTTTCTAAATAAAGACTTATTTCAAGAGAAGATCGTTTTAACGTACGTATCTCGAACATAGCATATAATTATTAGAATCGTGAATTTTCATGCACTTATGCAAAATTCAAAGAGAAAAATGTATAAAATGTATTCAAAATTGATTTCTTGTTATAATTTTTAATAGGCGGAACAAATTTCTATCGGAATTTTATTTCTGCGGTTGATAGTTCATAGAACAATAAATTTGTAGAAAAATCCTCAGTCTACTTATTTTCGTATAATATGTTTCGTATAAAGATCCGGATATTATAATTAGAACGCTAGATGAGATACACAATGTTCGTGGAAACAATGAATTGTAAGCATTCGGATATAAATATCTCGACACTTGTTCAAATCGTATATTTAACAAAAAATCATTCCTATATCGAATTTTTCAATATAGATGGGTAATTATTTTGATTTCTCTAAATTTAATACATAGAATCGCTACTGTTCGTACCATGGTAAAGTATTACATCAAACTTAAGATAAGTATCAATAAAAGTAAAGTTTTTAATGTATCAATTAATCGTGGGACATCTTGTACAATAGCATGTGTGTATAAAATGGCCTTTTTGCACAACACTATCATGCTTATCAGAGATACGACACTTTTCTCAACTAATTGATTTCTCTTTATTTACGTAGATCTGTTTACCTGCCGAAGCAGAAATATCCAAGCGCAAGGCCGATGACGAGACCAAATACATGTCTGGTGGCTGCTGTCACGGCAACTGGACTAAGAAACGTTCTCAAAAATCCAGCCAATATCAGTGCTGTGAACTGTGTTAGTAGAAAATTCACCTGCACATAATCAAGAAAATGCGTGTGTTACGATATTGGCCGATGTAACCTTGTGTTGAAAAAAAAAAAAAAGAAAATTAGATATTAACACTTCGTAGGCAAACTGGATCTATTTTTACTGTTTCGCGCTTTCAACGAATCTTTCTGGAATACTTATCGATATCGCGACTAAGTTATACAGTTCCTTGTTGCGTTAAATATTTGCAATTTGTTAGAAGAGAGATGAAAATTCACAGGAAAGAAACTCAAGCGTGAAATTTCACGAAATTTTGCTCGACGATTCAGTTTGCCTAACATCGTCTTATTGCCAAATTTTAATGTGATGTTCGAATTTCAATTCAACTATTCAACTTTCAAGATAATTGCCAGTTTCAATATAAAATTCTTAATTATCTAATAGCACGTTAGTTGAAATTTATTCCACCTCCTGCTGCAGAAAGATCATGGTTATTATGTTCAATCATTCCTTCAAACGTCAAATGCTATCGCAGAAGAAACAGGCATTCGATTCCTGTCAAACAAGACTTCAATATTGCAGTAGTTTCTCGAACAATGTAACGTAAAACGTAGCTTGAAATTTCATTTATACGTGATTCTAACATTCCGTCATAATTTTAAAGATTCCAGAAAATCTATCTTACCCAACAAATTTCTTCAACACAATAAAACAGGAAATAAGAAATATACTCAAGTTCTATTAAGCTCAATTTACTTGATTACATTTGAAGCATCGGGAAAATAACTTAGCTCTTTACCAGCATAAATTTATCTCATTTGCAGAACTGCAAAAACTCTTCAAATTCTTCGGTCAATAAAATTTCCTAAGCGCTAAAATCTATAAGAATAAGCTTACATACATATTGCGCACTATGATTATAATTGCAAAAATTCTATTCTCAGAAAAACGAATCACTCTGAAAATGAGAAAATTTGTAGAATTCTTTAGGAGTCTTCGCATAACGCTTTTTTATCTTTCCTTTTTGAATTCCTATGGTATTTCTTGTTAAATGAGTCTTTTAAAAGTCAAACTCTGCGTTTCGTATCCTTAAGTTCATTAGCCAGGAACGCGATTAATATCCAACTTCTAAAAGATAAATCACTTACCCCATAAGTTCGTAGTTTGCATAATTGCAAGGTAAATTTTCAAAAATAGTGCACCTAACATTATCACTTTTCTCTATTTTTCGATTTTTAAATCGATCAATGCGACTTCCCAGTGACGCAAATTTAATTAGCAAACTAACGTGTAATTACGTTTGCAGATAATTTTTTACATTTGCAAAGATATAATTGAATTGCGTCATTTACAAAACAAAGATATGAACTGCCTCTAACATTAAGGCTTCGGTGATAAACTGACGAATGACAGAATTGATCAACGGACTATGGATGTATTTTCCTTTTCTTATCGGGAATTGGTTATTTTCTGAGTCAGTCCTCACGGGGAATAACAGGAATAACCTCGTGGTACGTAATAAAAGATATGTCTTGAGAAATCATACTCGAGCCAAGATTAACCATTATCTCAAGCCTATGGACCGTTTGTCACAACATTCATGTTTCACGCATGTAGATTAGAATTCTAAAAGTAGTGATCGCAAAACGTGGAAATTCTGAATAACCACTTTGGTCCCCACGGGCTTCTCTAGCTCGTAAAGAGCAACAGAATGTGCATTGTACTCGTATGAACTACGAAGATCGCATATGAAAGAGAACACGCTAGCCTATATCGTCCCTATTGTTCTTCGGTGTTTATAATGCGTCGTATTCATAGGATAAAACACGATTTTGAAAAAAAGAGAAAAAAGCACTGTAAATTACGTAGGTAGAGCGTTATATTTGAAGAACTATATATTGCAGTATGATAGATTTTACTATTATTTTTGTTTACAATTTTGAAATGCTAGAATATAATACAGCATATTAAAAATAACGATGGAAGTTAAAAAAAAAGTTGCTTCGTACGCGAAAATTACTATGGAGATTCGAACGAATTTTGAACTCTGCGTGAAAATACATATATATTATAAAATTTTAACAAGAATTTCTCGTCTGATGCATCACTTACTTTATATTTATCTTAAATGTTCATCCGTGAAGCAAATATCCTAACATGCATATATTTGTATCGTTTCCCGCGTATGCAAATACAAATAAAACAGGTCGGAATCATGCCACATTCCAATACATCGTATACGACGCTAGAATTGATCAATATGAAATTTATTTCTTTCGTTCGTTGTAAAATCTTCTTAATCAGACAATCTTGTTTGTATTTAAAGCGTTTTGTGAGAATAAGGCTGTATATGAGGTAATTTAGTGTTCCAAGAATATTAGATTTGGAGGGCTAAAAGCATCAATTACATGATAACGCGATGCTGCGATTAGAAAAAAAATACACCTATCTAGATCCGCACTATCTTGTACATCTACGAAAATTTAATTTCGAACCAGGTGAATCATGAATTTCATTCAATGTGCTTGAAGCCATTCGATATTCGTACGTGCGTACAATTTTTTTGCTAATATTCCTCAAAGTTAAATCGTTCGTCGACAAATAAATTAATTTTTATGCAAATTAGGACATTGTATATTATGTGGTTGTTTCTGACTATGCAATCTTTGAGTTTTTACTTCCCAATATCAGTTCTGCTTCAAGAGACAAATAGGATAATAATGTTCTAAGAAAACCTACAACGTAAAATGGAAATACGAAATATATACGTATCATTAATAATATTTAAAGATATCCCGTACACTTACAAAAATTGATCACCATAAGGGCACGATTGGATAGAAAGTGACGAAGAACACAACGAATTTAACACTAAAAATACCAGAATGATCAAAACGCCCAACTTGTCATTTTTTCGTCGAAATTTTATAAATTTACAACGGGACATTTTAAAGATTCGAATTATTTATTGGAAAATATATGTTATTGGTAATTATATTGTTAAGAAATTATTGGAGGTTCCATCGAATTATTGTGGGGCTATTAAAATATTAAAAAAAAAATAATTTCCTATTTATCAATTTCTCCGTTACAAAATTTGAAATATTCTACGAAGACTTCTTTCTCCTTATATTATACGAATATCGGTATCTATCTAACGGTCGACATCAAACAATACCAAAGAAAAAGAAGGAAATAAAGAACGAAATTAAAAGTTATAAACAATGAAATTCTAATCGGTATTCTAATCGAACGCATAAGCAACGAACTCCACTGATAACTGAAAATATGCATAATGTACACTCGTATTATTGACCTCCGATGACCCAAGAGTGGGATTCCCAGAGACTATCACAGAACCACAGACAGAAAAGCGGATAAGGAACCGACGGTGATCCCCGGCTCGAGTTGGCATAAAAAAGACAGGGAAAAAGCTTTAACGTAAAATTGGTATATAAGAGCAAGCTCCAGCCGATTGTGCCATAGAAATCCATCAGCTCTACAAACAAGAGCATCAGAGATCTTGTGTCAAAGAGTTCCAAGTGAATCAAAAAAACAATTTCCAAGATGAAATTCATCGTACTGGCTCTCTTCTGCATGGCCGCATACGCCGCTGCCCAAGAAATTGAACCTGAAGCTGTGGAAGAATACTACGTAAGAACTTTACTATTTAATTAATTGTAAAATTGCTACTTAAAAATTAGCACTAAATGTGATTGAAGCAATATTACAATAGGATAGTAGTTGGATAATTAGTACTTTCATCCAATAGATGATAATGTTTAAATCTGTTACTCTGCAATAATTTGAAAATTACGTATGGATTGGTTACAAATATACAAATTAAAAATGTCATCAAGCGAGAATTGTTTACGAAAATCTATAATAGAACGAATTTGAGCATTTTGATGAATTTTCCAACGCTACATCTTAAACTTAACATTTTTATACTTGTATCACGTTAACGCTTCGACTCTTTAAATACTACGAACGCATATATGGTACACGTGCACATGGCACATTCTATTAAATAGCATTAACAAAAAAGGAAGAAATAAAACAGATTAACTTCGTTCAGGAAGCTTAAATAATTTCAATAGAAATCCATTTTTTAAATCGCGTCCCTATCGCACAATTCGATTAATATTAGTAGTGACATTTTCTCCTGCATAATAACTCCAACAGCTTACTAATAGTCCAAATAAAATTTCATGTGAAAATTCTATAAATTATCAGTCGACCAACTATCCTATTTGACATAAAATCGTAAAATTATAAACTTTAAACGAAAATTCTAAAAATTTGTAGCTTGTCAATTTGCTGAAGTTACTAGTTAATTGAATATTATTCCACAACTGCAATCAAGTATCGATATTCGAAACTTCCCTTACAGCTATCATATGAATCAATATATCATGAAAATAGGTTCTGGTCCCGTTCTTCGTTATCTGTGAATCCATATTTTTTTCTTCTCAGGGCTCTCCTCGTTTTCGACGACACGCTGACCCGCAAGGGTCCCTTGTTATCGATGCAAAGAAACCATTGAGCGGACCGGATCGTCGCCCATCCTTGGACGTCGATTATCATCAACGCGTCTACGACAGAAACGGAGTGAACGCGGACGCGTACGGTGGATTGAATATTCGCCCAGGACAACCTGCTCAACCACACTTGGGTGTCCAAATCCAGCGTGAATACAAGAATGGCTTCATCAGAGGATACAGCCAGGCTGAACGCGGTCCTGGCGGCAGAATCTCGCCCAGCTTCGGCGTGGGTGGTGGATTCAGATTCTAACGCGACATCGATGACGTGATGTCAGAGGAACTAGGATATTAAATCTATCTATGCGTACAGTTAACGATTAGATTACGGATTTTTCTGCAAATTCATAATTTTTTTGAACACAATTAGAGAAATTTAGACAGAGATCGGTTTTAACGTAATATTAATTACTATTAGTATTGTCTCGTATTAATTGCATTTATTTAATATTTAATGATTATTTATTTGAAATATGCATTTACTTTGTTTCATTTCGTATATTTTATGTAATTGGTAAGACATTGACGATTAAGAGATTGTACTTAAAAGAAATGATAATAAATGTAATGTAATAACATAAATGGTGTATAGTTATTTGTCGCAAATGATAAAGGTAAACGAACTTGTCGAGTGCGAGTGAACTTTTAGCGCATTAAATACAAGCGATAAGCGTCTAGAATGTAGCTAGCGCTTTTGATAGCTGAGCTTCACAATGATGAGGTTACAGTTATTGGAATACACGTATAGTATAGAATAACGGAGGATACGCGGCAAAAAAACGAGTTCGCTCGTTTATTTGAATCAATGTGATTTTAAAACAACCTGTGCCAAGTATTTTTGGAGAAAATTTAGTGAATTAAGTTAAGATATTACTTTTTAATAAAAATAAAAATAATGATAATTTACATAAAAATAAAAATAAAGATTCTGTTACTAAAAAGAAAATATGAAAAAAAAAACAGATATAAATTCGCTAATTTAGCCATTACACAGTAAATAATATTCGATCCAAAACAAAATATTTGAATAGCAAATACTAGTAAAATCTTGTATATCTAAGAATGAAGTAGAATATATGATGTATCTTTATTTTCAACCCAGTAAATTAAAAGCACAGAACTTATCGGAGAAAATTAGTCAAGCGTAATACTTACAGAATTTATGAAACAATTAACTCTGAAATTTCTAAAACAGCTCTAAAAATAATATTTGAAAGCAGAATACGATAATACTTCGTCGTAAAATGTTTAAAACGTGTCAGCTTGTAAGAGAATAAACTAGGTCTCTGATATAATAGCACGAAAAAAAAAATTTTTTTCCAAGCCAATAATTTATATATAACTTAGCAGTGTAGTTGACGTTATAAAGAGTGCTATAAAGAAAGATATTTAACATACGTAATCATTTTGTCATGATACAGTATCGTAATATCTTAAGCGCCATTATGTATTCGAACATAGTTTAATTTCTAAGCAGTGGTTCGATGCAGGATGACCAATGGAAAGCACTAATATACACGTGACTGTGGTCTGTTACGTCATTGTTATTGCGATAGGTGCTGTTTCGCGTTCGAGCTTGCAATTGAGATATACATCGATACGAGCTTTTAAAAGGTTAATGATACTATTGAAATTCTCTAAAAAATTATAAAAAATTTCAAGTATGGGTTACATTTGAAATATCTACATTCCTTTCATCGGAATTTCACGTGGAATTACACGGGAGTTTAATCTAAAATTCCATTAAAAACAACATACATCTGTGTGTTATGTACCTATTAAGTTGTTATGTATGTTATTTATTAACATATATATGCGAATACACAAAATCATAAGAATTAATTTGGATTTCACAAGAAAATTGTACGCTAAACAAATCTCGAATGAAGCTCGTAGGAACGTTTCTCGTTTATCGCTGACATCTTACTGATTTTATCTTACCATTCGAACAATCACCTCATGAAGATAAACTATCGAACACGGTAGGTCACCGTTTCGTGAATTATTACCTCGCGCATTGCACTTTATTTTTCTTTAGTCGAAAGCATTTCTCTCGATTTTTATCTTTTCTTTTTCGATTTTATTGAAAATGTTCTGAGTAAAAAAAAATTTCATTTTCTGCCATTTCCCTTGCATTTCTAACAATAAATAATTATTGCATTTTACAAAAAATGACTAGAGACATCGAGAAATATGGTTGTAATACGTTGATTCTCCTACGTATTTTCAACTTTATTATTGACACGTTTCACAGACAGCATAAGATCTCCTACCAGCCAAAATTATAGATTGTCGCTTTGGGAACATTTTTTAATAGGAAATATGTTTAATACACGATACAGGGTGTTTCAATAAATATCAAACGTCATCCAAAAATATCCAGTATACCGAATAAATTTATAGCTCGTACATTTAAAATTCTTTGTAATTTACAAAATTTGTAGAAGTTTCTAATTTAACACTACCTACATAAATTCTGTTAGCAGTACAAAATTATTTGCTTCCTAGGCTTTTGAAGGTATAAAAGACAAATTTATCAACAAATGCCTTTTATTTCGAATAAATCTGATCTTAATTTATTTAAAAATATCTAATCAAAGTTTATAGAGATAAGAACATCCGCAAAAATTTATTTCACACACTTTTGAAGATAATATGTTTATAACTAAACTCTTGTTCAACTAAATTTCTGTATATGAAACACTATACACAGTATAAATTTTTATACTCCACCCGCTATCTGATACCAAGAGAAGTATAAAGCCTTATAAATTAGGCTTATCTACCTTAAACCGCCCTAACTGTTCGTAATGAATTTTGGAGCTACCATTTTAAATTACACTGAACTAGCTCCCATACAATTATTCTTTTGTCGGATTCGTGATTCTCGACAATTTCTCAATCTTGAACGAGAAAAATTTTCCCATTTCGTCCGCTAAGAAAGCCACCAGTGACGAATAACGTTTGTCCGTGGCCGATGAAATGCGATAACGCGACCAGCTGAGAGATCACTTATGCCATTGATTCTGAGATCACGTGCAGATTTTCCTTCAAGCTCGTTAAATCAACTTTCGTGATTAACCGATTATAGAGCGCGAATTCTGCACACGCACATCTACTATCAAATGTCGTGATACCACATGTTAATACGATCATTGAAACATTTTCATTCTGGTACATCAGCGACCTTTTATTCGCTTATACACTCTGTTAAAAATAATAAAATTGTTTGTGCGATCTGTTTGAGGAAGACGATGTCCGAATAGAAAATCTGCTGTTAATTGAACCTATTAACTTTTCGTTTCCGCGTAACTGCCGAAATAAAATTGTGCTTCAAAATAGAACTCCGAGGAAGAAGAGGGGAATTTTTATCTTAGAACTGACGACGATTCGCATTCAAATCTTATTTTTATCTGGTCAGATTATACATTCAAAATGTATTGCGCATTACATAAATTTTTATTACATCTTATTCGCAGAATCGAAATACGAACATTGCGCCAAAGTCATGGGATATTATCCATAGTCTAATGTTTAGTGACTCCCGTAGCAGTTAACGCATTGGTAGAATATATAATGCATAGGGAAAATACGCTTATTATATACAAATTTACACATTTATAACAAACGTTATGAACTTGTATAATTCTTATAACACTGTGTTATTCTTAAACTGACATGTTAAAATAATTATACTCTCTTCGAAATTATCTTTTCCATTTCATTAGTATAAAATTTCCCATTTGCGCAATAGCAAATTACTCCTCTTTCAAGTTGTACCGTAGGTAGTAGCTGTTTCGACACTTATGGAGAAACAGTTCATCAACTCCCTGAATGGTTGAATTGGTCCTCCAAGCCCTAATTAGAGTTTAGAGGGTCCTGTTCACATATGACCAAATTGAAGAAATGTAGGACAAGAGAGCTGGCAAAATTCAACATCTCAGAAATAATCAAGAGGTTGTACGAAACTAGTTCACGTCGTTTCTTAAAAAAACAATGAAACACCAACCGATACAATGAGACTACTGTCTTCACAGATTTTTTTTTATACGCGAACTCACTTTCTCCTTTCTTCTGCCTTTTTCATCCACTATTTCACAGAGATGGAAATGGGTTAGAATGGCGATAAGGGAAATCAATTAATGTAATTGTATTTAAACTTGAACACACGTACGTACAAAACACGTTTAAACTACATTCTTGGACGTAACTGTAACTTGAGTGACGCAACGGTACCTGATGTTCTTGCGCGAGGATGAATGGAGACCGCGAACAGTTAGTTCTTTCTTGTCTCAGCTAACAAAATACAGCATCAGGTAGGTCTGGATTTCCAAATACCGTGCAATTAGAGGTTTGTTGGAGAAGAAACGTACAACTAGGAAATCCTTACTTATAGTTAGTACGATGACGACTCCAACTCTGAAAAGGAGGTACGAGAAAATCATCTTGATTTCTCACGTAGAAATGATAAACACGAAGCAATTTGTCGATCTTCAAGCTTTGACGATTAATCTTATAAAGTGACTTTGTCATGCGTTTTCAACGATACGGACATCGATGCTGCTTCATTTCTAACATGGTTAAAGACGCTTATATTTCTCCTTGTCATCTGTTGTCAAATGGAATATTGTATTTTGAAATAGTGCGACTAGGAACGAACAATGTTAAAATGTAATTTTGTGTTGGAATATTTTAATTGCAATAAACGTGAAAGAATTGTTTCCGATTCAATAGAAATCATGGACATAAATACAAATGTGAAACGAGCGTTAATTCATTTACACGCTGAATAAATTCATAGAAATGAGTGTTCTTCGCATAAATAATCTTTTCTTTCTCGAGCGATGTAACACGGATTATTTTTCCAAAGAGCAATACCAATAACGTACTAACTTGTACAAATCTCATTTTTTATATAGATTATAATCGCATAAGCGAAAAGTTACTTTATATTAGATCGGGACAAAATTTAAAGAGTATAACGGGGCAAACGGAGCAATTTTATAAAAATAAATTGTAATTGACAAGAAGAGCGAATGTACGATATAATTTAATGTAATGTAACAGACGAACGTTTAATACGGATAAAGTACCTAACAGAAATTTTGCTTGCATACAAATATCAATTTTAAACTTTCTTCTGTCCGCCACTGTAGATATACAAGTACATTATTAATTTTTGTAATCCTAATTTAATACGTAACATTTAATACGCGTGAAATTTAAGTGGAAATTCTAAAGATATATTCATTTGGAGTACATATGTGTAAATTGTATGGAAACAGTTTTGTAAAAATTGCTCGGCATATAGCAACCGTAACAGAAATTCGATTGATAGTATAGTAAACGTGAAACGCTAAAAGTGAAATAAGAAAATAGAGAAAACGCAGCTTCTTAAAAAACTGCTAAGTCAGCAACTTGTAGCAGAGAGAAATGAAAGTACAGAAATTCTAAAATAAGATCAAAGTTTACTGAAACAGCATATAAATTATTACATAAACTGTTAGACTGTTACATGTTATCTTAAATACTTTCCAATATTATAGGATCAAAACTTCTCTTGACTTTAAAATGTAATTCTTTCTAAGAAATTTATTATTAATGTGGTATCTAAATGGGTCTTAGAGGAAAGGACAAGTAATGATGTTTTGATTTAATAAATGTTATTCGAAGCAACGAAATGATTACAATGCTGTTGTACGTCTTATTCTCATGGGCGGCTTTCGACTTCCCAATTCATACTCTCCGGCTTTTACACTCGCTCGCTCTCGCTTCTCAACTCGCACTCTGCACACCTTTTGCATCCGTCCTCTCCGGCATCTCAACTAACTCTCCCTTTAGCGTCTCTTTGCCTTTTCCCGTCCTTCGGAACAGATGTCCCGAAACGCCCGTGGTCAGGGTCACGCAGGTCCTTTCCACGAAAACTGTCCACTTAAAAAGACCCAACGGCACATTGATGTACCTGACGATGCCGCGGCTCTTGCAACTTTGTTTACGGTTCGGCCGATACCTTAGGCCTTTTGGCCCCGATACTACATTAATATTTCCAAAAATTAACTTTTATTATAATTATCCACACGTGTGATATGTAAATATATTTTGGCATATTATAACACACCAAGTATATTATATAATACATATCACATAATACTAATGTTTCTTCAAATTTATGTTAGTATAATTAAAGCCTGAGACTTGAAATAAACTTTATAAGAACGTTAATACCATGATCTCAGATTTACTGATAATAGTACTTTCTACGTGATAAATAATACCTTTCGCTGCAAAAAGATAGTGGTTATTACGTTCAATCATTCCTTCAAACGTCTAATGCGATTGCACAAGAAACAGGCATTCGATTCTGTCAAACAAGACTTTGATATTACAGTAGTTTCTCAAAACATGTAACGTAAAACGTAGCTTGGAATTTCATTCATACGTGATTTTAACATTCCGTCATAATTTTAAAGATTCCAAAAGATCTATCTCATCCAACAAATTTCTTCAACACAATAAAATAGAAAATAAGAAATATACTCAAGTTCTATTAAGCTCGACTTACTTGACTACATTTGAAGAATCGAGAAAATAACTTAGCTCTTTACCAGCATAAATTTGTCTCATTTACAGAACTGTAAAAACTCTTCAAATTCTTCGGTCAATAAAATTTCCTAAGCGCTAAAATCTATAAGAATAAGCTTACATACATATTGCGCACTATGACTATAATTGCAAGAATTCTAGTCTCAGAGAAACGAATCACTCTGAAAATGAGAAAATTTGCAGAATTCTTTAGGAGTCTTCGCATAACGCTTTTTTATCTTTCCTTTTTGAATTCCTATGGTATTTCTTGTTAAATGAGTCTTTAAAAAGTCAAACTCTGCGTTTCGTATCCTTAAGTTCATTAGCCAGGAACGCGATTAATATCCAACTTCTAAAAGATAAATCACTTACCCCATAAGTTCGTAGTTTGCATAATTGCAAGGTAAATTTTCAAAAATAGTGCACCTAACATTATCACTTTTCTCTATTTTTCGATTTTTAAATCGATTAATGCGACTTCCCAGTGACGCAAATTTAATTAGCAAACTAACGTGTAATTACGTTTGCAGATAATTTTTTACATTTGCAAAGATATAATTGAGTTGCGTCATTTACAAAACAAAGATATAAACTGCCTCTAACATTAAGGCTTCGGTGATAAACTGGCGAATGACAGAAATGATCAACGGACTATGGATGTATTTTTCTTTTCTTATCGGGAATTGGTTATTTTCTGAGTCAGTTTTCACGCAGAAGAACTGGAATAACCTCGTGGCACGTAATGAGAGATAGGTCTTGCGAAATCATACTCGAACCAAGATTAACCGTTATCGCAATCCTATGAACCGTTTGTCACGCATGTAGATTAGAATTCTAAAAGTAGTGATCGCAAAACGTGGAAATTCTGAATAACCACTTTGGTCCCCATGGGCATCTCTAGTTCGTAAAGTGCAACAGAATGTGTATTGTACTCGTACGAACTACGAAGGTCGCGTATGAAAGAGAACACGCTAGTCTATATCGTCTCTATTATTCTTCGGTGTTTATAATGCGTCGTATTCATAGCATAAAGCACAAATTCGAAAAAAAGAAAGAAAAGCACTGTAAATTACGTAGGTAGAGCGTTATATTTGAAGAACCATATATTACAATCTACAATTTTGAAACGGTAGAATGTAATACAGCATATTAAAAATAACGGTGAAAGTTAAAAAAAATGTTGCTTCGCACACGAAAATTATTACGAAGATAATTTTAATTACAAACTATGTTCTCTGCGTGAAAATACATATATATAATAAAATTTTAACAAGAATTTCTCGTCTAATGCATTACTTACTTTATATTTATCTTAAATGTTCATCCGTGAAACAAATATCGTAACAAAGATATATTTGTATTATTTCCCGCGTGTGCAAATGAAAATAAAACAAATCGGAATTATACCACGTTCCAATACATCGTATAAGATGCTACAATTGATCATTATGAAATTTCTTTCTTTCATTCGTTATAAAATCTTCTTAATCAGACAATCTTGTTTGTATTTAAAGCGTTTTGTGAGAATAAGGCTGTATATGAGGTAATTTAGTGTTCCAAGAATATTAGATTTGGAGGGCTAAAAGCATCAATTACATGATAACGCGATGCTGCGATTAGAAAAAAAAAATACACCTATCTAGATCCGCACTATCTTGTACATCTACGAAAATTTAATTTCGAACCAGGTGAATCATGATTCAACATTCTTGAAGCCATTCGATATTCGTACGTGCGTACAATTTTTTTGTTAATATTCCTCAAAGTTAAATCGTTCGTCGACAAATAAATTATTTTTTATGCAAATTAGGACATTGTATATTATGTGGTTGTTTCTGACTATGCAATCTTTGAGTTTTCACTTCCCAATATCAGTTTTGTTTCAAGAGACAAATAGGGGTAATAATGTTCTGAGAAAACCTACAACGTGAAATGGAAATACGAAATATATACGTATCATTAATAATATTTAAAGATATCCCGTACACTTACAAAAATTGATCACCATAAGGGCAGATTGGGTGGAAAGTGACGAAGAACGCAACGAATTTAACATTAAAAATACCAGAATGATTAAAAAGCCCAACTTGTCATTTTTTCGTCGAAATTTTATGAATTTAAAATGGGACATTTTAAATATTCTAATTATTTATTGCAAAATATATGTTATTGATAATTGTATTGTTAAGAAATTATTGGAGGTTTCATCGAGTTATTGTGGGGCCACTAAAATATTTGTAAAATGACACAAAAATACCACAAACTACAGAAATATCAAAAAAGTAAATTTCCAATTTACCAATTTCATCATTGCGAAATTTGAAATATTCTACGGAGACTTCTTTCTCCTTATATTATACGGATATCGATATCTATCTAACAGTCGACATCAAACAATACCAAAGAAAAAGAAGAAAATAAAGAACGGAATTAAAAGTTATAAACAATGAAATTCTAATCGGTATTCTAATCGAACGCATAACGAACTCCATTTACAACTGAAAATATGCATAATGCACACTCGTATTATTGACCTCCGATGACCCAAGAGTAGGATTCCCCGAGACAATCACACAGACGCAGACAGAAATGCGGATAAGGAACCGACGGTGATCCCCCGGCTGGAATTACCACAAAAAAGACAGGGAAAGAGCTTCAGCGTAAAATTGGTATATAAGAGCAAGCTTCAGCCGATTGTGGCATACAAATCCATCAGCTCTAAAAACAAGAGCATCAGAAATCTTGTGTCAAAGAGTTGCAAGTGAATCAAAAAAACAATTTCCAAGATGAAATTCATCGTACTGGCTCTCTTCTGCATGGCTGCATACGCCGCTGCCCAAGAAATTGAACCTGAAGCTGTGGAAGAATACTACGTAAGAACTTTACTATTTAATTAATTGTAAAATTGCTACTTAAAAATTAGCACTAAATGTGATTGAAGCAATATTACAATGGGATAGTAGTTGGATAATTAGTACTTTCATCCAATAGATGATAATGTTTAAATCTGTTACTCTGCAATAATTTGAAAATTGCGTATGGATTGGTTACAAATATACAAAATAAAAATGTCATCAAGCGAGAATTGTTTACGAAAATCTATAATAGAACGAATTTGAGCATTTTGATGAATTTTCCAACGCTACATCTTAAACTTAACATTTTTATCCTTGTATCACGTTAACGCTTCGACTCTTTAAATACTACGAACGCATATATGGTACACGTGCACATGGCACATTCTATTAAATAGCATTAACAAAAAAGGAAGAAATAAAACAGATTAACTTCGTTCAGGAAGCTTAAATAATTCCAATAGAAATCCATTTTTTAAATCGCGTCCCTATCGCTCAATTCGATTAATATTAGTAGTGACATTTTCTCCTGCATAATAACTCCAACAGCTTACTAATAGTCCAAATAAAATTTCATGTGAAAATTCTATAAATTATCAGTCGGCCAACTATCCTATTTGACATAAAATCGTAAAATTATAAACTTTAAACGAAAATTCTAAAAATTTGTAGCTTGTCAATTTGCTGAAGTTACTAGTTAATTGAATATTATTCCACAACTGCAATCAAGTATCGATATTCGAAACTTCCCTTACAGCTATCATATGAATCAATATATCATGAAAATAGGTTCTGGTCCCGTTCTTCGTTATCTGTGAATCCATATTTTTTTCTTCTCAGGGCTCTCCTCGTTTTCGACGACACGCTGACCCGCAAGGGTCCCTTGTTATCGATGCAAAGAAACCATTGAGCGGACCGGATCGTCGCCCATCCTTGGACGTCGATTATCATCAACGCGTCTACGACAGAAACGGAGTGAACGCGGACGCGTACGGTGGATTGAATATTCGCCCAGGACAACCTGCTCAACCACACTTGGGTGTCCAAATCCAGCGTGAATACAAGAATGGCTTCATCAGAGGATACAGCCAGGCTGAACGCGGTCCTGGCGGCAGAATCTCGCCCAGCTTCGGCGTGGGTGGTGGATTCAGATTCTAACGCGACATCGATGACGTGATGTCAGAGGAACTAGGATATTAAATCTATCTATGCGTACAGTTAACGATTAGATTACGGATTTTTCTGCAAATTCATAATTTTTTTATGGACACAATTAGAGAAATTTAGACAGAGATCAGTTTTAACGTAATATCAATTACTATTAGTATTGTCTTGTATTAATTGCATTTATTTAATATTTAATGATTATTTATTTGAAATATGCATTTACTTTGTTTCATTTCGTATACTTTATGTAATTGGTAAAATATTGACGATTAAGAGATTGTACTTGAAAAGAAATGATAATAAATGTAATGTAATAACATAAATGGTGTATAGTTATTTGTGGCCAATTATAAAGGTAAACGAACTTGTCTAGTGTGAGTGAACTTTTAGCGCATTGAGTACAAGCGATAAGCGTTTAGAATGTAGCTAGTGATTTTGATAGCTGGGCTTGACGATGATGAGGTTACAGTTATTGGAATACACGTATAGCTTAGAATAACGGATGATATGCGGCAAAAAACGATTTTGTTCGTTTATTTGGGTCAATGTGATTTTAAAACGACCTGTGCCAAGTATTTTGGGGGAAAATTGAGTGATATAAGTTAAGATATTACTTTTTAATAAAAATAGAAATAATGATAATTTACATAAAAATAAAAATGAAGGTTCTGTTACTAAAAAGAAAATATGAAAAAGCAGA
Source organism: Bombus affinis (assembly GCF_024516045.1). Taxonomy (NCBI): domain Eukaryota; kingdom Metazoa; phylum Arthropoda; class Insecta; order Hymenoptera; family Apidae; genus Bombus; species Bombus affinis. The sequence continues at coordinate 16,804,397 of NC_066347.1, forward strand.
TATAAATTCGCTAATTTAACCATTACACAGTAAATAAAATTCGATCCAAAACAAAATATTTGAATAGCAAGTATAAGGCTCTATAAATTAGGCCTACCTATCTTATACTGCTCTAATTGTTCGTAATGAATTTTGGTGCTACCATTTTAAATCACACTGAACTAGCTGCTGTACAATTATTCTTTTGTCGGATTCGTGATTCTCGACAATTTCTCAATCTTGAACGAGAAAAATTTTCCCATTTCGTCCGCTAAGAAAGCCACCAGTGACGAATAACGTTTGTCCGTGGCCGATGAAATGCGATAACGCGACCAGCTGAGAGATCACTTATGTGACTGATTCTGAGATCACGTGCAGATTTTCCTTCAGGCTCGTTAGACCAACTTTCGTGATTAACCGATTATAGAGCGCGAATTCTGCGCACGCATATCTACTATCAAATGTCGTGATACCACATGTTAATACGATCATTGAAACATTTTCATTCGTGACATTCTGGTACATCAGCGACCTTTTATTCGCTTATACACTCTGTTAAAAATAATAAAATTGTTTGTGCGATCTGTTTAAATAAGACGATGTCCGAATAGAAAATCTGCTGTTAATTGGATCAATTAACTTTTCGTTTCCGCGTAGCTGCCGAAATAAAATTGTGTTTCAAAACAGAACTCCGACGAGGAAGGGGGAATTTATAACTTAGAACTGACCACGATTCGCATTCTAGTCTTATTTTTATGTGACCAGATTATACATTTAAAAATGTGTTGTGCATTACATAAATTTTTATTACATCTTATTCGCAGAATCGAAATACAGACATGGCGTCAAAGTCATGGGATATTGTTCATAGTCTAATGTTTAGTGACTCCCGTAGCAGTTAACGCATTGGTAGAATATATAATGCATAGGGAAAATACGCTTATTATACACAAATTTACACATTTACAACAAACGTTATGAACTTGTATAATTCTTATAACACTGTGTTATTCTTAAACTGCCATGTTAAAATAATTATACTCTCTTCGAAATTATCTTTTCCATTTCATTAGTATAAAATTTCCCATTTGCGCAATAGCAAATTACTCCTCTTTCAAGTTGTACCGTAGGTAGTAGCTGTTTCGACACTTATGGAGAAACAGTTCATCAACTCCCTGAATGGCTGAATTGGTCCTCCAAGCCCTAATTAGAGTTTAGAGGGACCTGTTCACAAATGACCAAATTGAAGAAATCTAGAACAAGAGTGCTGGCAAAATTCAACATCTCAGAAATAATCAAGAGGTTGTACGAAACTAGTTCACGTCGTTTCTTAAAAAACAATGAAACACCAACCGATACAATGAGACTACTGTCTTCACAGATTTTTTTTTTATACGCGAACTCACTTTCTCCTTTCTTCTATCATTTTCATCCACTATTTCGCAGAGATGGAAATGGGTTAGAATGGCGATAAGGGAAATCAATTGATGTAACGGTATTTAAACTTGAACACACGTACGTACAAAACACGTTTAAACTACATTCTTGGACGTAACTGTAACTTGAGTGACGCAACGGTATCTGATGTTCTTGCGCGAAGATGAATGGAGACTGCGAACAGTTAGTTCTTTCTTGTCTCAGCTAACAAAATACAGCATCAGGTAGATCTAGATTTCCAAATACCGTGCAATTAGAGGTTTGTTGGAGAAGAAACGTACAACTAGGAAATCCTTACTTATAGTTAGTACGATGACGACTCCAACTCTGAAAAGAAGGTACGAGAAAATCATCTTGATTTCTCACGTAGAAATGATAAACACGAAACAATTTGTCGATCTTCAAGCGTTGACGATTAATCTTATAAAATGACTGTCATGTGTTTTCAACGATACGGACATCGATGCTACTTTATTTCTAACATGGTTAAAGACGCTTATATTTCTCCTTGTCATCTGTTGTCAAATGGAATATTGTATTTTGAAATAGTGCGACTAGAAACGAATAGTGTTAAAATGTAGTTTTGTGTTGGAATATTTTAATTGCAATAAACGTGAAAGAATTGTTTCCGATTCAATACAAATCATGGACATAAAAACGAATGTGAAACGAGTGTTAATTCATTTACACGCTGAATAAATTTATAGAAATGAGTGTTCTTCGCATAAATAATCTTTTCTTTCTCGAGCGATGTAACAGGGATTGTCTTTCCAGAGAGCGATCCATTAAAACGCTAACTGTTACATGTTATCTTATATACTTTTCAACATTATACGATCAAAACTTTTCTTGACTTTAAAATATGATTACTTCCTAATTATTTCCCAAAATTAGCTTTTATTATAATTATCCAGACATCCTTATTCTAAAAATTTAGTCGATTATTTCGAATATAGATGTTAGTACGAACTCCACAATAATAAACTACACAAGCTTAATGAAAATAAACCCTATAGCATAAGCCATAATGAAAAAGGAAGTTACCACTGTCAAAACTAATCACTTGTACACCTTATGTATAAATGAATATACATTAATTTACATAGATGCGTTCATATGGAAAACAAGCATTATGTTGATTAATAATTTCCGTGCACTTTGCATGCGGCTCTCAAACTAATTTACTTAGTATCAATGACGATTTATTTCGCCATGAGGGTCCAAGATGAATAGATCACGCTGAACGCGATACTCGGTTCGTCGGAGGCCAATGATCTCTGCTCGTTTCTTCGTAGTTACACGACGCAAACTATGCTTCACGAGTATTTTTTTGCAAGGTCAGCTTTTTATTTCAAATCGTAATACGATTAACTGCATGCAGTTTTATGTTAAGTTACCTTTCATTAACTGCTTTTTTAGTCAATACATATACCATGAGTATAAATTCGTGGTACGCAGGTAAAATCAAGAAAATTTTATTACTTAAAACAAGATGAAAATCAGGAATAACAAAATTGCGTTAGTTTTATTTTTAAGAACATCGAATATTGAAAACTTGGCAAGTAAACGTGTATTTGACTAATTTCTAACTGGATAAAAAAAGACAATTGGCAGGAAGCTACTCTATACTTTGCATACTAAGATATGTCGAAAATATAGAATAAAATTTTTTTTTATCTAACGTCTCGTATTCGAGAAAATTAAATTTGAAAATTTCTTGACCAAACACATTGAAATTTTATTTTCGACAAACCAAAGCACCCTGAGGCTCCAATGAGAAATTGTTATTCTACACTTTTTTCTTATATTGGTATATAAAATAACTTATTGTCAATTGCCTATTTCTGTATATCTAAGAATTGTTCAAATACACGTGTATATGTATACTTGATAAGCTCTTAAATTCGACTTTCTTAAAAAAATACCTCCAACGTAATTTTGTTATTTTTGATTTTCGTTTTATATTTATCTATCCAGTCTGTCTTGTTTTACTTGTATCATAAATTTATACCCACGGTACATATAAAAATCATTCGTATATCTTTTATAGAGCAACAGAGAACGTAACTATTTACAAATATTTTTCAGCAAATATATTTTTCAAATGTACTTTCTTACGTTTACAGTTCAAGATATAAAATTTCCAGTGCGTTGAACGTTACACTGTATTTCAAGATATACTTACACATAGATCTCACACAAGCAATGATTAGAATAATCTATATAGTCTGTACAATTTAAAATTCATTGCATGATGTTGAAAATGATATAATAAACATTTGTAATCGATATCACGATAACACGTTTACAAATTTTAAATTAAAAAAATTAACAAATTTATCTACTGAAACTATATGCAATATAACTATGTGTATATGTGGAAAATACTCAAAACTGAAAAACACTGAACATGTATTTTAATAAGTAATATAAAAGGCATATTGTAACTACTATTCTGCTATTCAGTGATCAAACTCACTTTTCCTACTTCATATGCAACAACCGTTTATTTATCAAGGAATGACCATTAATGTCAAGATGACGTCAGTTTGATAATTACTCACTCAGATTGTTTGTTATTCAAATTATATACATAATAAATCATACAGATACTATTACTATTACAGAATTATTTCATTCATTATACAAATAAAATAAATCATCATCAATGAATATCTTTCAAATCATGATGCTGAAAAAATACGCAATCGCGATTTCGCTATTTTAACTTTGGCATGTGATAACGGTTTATGTGGAACTGATACGAAAATAAATAAGTTCGTAGAACGATATTATTTATCAGTTAAATACCTTGTGTTACGCGATATAATCGTCTGAATTGCGTCAATTAAATAAAGTCGTAGAGTAAATAAAGTAAAAAATATTAGTCGATCTAAATATTCAATACTAAGATTTAGATCTACGTGTATACATATTCTTACTTTACTATTTATCAACTCAGTTGAAAGTGTTGAATTTACAATCATTACGTATATACAACATTATACTTTAATAAGTTATTAAATTATCTAAACGATAAATATATTTATTTTTCGTAAAATCGGTTTCATGTTTCTGTGCATTGTACCTCGCTTATGAAACTAATCGAAGGGATATATCTTTATCGTTAATATCTAATTAATAAGGATCAATTTTTCTGAACAAAATGTAGGAAATACAAGAGTTTTAAGAAGGTTAATTATGTTAACCAAAGTGACTATCAAGGGATCAATTTTTAATAAGAATGCTATTAATTAAAAAAATAATTGTTATCTCTAAGACAATCGTATTCTAAAAAAGGCAACCAAAATTGGGCCAGAGAATTAATGAGTCACCGATTTGTCAATCATTCGAGACATGTTATCGATATCAGCCAAAGGAACCTTAATTTAGGATATTCAGTATTTAACAACTGTGACTAAAATTGTTCAAATATCGCTGGTATCAAAGGAAGAAATCTTTTTTCAATATAACGTATTTTCTGAGAAAACGATATCGGGAAATGATAAAGTATTTCGAAAAATGTTCCTGGATACAAATATATGCTCGCATAATAATCGCGATACAGTCTTGGATGAAGAAAGAGATATAAACCAAACCAGATGAACGTGTTTTTCGCAGTATCGCTAATACGTAATTCTATGTACAATAACGGAACACCTAAAGAACGTCGTCTTTTTGTGGATGACTAAAAGTTAATGGGAACGAAACGGGAACCAACTCACGTTGCTTCCAAAAATAGAGAACGGTCGGGTTCTCTTCTGCATTTTTCTAGACGCGTTATAACATTTACAACTTTAGTTCGCAATGTATTCTTTAGCAAGAACCGATCGTAAAGCGTGTTATATAATAGTTCCTCGATCACACCTCCACACAACATTGAAGTTAAATCCTGTTCCTCGCTACATTGAGAACGAATCAGTAGAATTAGCAACTACGAAACAGGGTCACCTTGTTGAGCTCATTGTCAGCCGATAGCGAATGAATCATATACAGTTATTGTTGCATAGTTACCAAATAGTTGTGGAAAAACAATTGCATATTTCTTATTTCTTTCTTTCTCCTCTTTTTATAATAGCCTTGCACGAATAGTATGATCAGTGTATTTAAACGTAGCTCTTTGAAATTCTTTTATAATCATTGAAAATAGTTCTGGGCCCTCTTGTACATTACTTTCAGCTATTGGTTGTACGATAACTAACAAGTAGAAAGACATATATTTTCAGGTGACAAAATGAAATGGACCTTATAATTTAACACTGAGAATAAGAGTTTTTCTTTCTTAAGAGTTCTCTCAAGTATACTTTTGTTATAATTTTAAAAAAATCACTGAAGGATAATGCCGTTACTATGTTAAATAAAAATCCAAAGATATTTATCTTTCGTTAAAAAGGAAAAGTTTGTATATGATTATAGTCTTGTTGGTGAAAGTAATAGAAATTACTAATAATAATTTTTACCGAATCGTGAATAGATGAAAATGAACCGTCCTTCGCGCAATAATTCATCAACTATATAATAATATTAATAAATTAACAAGTTACAAATTATGTCAAGTTAAATTAAAGAGTTACAAGTGATAGATTTCTATTTTGTGATTAAATATAACAATTAAATGACTTGTAATTTGTAAGATTTACTTGCAAATATTCATTTGCTTCATTATTAAACTCATTTTACTGTTATACAACTCGTAAAATTTCTTTCCATCCAGATTTTGTTTCGATATTATTACGATGTTATTTGTAACCATTAACAATATAACTTTCCTATCGTTTGCTTATTATTAAATAATAATAAAAAGATTTAATTAAATTTGTTTAACTTTATTAATTTCTAGAATAAAAAAATATAATGGTGTGGAATCTTTCATCTATGATAGCATAAATTTCTTCCGATAATAACTTTTAAAAGTTAATACTGAAAAATTAAACTTAAAAAGCTTGCAATTTCACTTTCAATTGTGAAAAATGGTTCTGGCTCTATTATTTGTACTGTATTAAAATTCATTCAGTATTAATGATTAATATCATAAATGAATGGATCGACTGATGGAAATTCACCGAATTAATTAAAAGTGCAATTGGAAAAATGTAGCGATCAAGCTGTGAGCTCAGCACACGATAAACCCACTTCTTCTTATACGTTCCTTGCATCGAATTGCACTGCTTCCAATCGATGACGTTCACGTATCTCACGCAGCTCTAAAATTAAAAAGCATCGACGACAGGTTACGACATCAGCTTATATGAATACAGATCCCGATAGCGTACCTCATTCTCTTTTTTTCACTTTCATGACTAAATATTCACATTTACATAATTTGAATTATTTTGGAGCACTATTTCCCTGTAAACATGATTTGCATAAGCTCAATTCACGGAGAATACGAACAATCAGATATATATATGTACATATAAACAATCGAAATTTGCATATATTCCTATCAATTCTGAATACTTACATATTTCATCGCAGAGCAATATTGATAATTTGATATAGATACTTGGTAATAACTGTAAATTTGCAGAAATTATCGAAATAAAAATGATTATCATTATGAAGACGCTATTAATTGAAAGGACATATTAAATGATAGGATCTAATTGTAAAAGAAAATGGTAATAACGTCATTAACCTTACAACGTAAATTTAGGTAAGGTTATCTCTATATCCTACTTATTCACAACTATTCCGCTTGTCGTAGTGGGAACATTATATCTATTCGTTCGAAATTCGCATGCTATAAATTAACTGCTTTTAACACACCGTGAATGAAAATAATGGAAAAAAGTGGTCCGCTAAAAGTAATGCCAAGAAACGGTTCGTTTGAAACGGCTCCTTTCGAACCACTCAACGGCTGTGAAATTGCACCCGCTGCTTGTTACTGCACGGCAATTTTCAGGATACAATTACTATCGTTCAACCAGCAAAAAACGATAGCCTGACTAACACTCTTTCGATTTATTTACACGTGTCAATTTCATGAAGTACTTACGAATGAATACTATTTAATCTGACTGATACGATATAACTGATATGTTGGTTCAATACGATTATCAAAATATTAAAAGAGTATTAGTAATAATAATTTAGTATCTTTTGCAAAGTAATATAATTGAAATCGGTAATAATTACTTAATACGCAATTATAAATAATGAGCAAATAATGATAAATAATCATAAATTACATGTTTGCGTGAATTTTATAAATTAAGTGCTCTCATCATAACTTTATAAATTTAGTAATCACTACTGGTTTCATTTACTTTATTATATACGAATATTCGTATCTATAAATAATCCTTATATCATGAACATTTCGTTTACACACGTTCCGCAAATTTTACTACTATCGAATTTTACTTTCCCCGAAAGTCAAATGTTTACTATTTAAGTAATCAGTGCACGGTGAATGTTCGCACGTTCGCTGCTTATGTGGAATTAGTCCACGTTGCATTCGATTTTTCCCAACTGTTGCATCTGATGTAAAACTCGTATAGCACAGATTGTCCCTCCCTGAATACACTCACCGGTCATTCTATTTACAGAATGACATATTTCGTGGTACGTTGGCACTTACTTTCACGAAATTTCTTCGAAGTTCGTGACTTCTATGCGTGACTTCACCCGCAGCTTTTAATGATAACCTCATCGCTCTGCGAGACCTTTAACAGTATCGATATTCACATCGCTGTAACACCTTCAGACCGTGTACGAACTTGATCTTATCGAGGGATCGAAGCACATAGAAATTGCATGCTCGCATTGTGGTTAGATTAAACGTCGAAACATTTATACAAAACACACTATATCCGAGAGAGGCTATTTTTAAGATTCTTGTCGTACCATATTTATATATCTCGTACATTTTTCAATGCTAAATTATGTGATAGACGTATGCTACGAACATAGTAAATGGATCTTTTTCTCACTTTCACAACCAGCGTTCGATAAGATACACTCCTAGATAGAATTAACCCGTGTAGGAAAAAGAAATTGCATCAGAATGTGCCTATGATGTAATAGGACAGGAACATAAAACAATACAAAAATGCAGTAAACGTAGTACAAAACGTACTAAAATATGTAACGTACGGAGACAATAAATAGTTCTTACTGAAGATATTTATATCAATTCCGTGCACGTATACCATATAAAATACAGCATAGAGAACTTATTAACGAATAGTTAACCCTTCGAATCATAAAACCAGCGGTCACAATATTGTTGTTCAGACTATCTAACAAACGTATTCCAAATCGTTTTATGCAGAAGATAACCAGAAAATATACATAGCTCGTAATATTGCTATCTCAAAAACGTCGGTTGCGAGTGTAACGAACCCTAACCTTGACATTATGAAATCCATCGTCAAGTGTATACACAATATAAAACAAGGTCAATAGCAAGAAGGATACTTACTCAATAAAAACAACATATATCCATAATAGTCTAAAATTCGATCGATGCGCCCTCCTTTTGAGTGGTAGAAAGGTAAATAAGAGAGGTGGATGCCCGTGAGAAAATCAGAAAGAGATATAAATTTCGGATGAATTTCTCACCTGATCGATCGGCACGTCGATGAAATCAGCGAGCCAGGAAAATGTCCGGGAACCGTCATAATAGTCCTCCATGGTCGTGGTCATTGTCAATGGTCATACAAATCAAATAAATACGCGCGCACACACCACCCGTCACGTTGACGGTACCAACGTGTGCCTTTAGAGGATACGGTGCCACTCCGTCCGGTTGCTCTCTCTCAAGGGAATATGATCGTTAGAACGCAACAACTCAACTACGGTGGAGATGCAATGACGCCGTCAACGACGGTTCCTGAAATGCAGCGCCGCTACGTTCCGCGCCGGCTAGCAGCCTTGCCGGCATTCAGGGCCGTATCCACGGGTAGTATAATCAATTGCACGTGATGTGCTGGACTGTAGATTCTCGCTCATAGTTGAATAGTGAAATAGTATTTGGCTACGGGCCCGTAGATATCTGGCTCGTACATCTGGCGTGACTCGATGATTAATCAAATATTAACGACTATGACGGAATTCAAATTTTAAGCTATAATGCTCCTTTTTCATACAGAATTCTTTTAGTAATACACGTATGTATGTATTATGCAAATCTTACTAAATCTACAATATCTTTTTACATAATTTTTCACGGCTCAAATAAATGTATTGATTTATAGATGACTTTTTATTATAAATTGCTGTGCATGAATTCTCAAATTTATTTTTTTCATCAGGTTTTATAATATATATATACGTGTGTATATGTCATATATTGAAATTATTTGTATCGTAAATATATTCATAGCTAACCATATTTTATATTATATAGGAAGTAAAATGAAACGTATTTGCCATACATAGATTTATTTCAAAATAGTATACCAGATAATCGGAAAAATAATAAGCAAGTCAAACATACGAACGAACAAGATATAATCGCAAGAAATAAATATTCCAAGGAGGACATAAGATCATTAAAGTCTTAATATCTATTTGTATCTGGCGTTCATTCTTATAACTATTAAATGGCATTGTTATTGTCAAATATTTAGCATCGTGAATCATAATATAATATCGTAGTAACTTCATCAGGAACTTTTTATAAAATTTTTCGATATAATAACAAAATTGAAAACTAATTCCTTTTTTTATGAAAATGCGAAGGCTTCGCTTTACTGAAAACAAACTTATGAAAAAATCACAAACATATACATGTATTAATACAATAAAAATGTTATCTTTTTCGTTAAAGAACACTTTATGTCTATTAACTTTTTGAATGATCCAACGGTCTAGAAGTGGGGAAGCAACTAGAGGAGGAGATAGAAGAGATGCTAAAGGAAGAACTTAATGCCAAAGCATACAGTCATGAACATAGAAATATAGAAATATAGCACAAGTACAGTAGGATATACGAGAGAGAAATTTTCAAAAAAAGAAAGTAAGGAGGCGAACACGGAAAAGGAAAAAGGAAGAACTCAACTCTCTAAATAATACTATGATTCTTTTTGCATATTTTATCAATTGTTGAAATATTATTGTACTTATATACGGATATAAGTATATATACGGATGGAGCAATAAATACTTATACTTGTTACTAACTTTTTGTACATTTTAGTAAAAAATTACATGAATTATTTAAATAAGTCTTTTAGATCTTTAAAACTACTATCGCAAAGATAATCTAAAATTAATTCTATTGTATAATCATGTTATAAATATTTATATTTTAAATATAATATACTGTATTTTATCATAGTTTAAAATATTAGATATTTATTGTTATAGTTCGAATGCATTTTTTTTGTATTTAGTATCTCATATTATTGACTATTTTAATTAAATATTGTACTTATCATAACAGGAAATGTTACTAGTTACTAGTAGTTACATAGTACTACGTAGTTACGTAGTAACATTTTTTAAGTCATAAAAAGAGTTACCTTATATGAAGTATATAAGATACTAGATACTCACTGGTAAACAATGATTTTGGTGATTATCTAATTATTAAGACCACGTGTGTGCGGAAAAGATTAAAATATTGATTTTATAAAATATTGAGTAAATTATTTTGTAAAATTATAAGAAATACAATATACTCAAACAATGGCTGCCGATGATGCTATGGAAGGCAATAAGCTGGCAGAAGCAGAATTACAAGAGTTTTTTATGGCTGAAAAGCAAAAGGCACAGATTCAAGCTCAGGTGAAGTAGATCTTATGACATAATCAGAAACTAAAAATGTTGTTCTTGTTACTTATGAATTGTTTTATTTGAAATTGAAATTTATTGTAACACATTAGAGAGGTTAATTTATTGAACATTGTGTATACTGAACATGATTTTTTATTGATACTGTTGTTTTATAATCAAAAATTTTTTAATATCAATAATGTAATTTTAGATCCACGAATTCAATGATATTTGTTGGGAAAAGTGTGTTGATAAGCCAGGAGTCAAATTGGACAGTCGAACAGAAACATGCTTAAGTAATTGTGTTGATAGATTTATAGATGTTTCGCTTTTAATTACAAATCGTTTTGCACAAATTTTACAAAAATCTGTAGGAAAAATGTAATATTAAACAAATTGTGCTTATAATAGTTGCATTGTCATTACCAAATATATTAAATAAAGCTCTTTTTATCTCATTTATATATTGAAACAAGTGTTTGCGCACACACATATGTGTTGAAAATAAAACATTACTTAATATTGGTCAAATAACAAAAGGAATTATGTATTTTCTTTAACAAAATCATTTTTTTAAATATATTTATACAAAAATTCAATGTATATGTTACAAAATGTACATCTTAACTTACAAATAGCTGCAAAATTTTTCAATTTGTTTGAAAACTATAGAAATATAATATATAACAACTACGATATTATAACAAGCATGTCTTTTTTTCAAGTGATACATGCTATTTTAATATCACATTATGCATATTGAATAACTTCTAAGAGTATAATAATTATGTTGAATATAAGTAGTGCAATTAACTGCATTTATATATATAAACTAAAAAATCTATAGAAAATTCTTCTGATTATGTAAGGATGTCAACAAAAAATTAGAATCTCCTAATTGGTAGAAATAACATTGTAAGTGTTTTTGCACTTAAAGTATTTAACTTTCAGTTTATATATTCAAATATTTGAAATGCCGAATCTCATTGTTGGGGAATTCAAAAAATAAATTTAGCAATGCAATTATTTTTAATTTTCATTAATTTATTAAAGGAAGTTGCATCTCTCTTTTGCTACAGAAAATGATCAAATACACTTGCTTGAGCAATAATAATTTAGATAAATGTTTAAACATTTAATTTGTAAATTTATTTATGACAAACTTAATAATTTTCTACTGAGTTTAAGGAATTGTAATGATAATCCCATAAAGAAGAGCACTTGCTTTTGGAATAAATAACCAGAAAATATTCAAGTCTTAGGAAAAATATAGTGCAAGAGATGTAACTCCATTTAAATTCTTTAATATTCTCGAAAATATATATTTTAATTGAAATATATAGGACTAATATATAGGTATCATTTTTGAATGTCTGATAATTTACTAATTCAAATTCACAAAGTGTTGAAGATTAGTTTGTACATGAATCATTTGAACTAAAAGATATTTTATATATTTCAGCTAAATGTAGGTTTATTACAGTAGTATTTAATATTTTTTGCAAAAATTAGAATATATTTTACTTGCTTTCAACAAAGAAGAACTGTTCAAAAACTAAAAGTTAATCATGAAAGAATAGAAAATTTTAGAATAGAAGTATCAATTTATACAGAAACAGTTTACTTTAGAATATTAATGTAGGAAATTGGAATGGTTATTTGTATCTTAAGATTAAATATTATGTTTTCCGATTTGTTTATAGTACTATATTGAAAATGCACTCAATATGCAATTAATATCAATTATAAAGTAAAAATAAATATAAATAACAATGTTTTTTCAGCTCAACAATTATGGACACACCAACTTTTATATGGAAATAGTTGTATAACAAAATAGAATTTGCATATACATTTTGTGTAAGTTGTATGTCCATTTTAACGCGATATATATCTATATATTATATATAATCTAGTACGTGTTATATATAATATATATTATCTGTGTATTCAAACATATATGTATTACATTATTTTGAATTCTCTAATTAATAAATATTTCTGAACATTGCCAGTGTTACTATGCATAACTTGCATTGAATTTTTAATTTAACATGATCAGATGCATACTGGCCTCTGAGGAAGACACATGTTGTAAAATGCATCTTTTTTCCAAAAATCTTTTGATTTCCATCCACACCAACCTTTGCTTATTATACTTGGTAAATGATCACGACCTGTATAATGAGGGTCCAAAATTAAGAATTTAACATCTCCAGTAATTTGATCATAGCTGACTCCTAAAATTGTATGTGCTAACACTCCTCCACCTATAATTTATTTATATATAAAATTTAAAAAAGTAAACAATTATTCTTCCATTAAAGAGGAAGAGTTAATTACCAATCATTACTGGTGTACCCTGTGTCTGAAAGTGATGTAGTAGATTTGGAGCTAATGATGATACTTCTTCGCCTGTAGATGCACAGAGTATTTTAACACTAATATCCAAAAGACTTTCCAGTACAAAACCTACTTCTGTAGAGCCAATCCATTGTTTACTATTAATAAAATTTGCAGGTTTGTCTCCTATATTAACTAAACATTTCTGTATTACATGATGGGAAGGTATTGGTATTTCAGTGTAACCTTGTAACCTGTAATGATTAATTTACAATTAAATAAAATTAGATAGAAAATTTATAATTTCCTACAATTAAAATTACCTGAACCATGAAATAATGGTTTGTAAGGATCTATATGCACATCCCCAACCATTATCATCAAAATTATCTTGCATATAATGATGATACATATATGAACCTTGTACAAGTTGTACTTTTCGATTACCATTTATTGTATCTAATTAAGAAATTCGTCATAATATATAGAACTACACTTATACTGTAATATAATATAATGTGTTATCATCACTATATTAAACATACCATCATTTATCGAAATTGCTTCGTGAGGATTTCTAAGTATACTCTCTGTTTCTGAATCATTATCAAATTTCACAGCATTTGCATAACGAAAATACGGCCTAGTCATATCTAATCCCAAAATTTTATGTAAATTTTCACGATATTCCACTGAAATTGAATCAGATATATATATATATTATATTACATAAATGTATTAACTTTTATATTTTACACAACATTGAAAATCTTACTTGTTTCTTTATCACTATAACCACTTGGATAAACTACTGTGATCAGATGCCCAAAACCTTGAGGTTTGAAATGTATGGGTACTGGAAGTTTTATAGATGTTTCTGATTTTTGCAGTTGATTTTCAAAACATTTTTCTATCAATTTAATACTTCGACACATAGATTCTACCAATATGCCATACAGATCTGCTGAACTTACATTGAGGTTGACCAATGATAGCGTATCAATAAATAAATTACATTCCAAACTATTAAATGGTCCTATATTATAAATATTACATTTGTTTGAATTCATTCATCGCATATTGAAAAATATGAATATAATATTTAATATTAAAAAATATAAATATAATACGTTTTATATAATGAAGTACTGGAGCATATTTAACATTTTCTTCAGAAAGTCTGTCTCCAGATATTTTTAAAAGTATATAAGCATTTACAGCATCCTAGTAATTTAATAAAATTAATACATATTTTTTGAAGAATATCAAAGGTATAGACAATATTATAAAAGATACTAAAAAACATACCTCCATTCCCATAGCTCTCACAGCTTTTTTCACATTTTTATTTCCTTCATAGTCAGATATGTCTAGAATTTCTCTTAAAGATATATCTTTCTCAATATTTTCATTGTTAAAAAGGAAAGCATTTTTTGATGGAAAATGAATTCCTACTTTTCCTGATACAATCTGTTACAAGGTAATTAGTATATATAATATGATAATAACAGTTTTTTTTTTGGATAAAACACAAATAACTTACATTTTTTCTTGATTCTTCTAACACTTCCATTATATTATCATTTTGTGCAATTAATGGCAGGCTTCCTCTTAACCTAATATAAATAAATTCTCGACAAATATCATTTTCATTAATGACATTTATATCAGTAACAGGTTCAAGTTTTAAATGAATATAAAAATACGCCTGTATCTTTAAATTGTCATGTGTATACTTCAAAAATAATGGATTATCTGTGATATCAATATCCTAAACAATTATAATATGTAAACGTTAAAAGAATAAATTAAATAAATATATTTTCTTCTATTTCTGCAGAATTACAATTAACATATTTTTACCTGAAACGCATCAGAAAGTTTTTCTTCACATTGACCCACATGTAAAATACCACAAAGGTATACTTCTGCTGACATATGTAATTGTAACATCGTATGATTTATGTTGGCTTCAACATTATCTGCTATATGTACGCTGAATGTCAATACTGTTAATGTGTTATTATACATAACACCATATAAATGACCTGTTACACCATCTTTTATATTTTTTAAACGCTGAAAAATTACAATATTTATACAATAAGTTTATGTCACAATACAGGAAAAAATAGAAAATATTAAGAGACATATTAGGTATTACCTCTATGACATTAGATAAAATTCGCAATTGCGGCGCCATTTCAGCAATCTAATTATAAACTAGTTTTTTATATAAATTAATTCTGCATTAAGCGTGTGCTATCGCCATATGGCAAGGTTTGATTCAAAAAGTACATTAGAACAGGTGTAGTCATCCAATCAAAATTATATGAAGTACAAGATACAGGAAGTCCAAGTGTCATCAACTAAACGTATATAGACGGTAACAGAATGGTCATGCGTAGTTACGTATAGTTACGAAACTAATTATATTTGATAACATTCAAAAAGCCATGAGCAGGAATGTCATTCGCAATAATCGCAATTCGACATCGAAAGGTCGAATGATGTTATTGAACGATAGCAGTCAATTTTCGAACATATAAGATTTGTTTACTAAATGGAAAAGTTCTCTGGATAATGTTGGTATCACGAAAGTTACTAGTGACTTGTGGTAGATTAATTTCAAGCTTCTGTCTTTCGTAGATCAAAATGTTCTTCACTCGGGTTGTGTGTAGCAAAATGGCCGCCCGACTAAAGTGAGTGTGACGTTTCGTGAGGTGATTGCATCGTTGTTTTAAGTGGTTCTTACGAATATTCGTTCATGTGACATAGTGTTATTGTGCTTCCTGTGTTTATTCGCAGGTCCGCTAACAAAATCCGAGTATTCGATAAAGTAGGTAAACGTAATTTATATTTATTCGCGCGCAGGATAAAATTCTTGCGATGCTGTTATACATTAAAATTTCATCAATTTTACGATTTTATAACGTCTTCTTATCGCGTATATTTGGCGAGATGATAGTTGTTTAATCGTTCTACCACATAGTGATAACAATGTTCTCAATTGTACAAGTGATTAACGTCGATCGAAGATTATACTTTGAATTGTTACTCTCACCTTCTCAAGTTAAAAGTGGGCGTTATTTAAATGACATACGCTCTTGCATTCTAAATGTACCAAATGACAGAGAAATAGCACGTTTCTTTGTAATTTCCAACATTCCGTATCGATTCGGTGACAATATCGTCTCTTACCTTTCGGCACATCCATTTCCGCAAAAAATAGCACATGCATGCACGAAACATATCCTTTTAGTGTATCGAAGATTTGTCGAGGTTACACGATGTCCATGAGCTGTCTCTTAACTTTACTTTTCGAAATTTCGATTAATTATGGTTCGATACAAGATCTGAAAATAAAAGAGATTTGTCTCAGGGCTTTCTTTTCACTTTATTTATATTTGTGTTGTTGTTTAATCTGTTTTTCAATAATAACGTATTATGTAACATGTGCGTTCACATTTATCGTTAATTATCAATACAAGACAAAAAGATTTGATATTTCAAGCATAGAATGTATCAAGTTAAACAATTAATATGTTATAATATTATTTAACGAACGTTATTAACAGAATCGATAATTAAATTTGGAGCCTACGTATAAAACATGCTATCGTTGAAGCAATGCCGCATCGGAAGCCGTACCAGTAAACGAATGTAGCGCAACGAATACTTTCCAACGTAGTCGAAACGATCTGATCGAAATACGTGCATAAAATGTAAATATCGTTACGTTATAATATAATTTTAAAAAGGGTAGCTTCTGTTATGTCAAGCGGCGCTCGAATCATGTAAACCACCCTAAAGAGACAGCTTGATCGGTACGTTCCTGTCAGCTTGTTGGTCAGCGATAATCGTGACGCGTCGAGGTGTACACGTGTCCTTTGCATTCCAATTTCCCGCCACGGTTTTTCTGTCCTTGAATACGTCCTTTTTCCGCGTTTTAGTGTTTGACATTACACATTCCCTTTTATAAAATAGGAAAACACAGAGAGGAAGATTGAAAACTATCGTGTTATGAATTAACCCTTTGTGCATAAAGTACTCCACCCAGGCATACACAATGGTTATTATACTTTCAGTACATCTTTCAGCTACAGCAGTAATAATTATACCATAGAATTTCCGACAAAATATGAATTGAGCAATAAAGAGAGAATAATGCGGAAACTAAAAAGATGCCAATGGTCATAAAACCATCATAAAATTATCCCCTTCTCTGTATCCATTATGAGGGGTGCAGGGACGTTTTCTTCAATAAAATTATGAACTGCCAACAAAAGGTATTTTTATGTTCTCTATGCTTTAAATGTCTTACATTCCTGAAGAAATATATGATGCAAATGAGGCACATTTTATAATTAATTATAATTTAATAATTCCATTGTATGTGATAAAATTTTAGCACAAAATCATAAAGTACACAACATATCTACATAATATGCAAGCATCATACATAACTGGCGAAGATGAAGGAAATATTTAATTGTTAATTTCTAGTACAAAGTAATTTCTTTATTTAAAAATTGTCTGTTATTTTTATTAAAAACAAGTTATATCATATTTACATTTACAAAGACTAAGACAGACCTAACTTCGATTATATTTGTCTTTTTTTAATTTTTAATATTTCATGATTATAAGAACTTTTTGTTGATTTCCTAACTTAAATCAGTTAAATTAATAATTATTAATAAATATTATATATACGTACACACACGATATATTTTATTCTTTACAGCAAGTTATGCTTTTATTATTCGAGACGGTTGGTGATTAATAATAAAGTACACAACGATCAAAATTTCAAACCATAAAAATATAACTTCGTGTAAAGAATACAACATATCATTTGAAACTGAAATTTCATTATACATGTGTGCGACGTGCCAAAAAGCATTGGAGTTACCATCAAAAAGTTTAGCCGGGACAAAATCGGAGTGTAAAGGGTTAATACGCTTCCGAGGCGAGTGAAGCAGCTCATGCGAACCCGGGCAATTAACTATTGGCTAATTACACAGTTAACGAACGGTACACGGTATTCTTGTCGAATAATTCAGTCACAATGCTTAATTGTACGCTGTAAATGGGCTGCTCTTCCTCCTTGGGTTATTACGTTATATTTTTCCACGTGCGTCGAACACACACGGATGCGTTTTCTCGCCGACGAAGAAAAACGCCGCGGTTTCCCGCTGTGCCGTTTCGCGGCCAAAACATCAACGATTCTCTCATGCGTGTTTCTTACCTAATTAATTCAGCCTTAAGCAGCGCTTCTGAAGCCGAGTGAGAGGGAGCGACCGCAACCTTGCGCTGAATGTTACGAGACGTTTGCGCCGAATGATCAAACTGCCGGATACTACTCTCTATTACGAAAAATGCGAACGGAATCGATTACTTTATGAAAATTATGTTCACTCAGTTAGCACGTAGAATTTTATGAAGAAACAAATTTATTTCCTACGTCTTACTGCTTACTCCATTTCTCGAGTTGAAGCGATAGATCTATTTGTATTTATAAGAGCCGCGATAAGGAAACAACTTTACTTTCCATTAATTTGTATAAACTAACAAAAACAAATCCGAAATTGAATCATTTTTTGAAATAGAATTCATAGACAACTTTTACGCTTTTGTATATGAATTCTATACTTTTCTTCCTTTTCCGGTAGTAAGTATTTCAACGTATCTTAAAAAATGAAAAAGAAATTCAAATAAGATATTTTAACTAAGGGATAAATATACGTGGCCTGAATTGGTTGGAAAAATGATGTTAATTGCCTATGAAAAATGTTAAAGATTATACTCGTTAATATAATATCCATCAGTTAGTATGGAAAATAGGTATGACACGTTTATAATGATTTTGTTTATTTACATCGTGCAAATATTATTCGCTATTTGCCTTTCTTTCGAGATTGTATATCTCGATCGTATGTGGTTGTAATGAATATGTGAGTTATTGAAAGTAAATGGAAATTTAATTCAGTTCATGAAACTGATCGTATAATGAAATTTAGGAAAAGTGTTATCTTATTATTCAATAAAACATGCCGTTTATTCTGTAATTGTATTGTTAATTGCTTCACATGTAATTTAATTCTTTCATTTGCTATGGATGGAAAATAGACTCGTTAGTTTCAGGACTTTTAAGCAAGTTAGGAGGAAATTGCATAACGATGTAATTAAATGATTCGTTTAAATGAGAGTTTTTTTTACTATTTTGCATAAAAGCATTTAAAAGTATTTAGAAGATATAACATTATCTTCGATTGAATATTTTCGATTTATCCATCGCATTTGTATAATGTATAACGTAATAACGAAATAAAAGTTGAAATTTATTCAAATAATAGTAAATAAAATTTACGAAATAGAATTCTTTTAATTGTTTGCAAAGAGATTAGCATCTTTGTAGATGCAAGATGTTTTGAAACACGTTGATTAAAAATTAGCAAACATATTTCCTCTATAATTCAACCTACTGATAATACCACTTTATTTACATAGTTAATAATTATGCATTTATCCTCGAGTTTTAAATGCTCAAATTTAATTCACAAGCGAATATCTGGCCGAATACCTGGAAAAAAGGCTCCGTCTGTTTGTTATTTGCTTCGATGGTCGCATTTATTTTTGCTTTGTTCGATATTTTAATTAGCAATTGAGCATCTCGGTGAAACGCAGAGTCTCGCCTATAATTAGATTCAATAAATTTTTTATGACATGCTTCTTTCCTAATCTACCTTGCTATTTAAAATCGCGTTATCCGGCAATCATCTCTTTTTTTTTATGAATTTCTAACAAGGAACTTCGCTAGTTTTAGTCCAAGCGAAATTACGAGCAACTGTTCGTTAAGCGTAACGAGAACAATTTCTTTTACGGGTTTTATAATAGAATTTGTTTGCGATACTTTTAAAATTCCTCTCGTATGTAAATTCTTTTAATATTTGATTATCAATGTAACTGAATGAGAAACTCGTTTTTATTATTGTTTCAGAGGGGAACGTATCCAGAGGATGGACAATCAATCTAAAATATAGGTAAAGCTTGAATATCTTTTTTATAAATTGTAAGCTCGTAAAGATTTATCGGAGACTTAACTTATCGTGTCTTATTACTTTATTACGAATCAAGTCGTAAACCAGATAAAATTGTAAAAATAATAAATATCATATTTAATCCTTATTGTAGAAACGTAAGCTTTTCATGTCCGAGCCCGGCACACGTTTACACTCAAAGATTACCATAGATACATTTACACAGGCTATTTTTCAGCAAACTTTCTATTTTTCATACGAAATACGAGTTAATTAGAGTAGATCATAAGAATTGATTAAAGTCGATACTCTTTGTTATACGTATTTATGCGAATATCAATTACCATAGATCTAAATATGCATCGGAGATTCTGCATTCATTTCCCCTTTTTATCCCGAACATACTGTGAATTGTCTTCGTTGAAACGTACTGACACTTTCAGAATGATAGCTAAGACCTCGTATGGTGTAAGAATCTCGAGTCAGCAGAACCACGTATCTAGAAGATCCATATTCTATAGTTTCTATACAAACTATATCGTGTAAATGTAACTTTGGAATATAAGAGCATCTGTTTTACAAATTATTCTGTTGTACAAGGACAACTCTGGAAATATAACGCGAAGATACGCAATACATAGAACGTGCGTTCACTAGGATTAAAATTGTCTACAAAATTGAAAATTCTTCCTATTAAATAATATGATTCGCTCGAGTACACGACTAACATCTTTATTGCGTATGCCACGACTAGATCGAGGTACAAGCGCAAATTTTAATATCACGCAACAAACTCAACCATTCGTTCGTAATTTCTAAGCTAAGATTTATCCTATCCTATTGCACCAGAGCAATTAAATTTGATAATCATTTTATCGCGTATAAAATCAAGATCTCGTTACGGTAGAGATCCTCTGTATATTTCAGTATCGAGCCTCATTAGTAAGATTTTCAAGAGTGCTGCTCGCCATTGCAGCGTGACTCATATTACCAGGCCTTAGCGTTCGGGAAAAAATCTCGGAATAGCGATACATTCTTCGCGATTCCTTGTAACTCAGCATTCTTTTGCACAGAAAGGAGACATTCCCGTTCCGATGAAACTCGACTATAACGTAAGAACGTTATTAAGGGAAATTTATTTCGTACCGATGGAAGTTAACTAATTGATATTACAATTATTACAATTGTACAATTATTAGATCGCACTTCGGTGTGGCTACGCACGCGAATATTTCATATTACTGGCGGAGTAAAGCAAAAACGAGAAATGTTGCGTTTTAACGACGCATTTCAGGAAAATGTAGACGCGCGGTTAAATTCGAGCGAGTTGCCACAAATGGAGACGAAGTGCGAAACCGAAGGCGATATCCAACGTGACCCAAATGCGATTTAAAGCGTTCGCGGATACACGTATCTAGCACTTCGCGAAGGACAGAATTGCTTTTCCAGATTGCCAGCTTTATGATCGATCTTACACGCGTTCAGATTAAGACGTCGTAGAAACTGCATGCTGTGTAGGATTATCTGTTGCTTTTCGACAAATCGTTACGTATCTGCTTTCTCATTAAACCCACTAGATACTGACGTTGCGTTAATGCGAATATTTTATTTCCCACTTTTCGGTCATTTTCGATTAAATCGTTGTTAATACACGTATCTTCTTATTTCAATCTTATGTGAAGATTTTTCGTGAAAAGCAAATCTTTCGTTAAAAGTAATTGTTATAGTGGTCGTTTTACGTGTACATCGTATTATGGCGTGGATATTATGAGTGTTTAAAAATTTACGAAAGACGGTGTTATGACTTATACATGTATTAATAACGATTAAATTACATCGATAAATAACTTCACAACGCGTACTTTCCAGATGAGCACAAAAATACAAATTCCTAGAGTTTTATAGGTCGTCTCCATTTACCAGTTACGAATGATGGCTTCTTCTGCTTATTGAAACGAAATTGGAATTACGTCGTAAAAATTCGACAACTGCAGCGGAATTAATCGTGGTTTTATCGTGGTTATGATAAGGAATTTCAAGGACTTGTTTAATATTTCCTTCCTTACTTTTAAACGCTTTAATTCTTTCGAATTGGACAGCTTCTGCAAAGTATTTATTATTCTAATATATCTTTCGTCTTTTTAACGAAAAAAACGTGTTGCGTTTATTCTTTTACGCATTATCGCCAGTAGCGACATACAAAAAGAAACATCTCGTGCAAGGTTTCGTTAGCATGTGATTTGGAGATTTTCATCGTGGAGGTTGTTTGCTCAACTGATTTTTTCGCTTCTGTTTATCGATAAAATTGTTTGCAGCTGGATAATCGGAAGAATATTCTTAATATACTTGGCGTTCTTGATAAAAATTATATTTTTAAGGTAAATGATAAAGCGGAACAAGGTACGTCTTAGAAATTTCGCGTAAAAAGCACGTATTTGATTAGATAAACTTTGTAAAAAAATAAAGTGATTCACTGTCGGAAATGTAATCTAAGAGTACTATTTTTGTTTACGATTTCGATAAAATTTTACCATCTTCTTTGATCTCCTATTACATTCATGTAAATTGCTGTCTTTTATTCATTTTTTTAAACATTTGTTTAAATTCGAGGATAATATGAAAAAGATTGTTATTTATATACATGATTTTCCGATTTCCTTGCAACGTTAAAAGTCCTTTTCTCGGTTAACATTAAAGTAAGATCGATACAAAAGAAGACAGCCGCAGGAGAATCAAATGTGCGTAGTCGATTCTATATCAAGGATACAATTTTATTTCATTTATCACATCTTAAGGAAATGTATCTTTTAAGAAATAATCTACATATTGATCTAAATGACGATTGAGGTATATTTTCACAAAGAATATTACTTAAAATTTTATTCTAGACGTAAATTTATATTCTCGATCGACTAGATAACTATTAGAACGCGTCAGGAATTCTTAATTCAATCTCCTGTCAATGCGAATAAGGAGTTTCCGTGTCTGAATGCAATTCTGTTCGGACTCCACGGTCATTAAGAAACATACTGCGAAATCGTTAGGAAATACTTCCCAATATTAACGACTTCCTGCGGTAGCCTGTCGACGAGTTTCCAGAAATTGCTCTCTTAAAATATAATTACACCGCGGAACAAGAAGCTCCTTTATAAAATACACGAAATCGCTTTTGCAACCTCCTCTTATCTCGCGTTCCAGCGATCTTCGTTTCCTTCGTCTTCAAACGTTCACGAGTGCGGTGTAGAATTATTAAAAATAATATAGACAAAAAATTCGAAAGTTTCATATAAAAGAAAAAAGGAATCGTTGGAGATATTAAGATGCACTTCAAGCTGGTAGAAATATTCTGTACGTTTCAACGTGTTCACTTTTATTTATACAACTGAAACATAAATTGAACTAATTGTATTATGAAAAGTTTTATTACTGTTCTTTCTTCCATAGTACAAGATTCAAATATACATTTCCTGTACATTGTATTTTATGCCAAATTCAATCTAGTTTAGTTTGTAATTATTAATAAATATATTTTTCGAAATGAACATCTGAGAGCCGTTCTGTAGTGCTTTTCAAACTACAAGAAATATATTTTTAAATTCGATAAAAAAGAAGTAGAAATAGAAATCTTCGCAATACAGTTATGTTAGCATCATGATTAATTAGTATTAATTATACCAGTTGGCTTTTTACAAATAAGCATTTCCCTGTTTATACGCGCGATACTGTGCGAGATTTTCTTAAAACATCACAAGTCTTCCCCTGGGTCAAACGCAAGCGAGATCGAACTATAAAAAAATTCAAAGACCACAGCAGGATTAATAAAGAACAAATTATTTATTTCTATTTGTGTATCTCTATACGAATGTTCTTTTCGTTCACTTTCGTCTCGTTTCCTTCCTTTCTTCGTGCACGGCCAACTTGATCAATCCTCGAACCTTAACGCGCGTTACTCCGCGACTAATATTTTTCTGGGTCACGTCATACTTTCTTCTCTCTGTTCGAGCTCTATGAAGTTCGCGTTACCGCCTTCGATACTGATTCACCTCTGTCTCGTGTGAATCGTGTTACGTTACAATGGCAGAGATAGTTAGAAAGTTGTAAACGAGGATCTGCTTAGAATCCATATATACCCTAACTGTTAAGGAGAGCTGTCCTCTTTTTTGCGCCCATTGTCTTTGCCCGTGTATTCTTGATTATTCTGCTTTGTTTGCTCGTGTCACGGTTTCTAACGTGGCGGGAAATTTAAGTTCGTGCAAAGATGGTTGAGAAAAGGCGAAGAAATGTCATGGTTCGGATCGTAGAAAATTGCCAGCTACTTACTGTTATTACGAAATTAGAGAGCATTGTTGTAATTATTTCATTGGAGTATTCTCGAAACTTTTAAATTCGTTACAAGTTATCATTTATATAACCATCGCTCTTGATGAATTTATTATATTTATTAACCCCTTTGATGATACAAATATACTAACTTGTATATATTTATGTAATTTTTCTTTAACTCAAGCACGATTTCAAGAAATACAGAGACACGTACGAGTAGATTATTTTTCTAAATTTAATATTTGAAACTATCTTCCAAGATCGTAGATCTCGTTTAATACATATACATATATGTACGTCTTAAACGAATAAAACTGTGGAACAACAAGTGTTTATTCGCTTCCAGCCTTAGTAAATTCCTTGCCGAAGAAGTACATGCGCTGTTTTCTCGTTTCTTCGTCCCGTTCTTCCGTTTTTCATACGATATCGTTACACTTGCCGAAGAAAGAATGTGACCGTTTCTCGGAGTAAGAAATCGTAAACGCGCGCAGTCTTCCGCGGGGTAATGCAGTAACGCCAGATGGAAAACGGCTGGTCACGGTACAGTAACGTGTACTGTTAAAGAGAAACACTCCGAACAAATCTGTCGAGCGTGCTCTTTGCCCTCTTCTTTTCTCCTCTTTCTTTTTTCCTTCTCTTTCTTCCTCTTCCTCCTCTTCTTCTTCTTTCCTCGCTTTCTTTTCTTATTTCTTCTTTTCTTTCCTCGGTTTCGCTTCTGTCCTCGCGTGCCAGGGATATTAATAGTGCACAGTTACGAGACATCGGTGCGAATAAGCTTTGCATAAATTACGCGAAAAAGGGGAACACGCTGGTTCAGTGATCGAGAATTTCGTCGGATATCTTTGCCACGATCTGCCCTTCTGGATAATGTAAATCTTGTTGCATCGTCGACGATGAATAACCCGCTGTCGAAGCTGCCTGTACGTGGAAAGCACGTGGCTCCTTTGATCGATTTGATTTTCCAATCGGATGCTCCGTAGCTCGTCGAACCGATTTACTTCGTTCTCTGTCTCTTTGAACACTCTGTTACCTGAACGTCCAAGCGTTCCTCGTCTTTTATCCTCCGTCCTTCAGTTATAAACGAGTCGATTCTTATCGAGTTGTTGCTCCGATTCTTATGAATTCTTTCTAAAGATGATCGAGCAGCTCGGAAAAAACGCGGTAATCTTTCGATCTTTGATCGACCATACTTTATGCATTTAGTTCAAGAGTGTTTATCTGTGCACAGACGTCGTAATATTTGTTGCCATTTGTCGAAAGATCAACATTGAATTTTTCAATACTGGCTATGTACATGATTATTATTAGTTCCAGCTGTATGAAGTTCATCTCCCGACACAAGCTTCAGATAATTGTCGTTCTACTGTATCGTTGTTTGTCTCTGCGTATATTAATTTAATTATTTACATTATTTATACGATCATGCATTATATCCAAACGCAAATCCCATATCGCTAGATAAACGAGAATCTCGCGGAATACCCATGTTTTCTCACGCGTTTCTCATAAATGCCCGCCCCTACGTGACTGACAATGACAAATAAATCTTTCAGTCTATGAATTCCTCGCGATACCAACGAGCATAATAGCCGAGGAGTTTGATGCGCGGAGATTTAGCAGAATTCACTTTGCCGTTAATAAACTGGCTTTTCTTCGCTACGACTAGACGCTCTTGCTTCTCTCGATTACTATAATTAACGTGGGCATCCTCCTAGTATCTGGTACCAGCGTCGATATAATAATTTCTAATTACCTTCAATTACAGATTCAATTAATTTGCACGTTCGCGCACCGATCTAGCTTTATCCGGTTACAAATTAAAAGAAAGGCTGGTTCGCTGTTTTACGGGCGGCCGTTTCACGCCCTGTGTTCGTCACTTTGTCCTGGTTGCCTGGCTGGCTGGCACGGTCGCTCAGAGTCACGAGCATTACTCTTTTTTCCCGTCGTTCTTGTTAAGCTGATATCTTTAGACGCGTGGAACGGGGCGAGGCACCTTGCGGTTTTCCTTGGCGGGACGAAAAACGAACGTCGAACCTCCTCTCTTGGGACTTAGCCTCAGTGGCGCGTACGCCACTGTCGCCGATGACAACGGCGACGATATTTCGACCGTTTGCTGGCAGGCTGGTTCGCAGCAATTCGCGAATTTGCAGAGTTCGTAATAAAAGCCATCCTTACAAAGATTTTCTATCGGCGATTACTTACGATATCAGCGATTTTGATAAGCTTGGAGCGCGTTGCTAAGAACAACGTAGCGAATCATTTTTCCATATTCTCATGCATAACTCGATCTTAGCTTCCTGCTGTTACAAGCGAGAGTATTTGCGTTACCGCGTATTGTATTTGCGATGTTTGATCGTAACGACAACTCATGGTTGATCCAGTCCTTCACAACCTCTATACGCGCTTCGATTGTTACCTGATACATGTTAGATAGACAGCGTGCAACCTTGCCTTCTGTGTCTGGGAAACGAACGCGAGGTAAGACAAATACGAGAGAAAAGAGATGAAATAGAACGATAAAGTAATAAGGCATTATAGTGGAGGGTGGTACGGTCACCAATAGCCTTGAGCAGTGATTGATTTTGGACGCGATATAGTCTGACATTGTATATTACGAATCCCGTGTTTCAACTTTCTGCTAGTGAAATTTCAAAAAGCTTCGCATAATATACACGCGATATATTCAATAAAAATATTTTATGGCAACTATCCAAATGCTTGCGGCATATGCATAGTATTATAGAAGATAGATATTCAACTTTCTCAACAGTTCACGGGATACACAACTTAACCCTGTTACGATATTCGTATTTCTATATCTCAATGTCAGTCTCGTTTTGACCAAACAATCGGATTCGCGACGCTTTAAGAAGATGTTTAACATAAAATCGAAGGAAGAAATTAGGTTGTTCGGAAAGTGTCTTTCTCTTACAGACCCGTCTTTAACAACGATGCATCTTTGTACAAACATGAAACCTAATCTGTCGAACGTAATCTTTTGTAATCTTCATTTTTATAGAACAAAATGGATCATACGTGATTCGATGAAATAATATAAAACGGGAATGTTGTGCATCCATTATTTCCTTATAAAACGAAAGAAACTTTTCCTAATATATCGATAAGACGTTTATCAAATTTTGTTCGAACTTGAGATACCTTTCAACGTTAGAAAAATACGATTGAGTGGAAAACGATGAAAAGAAGGCGGCGGAATTTAAATTTGTACCTATAGAGCGGTGTAAGTATCGCGTTAGGAGTCCATCGCGAATCGACTTTCGCAAATCGTGACCAATGAATTTGCTGCGAGCGATTCAATCGACCCACTGGATAGCATGTTCGATGTATGGTTAGCCATTCGTTAGTCGGTTGCGATAGAAACGAGTTGATTTGCGCCGCGAGCAAGCAACCGCGTTTCCCTTCCCTATCAAACGATGCCGAAACTACACTGCGCGTTTTATCGCTCGTAACAAAAGGATTGCAGGCTAGTATTTTGTGTAAAAAGCGAATAACACCGCGTCGTCGTCTCCCCAACACTCGATACCTGCTATCGCATCGTTTCCCTTGCGTCTATCCTGGAAATCTCGCGAGATGAACTCGTTGCGCGTTTACTCTTCGCTTTACTTCCACTCGATCATCCTCGTTCTTCGCGCTCAACTTTTACGATCGGATAATGGCTTCCTTCGAACGTTATTGCGCGTGTTGATACGCTTTCCGCTCGACGTTTGAGTTTGGAAATCTGCCGAAGACCGTGAAAGTGGCGTGATGATGTTGGAATATTTATATATATCAATGTATATTTAACAAATAACTTTCTTGCAATGATTGTATTGATTTATTTTATAATGTATATCATTAAAATCATTTTTATTCCCATAAAGAAATAAAATTTCAATTATAGAGAGTTAAGCCATTTTTCTGATTATACCTCGGTGTAAATATTGGCTTGGCAACTAAGAAATTGCGGATTTTGTCATTAGCTGATATTGTCAAAATCCATAATCATTTAGTTGCCAAGCCAATAGAATGGCGTGGAACAGAAGAGCGCCACACCATAGCAAACGTTCGGTCGATACGAAAAATTATGCTACGTAAGCATGTCCTCCCATATGGTAGTACAGTGGATCGGCGTGCAATCGGAAAGTTTATTATTCGAGCCATGGTCACGTTGTGTCTTCCCCTTGGTTTCGACGCCACCTGAGTTGTTGATGCGTGCGATCCACGTCGCCGAATTTCCGTTCGTTCTCGCTAATTGCCATGGCTAACAAGGAACAGCTGTATAAGAGGTTGGCTTCCCTTACGATTCTCGTCGTGAGAAATTCGTCAGGCTTTTGGTAGTTTCGCAAGCATTTGCATAGATACCGGCTGTCTGTTCCCACGGGGTGCGTCCTGAATCGTAAGAATTGGTGAATTTTCAAGCATCGTGATCAATTCAAATTCAAGCACGATCAAATACTTCTTACGTATATTTCAAGAAAAAGTTTATGATTTAACGAGTATTCGTGGGAAACCTAAATTACGATTTTCTGTCTGAGTTTTATTGGAGCAATAGCAATACAGCGAAATTACTTTGAGTTTAAGATATCGTAGAAATTTATTCATAATTCACGAAGCTCGTTCGTTGACTTCTACGGCTAATATTAACGCGACAATCTGATCGATATACATGTATGTAATAGATTTAGTTACACTTAATAGTATTATCGGGTATTGGAGTAATTTCACAGCTCCGTTTACTAGTAATAAATTTTAATGTACCTTGTCCCGACTATTTAATCAATTTTGCGGTTACTATTGAACAACATGTGTACAGCGTTTGATACGTAAACGCTTTGGTCTAGCTTTTATAATGAATGGCCACTTTGTAAACCGACCTCGTTTACTGCGTTTTTTTCGTTGGTTTATCAATGAACATCGTTTTATATCTTTTTCGCTTCTCATTTCTTTCTTTTTAATTATCCAATGACGGGATCACGAGTGTTCAATAAAGATTGCAATTAGCGAATTAACGAACATCATTCGTCATTTTAATTAATTGGTCGCTAAACGATTGGAAATGAAAACAAATATTCCATTCAATTTATTCCATTTCAACTCTCAACTTGGTCAAGGTTCTCTGAATCATAGCTACCCATTACGCGTTTTTCCGGTTTGCTGAGAAAACGATTAAATTATATCGTACGCTACCTTGTAAAATAATCGTTTTAATGGATAAAAGTGCAAATAAATACAGTGACTCGCCAAAGTTTTTATGTACTCTATAAAAAAGGGCTACCTTCATCGAGATACGATTCCACGAAATTTCATTAAAGATTCGGCATGTTTTATACCAAGCCGACGAAAAGCAACAGTTTCATATGTAACACGTATCGATACATAGCTAATTTAATCCTCTCAGTGTCAAATACTCTTAACACGTTGAATGTTAAATAATCGAAATATAATTTTTTTAAAATACACACACACACACACACACACACATATATTTTTAATAAACGTGTTATACAACTTTATTCGTATCAAAGTAGCCCTTCCCAAATGATGAAGGTCTATGAAGACCTTTTTATGACCTGTGATTCTATAACTCGATCAATGGGTGTCATATTCATACTGTCCCCATTTCTTTACTTGAAAGTGAAAACTAATTGTTCTTGGAACATTGAAAATGATATGTGTAAAAACATTGAAAGAGATCGATATCGGAAACAACACGATAATCTATAATTACTCTATAATTACGCTGTAAAATGCTTGTTGAATGAACGCATTGGGTTTAGCTCGAGAGGACACTCGATGTGAAAGTCCGATTCCACGGTGGACGCGCGACACGGTTTGCTCAAAATTCGAAAACCAGACAATAAAACGTGGCTATTCATACTTACGTAATGAGGATTCTTGTATTAGTATGTCCGGCCGCGCAATATATTTTCGCGTGACATAACGCGCTCGTCATAGACACCGACCAAGGATAAACTCCAGTTGAATTATTCAATGTTTGATCGTGCAACAGATTTGTCTCGTCGATGTTGCCCCCGATTATTCAGCAGGAAACGACGGAATTTCATTTTGTAGGATCAGATAGACGAAGCTTTATTGCAGAAAAGGATGCACGAGGATGATTCTCTATATTTTGCTTTGCGATACACGTATCGTGAATTTTAAACACATTCGCCAAATTCCAGTACCGAAGAAAGGATTCGTAATTTTCCAGTTGTTAGTAAATTTGTAGACGTTCCTTTTCATTTCTTTTTTTCATTATTTATAGTCGTAATTTGTATCAATTAGCATGGATTATTAGCGACGTAAGAGAATGAAAAATTACGATCATAAATTGCTATATAATTTAGAACGGTTTAGCGTGGTATCTTTAGGTCTTGAAGGATCCTTCGTGGTAAAATTAGCCCCGTGATGCTGATTTTTCTATAGCAACAGATTGCCTATTCTTGGTTATATTAACGATAGAGATACGTACGTATTACATACGTGATCGATCGAATTATTTCTTAGAACACGTGTTCGTTCAAATTGCAGACAATAGCGTTTCATTAGAAACCCTTTGATATAATAGAGTATTCTACGTTCTGAATATGAAACAGAAATGTTCTGAATAGAATCGCAAGTAGCTCTTGCATACATTTTATTATTCACATGTTCGTTACAAACATATGTAATGATATTGCGTCTATGTTACAATCAGATTCCTCTAAAAAATCAAATCATCAATGATAAAGAAATAATCGTTAAGTCATCGTTTCATTGCAATCCTGCAGCGTAGCTGCGTAGCTCGTATTTTTAGCTACAACTAGGCGTTAAGAAAGAATTTGAAGGATTATCGCAATTGTTATTATTTCGTATAATTTCTTGTTGTTTCTGTGACGACTTTGGAATATTTTCGTCGCTATCGATACATACGTTGCGCCGCTTCAATTATCTAATTATGCAATTTATTCGCTATCTATAAATAACGTTGCGTGGCGCAACTGTTGCGTTTTTGGTTTTGCGCACTTCGAGAAAGTGAGGCTTAAATTGAGAGAAACGAAAAAAGCAACGGATAGCGTGTTAAGATAAGTTTAATAATTTTTTATTTTTTTTTTTTAGTAGCGAATGTGTTGATTCTATCTTTGAAATACGATTTTATACAGGTTATTTATTATTTAACAATTTCCTCGGAATTTCCTTACGACCAAGTCAATTGTCAAATATTTTTCGAATTTTTATCTATCCAGAAATGTTGATCGCAACCAATGCAGTTATTTAATACGGTTAACACAAAAGTAGATTTCTAATCTTTACATCTTTGCTTCTATTGTTCCACTCGCGAACCCGTCGTGCAACCGCTGAACCGACGTTTCAGTATTCCTCTATGTGTCACGAAGTGTCTCAGTATTACAAAACGCAGCAAAGTTTATAGGAAATGGTAATCTAAACCTTGGTGTGCTTTGCAAGCATACTGTGACCACAACGTCTGATATTCACGATGTTTAAGCGGCACACTTGAACCGCGAAACGTTTCAAAAAGAATTCCTTCAACTTTCCAATCTTCTTATTTTTCTTCCGATATTTTCTTTTCTTTGAACATTTTTCATGAAAATATTGACGTTTATCGAAAAGCGTACGCGAATGTCGACGATTCGTAAGAAAACAGCGTATCACGTGGGACGCATGTGACTCACGGTGTTTACTATGCGAGCGAAACTTTTCACAATAGAATCTTCTCAGTATCCTTTTACGTCGTATTATAAAATCATAAAGAAAATTTAACGAATTTATCGTAATACGGTGATCATTTTTCTGATCGTCAAATCCCTGTCCCATTTTTCACTTTCATCTTTCCGCGATATCATACCTAGTCGCAGAAAAATAAAGTTTTCGTTTCTCTCTCGTTAGTTAATAAAGTTTCGACTTTCTCTCATTTTCGGCAGTTCAATATTTTTATCATCTCTTGCACTATGCATCTTGTAGCTTCTATGTTCATCTTCAAATTTCTCTCCAACCTCACGAATATAATCGTGAGAGTTCGAGTCTCGCTACAATGTTAACGTTCTTCCATATAATGTTCCGTATAAGACTCGTCATATGACGCATTGCAATAGGCATTACGATACTATACAAGTTACTAAACAAATATTCGAATACTTTCGTCGGAAACTGTATTCGTTTTCCACGAATGCGAGAAGGCTAAGAACATCGGGCGAATGTACGCAAACAGAAGAAACCAGACGAGACGTTGGTTCGAGTGACGATGCTTGCACCGGGCATGTTCGTTGACGATGGTTTGCTGGTCGTTTCGAAAATACACGCGGAATGATTCACCTCTCACGCATGTCTCTGTCGTCTATCGGTGTGTCTAGTGCATTATAATGCGGGCTGAACGAGCGGATAGTGCGCGCGTTGGAACAATGGCCACTTAAGTTAACTGGCTGATTAAATGCTCACCTCAGTCACCGCGGATGCACGATTAAATATGGTGCGCACCATGGACGCCGTGGTCGTTTTGCTCGATCAGCCGCGACAGGGAAACGTTTCTCGCCCTCTCTGCAGTGTCTCCGTCGAAATATCGATGGTCACTTAATTAAAAAGCGTAACTGACTTTGTAGAAGCAATCGTTTGTGATTCGACGTGTTTCCTGATGATTATGAGTCGCAGAGTGTGACATGTTTCGATATATGTGATGTTGTATCTTCGAATGGACGAGTTAACGTTCGAGAGTGGGCGAAAGGAGACTGTAACGTAGAGTTGGTTTATTCTTAAAAATGGTAAACTCGTTATCTATACGTTTCTGGAAATTCGCGTTGTTTGGTAAAAAGATTGAGATTCACTCGGATATATCTATCGTTCGTTTTTTCTTTTTTTTTTTTTTTTTTTCGAAAGAATGATCGTAACGTAGTTTTATCGTACTTTTGCGATTTTAGCAGCGTTGATCAATGTTTTGTTCTGCTTAGTTTAAATTGTCCTATATCGAGTCTTGCGTTTTCCATTTTTTCAAAATACGTTGAAATATTTGAAATCCCTCGTAAACCTTTTTTCTTTTTCTTTGACTTGCAGGGAAAGTTGTATCATGCAGGTTATTGCTTACGTATGATGGTTAAATATGTTGAATTAAATAAGAAATAAAAAATAAAGGGGTGTAGGGTTCGTAAACTAGGGTCGTTTATAAATATCAAACTCAAGATTTATTTATATAATATTTCACCTCTAAAATTCTAGATACATGTTGCACGAATGAAATATTCACATTCGATATTCAATAAATACCTCTATTCATTCTCTACGGACAAAGATTGATTTTATTTAAATCGAGGAAATCATTTTGCGGTATATCATTCTTACTTTACTCTGCGATACTTTTAAACGGATATGACATTATCTAATTAAAAAATTGTCTTTTAAATTCTTTCTCCAGCAGTCTTTAGATCTATTAATCATTCTAGTAATCACTCCACAGCCACTTCCAAACCGTGTTCAATTAAAAAGAAGATAGTGGAAAAATTTAGGTCAACGACCATCTTTAAAATAATTAATCAGCTTTATAAGTTGCAGATCGGAATTCCATTCGTCTGACTTTACTTTAGAAGCGTCTATAGTTCGTATAATAGGAATTTATTTTTAGATAAGTGAGCTTAATTAGCGGAAGTTGGTTTAATCGGACAGTAATTAAAATTTTGTTCGGATCAGATCACACCAGATAAATGGCGCTCGGATAAATAAAGTTCTACTGCAAGTAATTTCTTAAAAAGAAAAGATCCATAAAATCCATAAAATTGACTCGCTCTAACGAAGTACTGTAAATGACGAAAAATCATGGTAAAATCAGGACTTCCCGGAAACTGCTTGACGCAACGATTCGCTTAAGCGCTCGCTACGCTTGCTCTCGCGACAAATATTAATCAAACGTGACACTGTTAGGTGGATCGCGTAAAAAGCATTCGTGTGTTCGCGATCATTGTGTCCGTTAACATGGAACGCAATGTATCGTTAACCGATACGCAAGTGCAAAGAAGGAGGAAAGAAAAAGCGCAGGGCTATCGTGTATCTCAAAGACAAAATCAACGCTCGAACCACATGCTCTGGAACCGAATCCCCCCTCCCCCACGATGAAACAAATCTTTATGGTTGTTACTCGAGAAACCGGATATCTAAAGCTTGTTTTCTGGCAAACGTGGCATACCAAGCGCCAAGACGTTCTTTATAACTTTTTGATATCTTGAAAGCTATTCCTCGAACATGAAACAATTTCTTTAGCATTTCACTAATCGACAATGAATATTTTGTCTGTGTGATAAAATTGGATTTTTGCTACATTCAAATAGGAATATTTTTTTTGGATTAGTCGTACGAAATTACTTTTATTTTACATAGGCAAATAGTTTCCTTTTTATAATTATCTGCTAATTTATGAGAGAAAATTATTCGTATTTGGAAACAATTTTACTCTTCTTAATCGCGATCTTCGTAATTATTGATCAAATATTAAGATGTGAATATAGGTTACGCTTCGTTTTATTTGCAATACACCGTATGTATTATAAGAAAAGTTTAAAACCACAGACAAAACTGGAAGATTGATTTAATAAGTCCTTGACTTAGTTTGCGGAGATTAGGCGTTGACTGCGGTATGATCAACACGTTGTCCTTGTTCATAGAAGAAAAAGAGCAACAAGGAGAAACCTGATTGGTAGTTACTAGTTGATAAATACCATTTTGTTTATAATTTTATACCATAAAATAAAGCCCTGTCGTTTGGGGATCGACAAACGATAAAAGTCAAGTATTAGTCGATCGAATATGAGAAAATCAAAATTTCTTTTTCGCGATAACGCACCCAGTATCTGAATAAATTTCCTTATCATTGAACGAGTTGAACGAAAACAATTTAATAGCCTGAAACGAAATAAAATATAAATATGGCAAATATCACTGTCGAGTCGTTCGAAACGTAATTCGACTTTCGTACACGGAATGTTTCATTCATCCTGAACAATTTCGCACCTATTAACTCAGAAAGATGTATCAAGTCACGGTGCTATGAATGACAATGTTATGATTCATAATTTTTTCTTAAGGACAATTCTTACGAGGTTTGAAGTTCATTCATTACGAACGTGTTTATCAATTTCAGTCTTGCTCGAAGAAGCTTGGTTGCTTTATCGTTTCCAACGCTTGCAAATAAACGTTTGCAATCGTATTGTCTCCAAGTATCGATTCATAGTCGTCAAATTAGTTCTAATCTTAAGGTTAGTACGTTTATACGTCTCGCTAACGTCAGATTTGCAGAATCTGTGTGACTGGAAGTTACTGAAATGTGGAAATGATATCATCTGAAAGCGAACGTTCGTTTAAACTATCGCGACTTTTTTTTATTCTACGTGATAAAACATATTTCAGAATGGTAAAACGTATCACATGTGTGGACACATCGTCTGAGATCTACTCTTTAAAAATATATGTCATTACCTACTTGCGAATTAAAGAATAAGAAATCTTGATAGAAAAATCGCCAATCACGATACATATTCTGAATCAAATATTATCACGTTGATATCGTCAAATGTTAAGGAAGGTCTTTAAATTTTCTATCTCAACCAGCGAAAGAGCTGCTAATTTTTACACATAAATTTTATTGTAAAATTGGATTCTCTCGTATGTTCCTTAAACTCGAGGCGTTGTTCGTCGATAGGAAGAATAGCAGCGTGGAAAGGTGAAGATGTTCAAAATAATCGGATCACTTTGTGAAGCATCTTTGTGTTTCGAAAGATAAAAAGGAGCCGTGCACTTTACAGCGAATGAAAATGTGTTTAAAATTCCTCCTTTTTTTTGTAGGTTCGCATAGGCCACTGCGGGAGTTGCGATGCCAACGTATCACAATGCGGGTGGCGGATACCCGAATGTGTCAGCGCCAGCGCGGCAAGCGAAGCTCGATGGCAATCAAAATCACCATACGATCCCCTCAAACGTAACATCCCATCCCCTTATACAAAATAGCACGCAACACAACGTTCCTTCCAACTTGTCTACAAGTAACATTCCGTCCCATCCAGTATCACCGACGATGACTACGCATTCGAACGTCACCTCTGCTAATATAACCAGTCACATGAACACCGGCTCACCACCGGTAATCCTCACCTCGAACGTCACCAATCCTAGCAATCCTGCTGCGTTATCGGCGAATCCGAGGCACGAGGTCAAACTCAACGCTATGCCGTACGTATTTGTTTCTTGCACCATCGCGAAATTACATCGATCGTATGTGAAACGATTGGATGGTCGACCTTAGTTTTGCGTTTTGCAGTATGTGATTTTTATAAAAATCCTTTGTTGCATCCAATGTATATTATGTCTATATATATATATATGTAAACTCCCTAAGAGTTCAAACAAATGGGCAATGTGACCTTATTTGTCGTTAGGGGCAACCGATTTGTCAAACAGTCATTTCACAGACGGATGGTTAGAGAAGAAGAAGGATTTCTAGCGT
Source organism: Bombus affinis (assembly GCF_024516045.1). NCBI lineage: Eukaryota > Metazoa > Arthropoda > Insecta > Hymenoptera > Apidae > Bombus > Bombus affinis. The sequence goes on from NC_066347.1 coordinate 16,841,723, forward strand.
TAGAAACAGACACGATCATAAGAGAGAAATTATTATTTAGAGTATCGAAGATTGACAGAGGAAGAGTGGTAGTTTAGGACGTGAAAATTCTCGATTTTCAGACTTAAGAATCGATCCCTGAATTATCCAAGAATTGAACATTATATATATCCATAAATAAGATGAGATTAAAATTAATCAATTTTCAGTAAAAATTGTAATTCAGTAAAAAAAATCATCATAATCAGTAAAAATAAATCAAAAACGCAGAATAATATTTTTCGATATAAATTTCGATTTTTTGATTCGCGAGAAGATTAATTTTGAAAATTCTTTGTATACATAAAACGCGATTCTCTGATATAAACTATAGCTATCGTGTTTGTATATAATCTTTACGTAACTTTTATGAATTTCACGGGATTCTAACAATTATGAAAAATGACTTATGCATATGCCGTGACTTGTACTCGAGTGAAAATTCAACGACGCGAAAACGATCTTTATTCTATAACTGTATATGATTTGAGTAGAAACAATTCCACTATGATATAACTATAAATATACTTGCATCTATCGTGTAATATGATATATATATTGATAAAAGAAATTCAAATGACAAAGGTGATTTTCGCTACGAGATCCTCGAACTTCTGCCTATAGGCATCTGCTTGTTTTAATTGTCCTGGCGAGAATATCGGCTCGCACAATTATACGCTAATCAGCGCATTAATCGAATTTCATTTCACGCAAACTCACGATTATCCGTTGTTTTTAGATGGTTCCACGGGAAGATATCGAGGGAAACTGCCGAACGATTGTTGCGGCCGCGCGAAGACGGCCTGTTCCTAGTCCGGGAGTCGACGAATTTCCCCGGCGACTATACGCTGTGCGTGTGCTACGAGGGCCGTGTCCAACATTACAGAGTGCAATACACGAACAAACAATTAACTATCGACGAAGAAGAATTTTTTGAAAATCTGGCCTTGCTGGTCGAGCATTACGAGCAGGATGCCGATGGATTGTGCACGCAGCTCACCAAATCTCTGCCTAAACAGGGCAAACAGGACTTCTGCGTGGATCTAAAGGCGTTCATCGATGCTGGTTGGGTTATACAGACCCACGAGCTTGAATTGAGGGAGTGTATCGGCAAAGGAGAGTTCGGTGACGTGTTGCTGGGCGTTTATCGGGGCGAAAGGGTCGCCGTGAAAATGCTGAAAGACAACAGCGAGGCGGCGCAGAGGTTTCTGGCCGAAGCGAGTCTCATGACTTCGCTGATCCACGACAATCTGGTGAAACTGCTCGGCCTTGTTTTCAATAATCAACACATGTACCTGGTTACGGAATATATGAGTAAAGGATCCCTGGTGGATTACCTGAGATCAAGAGGGAGACTGCACGTTTCCAAGAAGGACCAGATCAACTTCGCGTAGTACGTAAAAAGCACGGATGCAGCTGGATTTATGCTTCGCTGGGGAAACACGCGAGGTGTCACGCGCTGATTTCTTCGAAACTTTGCATATAGGCGGATGCTCGTTTGCGTAGATATCGAATAGTTTGCGAAATAGAGAAATACGAATGGTATTTTGCTCGCGTTCTCCATGCTGGTACGCGACCTACTCGCCATGTCCTCCTAAAGTCTGCGCATGCTGCGTTCTTCGCCTCATTTTCAACTCAATCGTATTTCTCCGTTGTTACAAAATTTCTAGAAATTTCATTTGATAATGCGAGTGAACAATATGCACGAATACTTGTCTTAATTCTGATTTGATGACAGATTTTCTTCTTTGATCTAAAAATATTGTGTTACGTTCTTTGGACCATTGTAGTTTGGCTCGATCGTTGTTTTTCTGTTGTTAAATAAAGATACAAAATATATAGTCTTGGTTAAAATTCTTCTTAAGATATTATGTCTTTCTACTCGTTGAAACAAAAGTTAAATTGGTACATGTGACAGATGATCCAATGCTATTGTAACAATAAGTAGTACTGACGCAATCTTGAAATAAATAACATGTACTAACATTACTTGAAATTGAGTCAAAGCTTAATTCATTGAAAGTAAATTTAACAGAAGTTGATTGGACGCAAGAGGTAAAGTATTTTCTGTTTATCTACGAAGCTTCGTTGAAATCAGCGCGCCGTTACACTTCGCATAAATTATATCGTCTCGTGTGTCAGAGAGGGCTGGTTTTAAGTATGCATTTTGTTACCTTTCAGCGACACGTGCGCAGGCATGGCGTATTTAGAATCCAGACACGTAGTGCACAGAGATCTGGCCGCGAGAAACGTTCTCGTCGCGGAGGATAACTCTGCGAAAGTGTCGGATTTCGGTTTGGCACGGGACGAAAATTTTTCTCTCGAAGGAGGGAAGCTGCCCATCAAATGGACTGCACCAGAGGCTTTAAAGCAAAATGTAAATATCAAGTTGTGGAATAACGATTCCACAATGCCCAATTTTAACGACACTATTCACGTATATACGCAATTTGCAATTTCTTGTTTTCAGAAGTTTTCAAATAAGTCTGATATGTGGAGTTTTGGAATACTCTTATGGGAGATTTATTCCTTTGGACGTGTACCATATCCACGAATTGTGAGTAGAGTTCTATGTATGTTTTCTTGTTGGACTATCGTCTGTGTTAAAGTAATCCACATTGATTTTCTTCACTGTTGATTTCAGCCACTAGCCGATGTTGTGAAGTGTGTGGAAAAGGGATATAAAATGGAGCCACCTGATGGTTGTCCTCACGAAGTTTACGATATCATGAGACAAGTATGTCTAAAAATTTTCTATGATATATATATGTAAAAATTATGTTATACGTTGTTACGAAGTAAATATTCTTTACCAGGCATGGGACTTACAACCTGAAAACCGACCTACTTTTTACGATATAAAATTAGTGCTGGGTCAACTGAAAGCTGAGTACACCAAAGGTGTGAATTAAAGAAAAGAAAAAAGAAAAAGAAGAAATGCTACTTATTATTCCTAGATTAAAGTAGAAAAGACACAAACGAAGGAATTAGAATTTTCGAGATTTTTTTTTAAGTCAGGGTCAAAGGTAGTGGCTCTAAATACTTTTGTTACAAAAAGCAATTTTCTATTGTACATTTTTTATTGTACAAAAGTAGAATCTGCGTTGCTTGTATTTATTGTTACATTATTATTATCGCTATTATTATTATTTTTATTTTTAAAGATATTTTTTTGGTTTTCATATTCTTTTACGAAAATACTTTCCATATAAATTAATATACATCAATCGTGCCTTTGGCCAAGTTGTAATTCTTGAACGAAAGAAGTACAACTTGTACATCCGAAATTCAGGTAACACTTGAAAGGATATTCACAATACAATTCTTTTCCTTTTTCAATTACTTTTCTTTTTAGTTCTTTCCTTTCATTGTCGTGTTTTTTTGAGGTCGAGTATGGCAGTCTTTATAAAGCTGCTTAATCTCGCGGTTTTTCGAGCAATTTTCGTCATTGTCATGACTCGAGAAATATTTCAAGGTGTAAGAAGCGCCTTACATTGAACTGAATTTAAAGAAAATGAAACGTAATTATTCATGATAAATACTTATTACAAAGTAATCTTTTGGACTTAACTTGTATAAGGATGGATATATTGGAATTTTTTCACTTACGTGTAACGGTAGAACAGAAAAAAGGTAACTAGACTTTTATCGTCGATGATTTGTCAGAGAGATGTTTGTATCGTATTATAGTGATTGTAGATTACAAGTACTTGTTAGTCGTATACGTTTTTTTTAATCAAAGATTTGTCATAGGAAGTATTAATTTTTAACTAAATTATTGCAAACTATTATACATGATTATTTAAGTTGCCCGTGAGATATTTGACTATATATTAGTGATGTAAATGTATTTGTAAATACTTTTGTACATATCTGGTTATCAGAATGGGAAAAATAAGAAGAATTAATATTTCCAATACACAGATTGATATTGGTTAGAAGATTTAACAAGAATTGTCTATATGTTTTTGTTTTTAGTTTTTAAGATGGTTACTTTACATAACTATTCGAATGTCCATATTTCAATTGCACTACCTAACGAAATGGTATAGAAAAAAAAAAGAAGGATCGGATAATTACATATTTAAAGTTATTAAACCGTAGGCGTTTCGTGTTATTCTATCTTCCTTCTGTAATATAGGAACCACCACTTATTTAATACTTTCTCCAATGGTTATAACGGACTAATGATATTTATTCGTAGAGGATAGGTAGTTTCAAGCGAAATAGAAAAAGATATGACAAATGTTGAAGAGATAGTTTCTTGGTTCGCTATGAAAACTGGAAGATTGGTATACAAAGTATGTTACTTGATATCAGGTTTTGGATCTAATTTACATAATTTCTATCAGAATCATATACGCAGAGACTTATTATCCGAAATCAAAGCCAATGTACTCAGTTCCTCGCATTTTTTCATTACTTGCAATAGTATCCGAAAGAAGGACCGTCATGACTGAACCGAGCTTTGTAAGAACGATAATAATCTTTAACGATAGACCGAATCTGTTTCGCGAAAGTGCGTATCTAGTTTGAGTCGTAGAATAGTCGTAATAAACATGTAGCGTATTTATAAGCGTACCAGTCCGTTTATAACTTCGATAGCATGTAATATAATGTATATGGCTCTAATCCAGTACCTAACGTTTTTTCGATGATACTACATTTGTCGACCTCTATTTGCGACTATGAAGACATTCATGGATGCATATTTCACATCCAACGTAATCCATATCGAATGTCACCCCTTGCTTTGGTATTTCTCACGTTTCTACGTCGAATATCGAAACCCTACATTTTGTTATATCTTTTTTAAGCCGCATCGTATTTACAGTGTGGTGTGACAAACATCATAATTATCCTGTTACTTCATAATTATCCTGTGTAATTTAACATATAAGCGAGATTTTGTTACAGATCAGCATTAAGCTTTTATGAGTGCGACCAGTGTGTTAGATTCGTTTATTTTTTACTTATGATAAGTTTGTTAGTTTGTAAGAAATTTAATATATATATACATATTGAATAACAAATTATACGATATTCATGATTCGGATGAGTTCGCTAAAGTTTGTCCAAAATTTATTGATTATTCAAAGTTACATCCTTGACTCTGGATAAACTAACAAGCGAAGTATTCTTTTTTTCTAAAGCTATCAAATGCTTCGATTTTTCTTTTTTTTTTTTTTTTTATTTTTTTAAGACAAAATGTAAGTTCACGTGTTTCTATATTTATGTCTTTAAGACGAGAAACGAAGAACAGAATCAGCGTTATATTGGGATTTGGATACGGTGTGGGGTTTCTCTTTCTTCAATGATCTTGATCAACCAATTGATCTTGGACAGACTATAGTTTACAATGCACGGATGTATTTGAATCTGAAATGTCTGAAGAACTGAATGCCTTTGCGTTGACGTGGATGACTGTGACAATGCACGTGCATGGCAGTGCACGTGAAATGAATTTACATTAAGAAAGTTTTCATTCTGGCCTCCAAAAAAATTCGACCCGTATGATTTTGAGGGTGTAGAAGAGCGTTTGACCTGTATGGCCGCGTTGTTACAAAGTATACATTACCGATTCTAAAGATTCTCAGTAGACAGTTGACCACAGTTATAAACTGTGGTTCATCGATCAGAGATAACAGCCGTTAAACGAAGCAAATTAGCGATTAATAAAACGAAAGAAGGTGTACTGTATTCGCTCACCGGTTACAATTATTTCCAACTACGAGACAAACGTGTATATTCGCCTATTCACAATGTTTTTCTTTTTCTCTTTAAGAGGATCATTTATATATTGTGTGTACACTGATACGTAAAGCTTATCGATACGATTGGGTCTTCCAAAGATACCAAACGATTAGAGAGCATTTGTACGATGTTCCGGAGAAGTACAACTTTCAAAGAAGGGAGATGCTAGTTGGAAGAAAATTTCATTTCGCACAAAAGTAAATCTATACGATATTCGTTTGTTCTTATGTCATTATTTCTCCATTTAATCTCCAACGTTATACTTTACTGCCAAACGCTAATAAAATCGTGATATTCATTCAAACTATATCTCTTCATTTACTACCATCCCATTGAGAGAATCGTTAATTACCTGATGCTTCTCTGTCGAGCAACGATCAATGGAAAGAGCGGAGCAATCAGTTACAGCGTCGCAATTATTACGTTTACTATTCTGCTGCGTTATTACGTTCTCAGATGCGTTATTCATCGTTACAAATGCATTAGCGTGTTTGCCGTTGCTTAACGTCTCCACATCCTCGGGTATTCCAGGCAAAGCTAAAAATCTTTGTCTAGCTTTTGGTCGATGTTGGATTTGCGAACCTGTCTGAGACGCAACTATTTTATTTCCCTTCAATCTTTTGAAGATCGTGAAAGGACGCAGATACTCGTGTCTCGAGTTTCCCGAATTTTTCAGTCGACTTCTTATCAGTATGTTTCTGCGTGTATGATATGGTCGTTTGAAACCGTTTCTCGATAATTCTCGAGATTGACCGCTAACAGAACCGCCAATCAGCAGATAATCGTTCTTTTCTCTGTCCACGATTATCGAATGTCTCGTTTCGTGCACGTTAATACACTGTTCGCCAACGGAAACACGATTTCCGCCGGAAACATCGTGCTCACCACCGTTGTAAGCGCTCGTATTCGGCGGAAGTGCAATCCGATTGTTTTTCTGCGATTTTAGCCTTTTATTCTTTGCGTCGTCTCGATTCGAATTTAAATTATCTTCGTCGTGAGAATCGTTGAACGATTTGTCGAGATGGAAATTGGAGAGGACGCCTTGGAAATTCGCTATATTGCCGAGCAACGAGTTCAAGAAAACAAACCGACTTTCCATCATGGAATATATCACGGAGACAATGCCATTTTCCATTTTCGAACTGCAATGATAAGAGCTACTTCTATCGCAAACGATCCTCGAGCAGTTTGACTCAATCTCTTTTCGACGAAGTAGATTTTCCGAGATCTCGGCTGTTGTTGTTCCTGCTGCGTTTGAATATGTATGCTTCAGCGGTGGAAAACGTCTCAGCCCATTTGTCATTTTCTCGCCTACGGATCATATTGGTCGCTTGTATTTCTACCGAAGTGTACCCAATACCAAAACTGTACTATCCGAATTAAATAAAAAGCGTTGCTTTTTTATAACTTCCTATCGTTCTCCGATCGATTCAATGATATTCACCGAGTGTTCTCTCCTTTTTAATTAAAATACCCCATCTGATAATTTTTTCATTTTGCAAGATACGTCGAGTTATTTGAAGTTGCTCGTGTTTCGTATTTTTTAAAAGATATACATTGTACAGTCTGTTGCGAGGTAACGAGAAAATATTTTAAATTGAATAAAGAAAAACAAAGGCAGCATAAACAGGCAATAAAATATTTCTTGGCTGTTTTCAGATAGTAGATGGGATAATTTATCTAAGGTATCAAGGTGTTATAATATTACCATAATTACGTATTTACTCACCATTCATTCGACCACTCTTTGGGAACATCTTTTCCGCGAGCGTATTCTTTTCAATGTCATCGTTGGTTTCGCTGCTCGTAGGAATCATCGATACTAATTCGCGTTGTTCGTCGTTGCGTGTCACAGAAGAATGTTCTTTCTTCGAAAGAAGACATCTATCATCCTCGTCATTCTCATTTTCTTTGTCAACACTTTTCGAGGAATCACGTTCTATCTGTCTTTCATTCGCATTCTTCCACCCCCAGAAATCTACAAATTGCTTATTGTATTTAACACGAGTCATCATGGAGACGATCTGTATATTTTTCTTTTTTCTATCTTTTTTCTGCGATTCGGAATCGATCTCGTTTTTATTCGAAACGCGTTCAAGTTCCTTTCGCTGTTTATTTGGGCTCACTGGCTTCGCTATAACGGTGTAGTTTAACGTTTTATACAAATCGGAAGACGACTTTCGCGACGGTTGCCTGTTTGCAACCGTCTGATTTACGGTTTCTTGGTGTATCGGTGCATTCTCGACGATTGGTTCCTCTTTTAACGCTCTGTCATCTTCTTTTTCGTCATCTGCTGTTTCTTTGGACGAAGACGTAACACCCAGCGATTCGATGTTGTCAGGCTTTCGAACGATTTCTTTCTCAGTTACCAGGACGTAATCCTTAGCTTTTGCTTTTACTTTCGCATCTGATTCCCAGACTACCGTCTCCTTTTTTGGTTCTACGCCAGCTGTCGTCGTAGAACGCTTCTGATCGCTTTCGCCCTTCTCCGCCGGTTCTTCCTTAATGTCTTTGTAATCAGAATCTATCATTCTTTCTATACTTTCGGTCTCTTGCTTTATTGGAAAGCCTGCGTCAACGGAAGCTTCTATCCCTTCAGAGTTTTCTTCGATATCTGTCTTTCTCAAAGTACCGGTTTCTATCCCGACGCCCACCTTCTCTCCAACATCCGTATCACTTTCACGCTCCTTCTTAATACTCGCTTTTCCACCATCGAACGTCTTACTTTTCGTATCCTCGTCGTCATCGTCAATCGTAATTATCTCAAACTCTTTACCGTCGACGCCAATCTCCTTGATACGAAACTCTATCACAGAATCTTCTTCCTCGTCTCTCGACTCACGCCCTTCTCCTTTTACTCCTTCTCCTTCGTTCTTCTGCTTCATTTTCTCGACAATACGCGATGCAAGTTTGAACAAGGGCACGCCTTCCGAACAGCACGCGCTACTTACGATCACGTTTCCATGCCGATCGATTCTTAAGCCAAGTTTTTTTTTACCCTCATCGAGACTCTCTTGCGAGGAACTTTCTTCGCAGCTGCAAGTGTCCTCGCTGGATTTTGATTCCACTCCCTTTTCCTTCGAACGAGCAACGCAATCTTCGCCCGTTTCCGCGTCTCTGTACGTGGTCGTTCCATTCTCAGACGTAGCAACGGCCTTATCTTCTTCCTTCCACTGGACAGTTCTCTGTCCAGGCTCGTGAGGTTTCAACGCGAGCCTCCTCGGGTTTCGTGCAAACGGATCTGGCGAGTCTGACATTCTTGCCTGCACGTAAGGCTCGAACAGTCCCGCCTGGGCGAAGCCAAACGCGCACGTAGATTCAGAAAACTGTCGGATAATTCTGGAAGTGAGAGTCGGACCGGGTACCGAGATGTCTCTTCTCCTGTCGAACTCCGTCTCCACTTGGCGAATTTTCGCCTGAACGTTGTTCAGACGGCACTCGGCGATCACCTTCTGAGAATGGTAGGGCGAGAAGTTGACGTTCACCCTCTCGTCGCATTCTTTTTGCCGCAAAGCTGATAACAGTTGACGCAGCTCGGCGTTCGTCTTCATCGACAGCACGGTCGGATCTATGGGGCCGCTGGTCTCTACCTGGGAACACAGACAATGGCGAATGATATTCCTCGTGAGCCTGTGAGCGAACGTGTTTTCATAATATTCACGTTCTGTTGGAAAATTACCAGCGATGTGTGGGTAGACAGAGGGTGGATTAACCGACGTGGAAGACGGAGCAGCGTCGGGTTAATTTTGGCTTTCGTGAGAGCGAGGTTCGAAGAAGGAATCGAAGCAACGGAGAAACGTCTTCTCAGATTTACCGAATTTCTTTTCAGGTTTATCGAATAAGAGAGCTTCGATCGAACTTGTGCATTTTCGATGAAACCCCGAATTTACTTTCTTACGACTGCGAGATGATTTGGAATTATTTCTACACGACTAACACGACTTTCGATTCTTGGGACAATTTTAATTAACCTCCAGCGATTTGCTTCGCGATCTCGTTCGAGCGACCTCGCGCTTTATACTTTACACGACCGTGTCGTTGAATCGACCATCGATGGTTTTAACGTTGAACGTGACTTTGACCTTTGCGTGCTTCTAAATCATTTAAATCTGAGCGAGTTAGGTCTATACGATTTGAATTCTCCCGATACATTCGTGAAATAAGGTCGTTGCAATGAACTGGATATATCCTTGCAAAATTTAATCACCAAGGAATCGTTAAACACTAGACAGATGTGATATGACAAGAAAGTAGAAGAAGAAATTGGGACAAACGAGTTTGCAAACAAACGAATGGACTTGCGATCTCACTTATTATCCCGAGAAAGTTAAGAAAGATTAATAAAAAATTCAGAAGGAAGGACAGCATTGAAGTACGAGACGAAGATGCTCACCTCGAATCCAAATCCTTGACACTCTGTCACCTTCTTATTAATCAAATTCTCCACTTGCGCCTTCAAGACGTTCACCTTGAGTTGCAGCAACGTAAGCAGCGGAATAATATTCACCGGAGGATTGGTAGTCATGTGAAGGTTGATGAGCGCGTTCGCATGCTGCGCGTTTCTGCACTCGGCCAGCAGCTGCTCCTTGTTCAGCGTCTCCAGGCACTTGATCGCCTTATCCATCGTGTCCTCCGTGCTACCGGTTATATTCGATCCAGGTATTTTTCTCAAAATTAACCTAGTAGCAGCGCAAGAAATAATTCCTGGCAGCGAGAGAAATTGCGACGCCAACGCCTGCAAACTTATGGAAGCTGGACAATCTCGTTTCGAGCAAATAGTATCGCCGTTCGTAGCCGTGCAACGATGCTCCTCTTGTTCGTGAACGTCGCAGCAACATCCTATAGCATATTCCTTGCCATCCAAGCCGCGTTGCTTCCTCTGACAGCACGAGAAACAACCGCGAGAACCGTCTTTGCCTCGAGTTTGAACTCCGAATGGCTCCAACACCGGCATAGGCACCGGATAAGGATAGAACGAGGGTGGACAGTGGATGGACGCGAAGGGATTCACATTTGTCGACTGTCCTGTGCTGTGCTGCGCTACGCCTTCGTTTAAATTGCTTGCACCGGTTTGTCGATGACAACCACCTGGCAGGATAAATATCGGCGCTGCGCTGCTAACGCAGCTACGAATCTGGTCGAGGATGTTTTGAGGCAGGCTACCGTAGTTGGGTTGCGTTTGCACAAGGACTGGTTGAAACGACGACGGGTACGTGTTTCTTGGAGGTTGCAGATTTGGCTGGTACTGATGATTCGCCAGGAATACGTCCGCTTGATGGAGTTGGTAGAACGGCTTGAAGGAATCTGTATTGATAATTTGTCCAGTTAACGGACGAACGGTGTCCTTTTGCATCGTTTAGTACAAAAGAATCGTACGGTTGAGCGCTAGAATTCCACAGTTCACGGATAAATATTCCTTTCTTTCGTTATTATACGGGGTGTCCTATCTAACTTGGTAATCTTAAATATCTCACTTATGATCGACGAGAGGGAAAAATATCAGGGGAGGAAGTTAATAATTTGATTTCGGAGTTTAAATACGATGGTAAGCGCGAAATTATTCTCAAAGATCATATTTTTCGATGTTTACAGGATCATCGACGTTCTTCCTAGATAGGATTATTCGCGTAGTTTTATCATCGCTGCGTTAGAGATTCGGAAATTCGGATCAGAATTAAGCGCAGTAATTAATTTATCGTATAACCTAGCACTATCGCGTAAATCCTTCTATATGTCGTAGACGGTTTTATGGCAACCTCACCGTTTGCAAAAAATGTTTACCTTTGTAATACTGAGAGATGCTCACGTGCTTTTGATAATACAATTGTAGGTATAGGAACACGTGATGTTTAAACATACGGTTAACACACGTTACATAGGAAATATTTTTGTTTGTCAGGAGAGGACTGATTTAACTTAACACGAATTTAAACAAGTGCTCTCTTTGTATTACAGATATATACATATATATATATCTTAAAATTTGTGCTTTGAAATATTCTTATCTCGCGGATAAACCGAAAGAATTGCTTGTAAGAATCTGTTTTTAAAAACAGGCTATCGGTGAAATAAAGCTTAATACTCGCGGTACTTCGCAGTTTGAACGTTTCAATGACTTCGTTAAGGTCGTTGGCTGTGCTAAAGAAGATTGAAATTATCGCGGGAAGCACGAAGAGACACTTTTTGTCTGTGAAAATATCGAGAATGTCTACATCGTCGCAGCAATGGGAATATTCGCTCACGGTGGATTGAAAATCGTGCCGCGATCCTAAAGATGTTTGGTATAAAAATGTGGATCGGAACTGCGAAACGAAATTCCTTTATAGGACTTTATTTTAGGAACAATCGATTCTGAAATGAGCTGTATCGTAATTTTCGCGGTAGAATTCTATTAAGGTAAAATCGACCATGCTCGATAAACTCTCGGCTCGTTTTTTATTTAACGTGAAATTTCGCCTGCAATTTTTACTGCATATTCAATTTTCAACTCACATTATATATAGAAGGTAATTTAGTCGTTCAAAATAGAAGAACGAAAATATAATGCGAATAATAATTTAGCTTTATGCGTTAGGACTCGATCGATATAACATTAATCTTGAACGCGCAACATTTTTCCAAAGGTTATTCATACTTTTTTAAAATCTGCAATTTTTTTACGCTCACAGCGCAACCTAATACGAGGATCACAGGCGAGAAATGTGACAAGTACATCTTTGCTTATTTTTTTTTTTTTAATTTCGGATCACTCGGTGGCAAAAAAGAGTATTTTGATATAAGATAGTGGAAGAAGGAAATAACGCGATAAATTCGACGATATAAGCTTTCGACGATAGCCGATAAATTCAGAAGGTTTTTCAGGAAACGAGTAATACTATGTTAATTTCATTTGATACAAAATGATATTAACGATATTTTTTAAACGAGCACGGGCGACGAAAACACGTTAAAATCAAAGGCAAAAGCAGTCGGTGCGTGGAGTTGATTGAGAATATGTGAAATTCTTGTACAAAGGAAACGCGGCTAAGTATTTCCCGGTGACTTGTGACCATCGTATGGAATATTTCGTGCAACCACAGGAAACGAAATTTTTCTATTTGAATTCTCCGAGGAGCTCGATTTTGAAAAATCGTCAAGCTTGACCAACAATAAGAACTACCCGTAAGAGAGGATGTACCTACTTTGAAAATATTGGAAATCTCCGAAAAAGAAATAAAAAATAATTGAATAAAACGACAGGAATAATAGAGGAAAGTTGACGAATTTTATTGAAAAATATAGAAATCAGGAAGAGATTGGAAACGCGAGTCTAGTTATTTTTACGACGAAGCGCAATCTTTTTCTCCTTTCTTCTCTTTTATTTTACATTTTCAATTTACTTTTCTGCCAAATATCGTTCCATGTTTCCCACAATCGTCACAACCACACGCACTTCGGCCTACATCCGAAACCTATCATACTTATCGAAGTATCTGAAATCCTCACGAATTAGAAAAACAAGTACGCGATAAACTGGTTACCTAAAAAGCTCTTCTTTTAAACGACTACAGCCGTTACATTAGAAATTTGTAACGTTTATCGAGATATCATCGGAAATCTCCCAACTTTCATGATAAAAGAAACTCACCAAATGAACGTTTTATCTTAAGTAGCTACATCGTTGTACATATTGGAAATTTATAATATTTATCAAAACTACATCGTCCAAAATTCTTCCAAATGATAAAAAACGAAATTAACGAACTCGTTACAAAAAAAAAACCCCTTGAAAAAGCTTAAATGACCACCGTACCAACTTTGTGTCCACGATCAACGCGTTAAATACTACGAAACCACTGCCACCGAATTGCAACGAAAAACCTTCATTAGGTTCTCAAAGCGTTTCATTAAACCGAATCCGTTCGACCGTGATCCTCGATCCGAGAAGCAATATTTACCAGTGAAATCCCAACTCTGTCGATAATCGATACACGCACTATATATATATATATACATATACATACGTTTACATGTACATACACGTACATACGATAGTACGAACTGTTAATAAGTCTTGCAACACTAGCGAAATACCTTGCGGATTGGTTGTATAAGCAACGGAAGGAGTGGTTTGCATTTGTTGGGTGACCGTTTGCGGTTGTTGGTACGTTATCGGGAAATTCTGGCTCGTCTGTTGTATCGGTAGGTTCTGGTTTGGCATAATCGACGACACAAACGGCAGATGCTGAGGTAAATTAATCATGAAGAGGCAGGTTAAGTCCTTTGAATTCGGTCTTTTTCAGAGATTTTTCGCTGTGTTGTTTACGATGGTTCAACGGAAATGGTTGGTTTTGCTGTTGGATGGCGAGTTTCGTTGCGGTCCTGTCACATGGAATTTTGAATTACGGCAGCCTGAAGGGATTGTCGGATTTGGTATTGGTTTACGGGTGACGTTTGCACCGTTGGTAGATTCCACTTTGTCGTGGCATGAAGTTGTAGCGATAACGATTGATATCATTCTTCGACTTGTTGCGAGTCGTTCGAACTGTTTTCGCGCGAATAATCTATTTGTCATTTACGTTACGTTCCCAGTACGATGGATTTAAGTAGATTTACTTGTTTTCGTACGAATATTTAGAGGAGCGGCACCTTTCGATTGGAAAAGTGATCCTCGAAAGATGTTATCAGACATCGGAATATGCATGTGCTTCGTTTAAACAAAAATTACATCTTTATAAGATGTAAGATTTCTACGAATAACTGTAGGAAAAAGTATTTTATAAGATTGGCTAGGAATTTGCGTAATAATCGTTGCATCGTACGTAATAACTTTCATACTCTGTTACTACACGACAAGTGGCATAAAATTTTACGAACATGAAGTTAAGGAACTTCGGCTTTCTCGTTTGGATTCTAATTTGTGGGCAAGCGTATTACACGTTTACTTCGCGAATTGAGCTCTGAACCGAAAAATTGTATCCAAATTACTTTAACTTTGAAACTGAGCTTGTTAAACTTTCCACGCTTTTTACATTTCCAGAAGAAATACGAAGATTAAACTCGGTTTTACCGAAGATGTAATCCTTTCATTAAAATATCGAGAAATTTTTAATAAATACGTAAGAGTCTGTTGCGCGCTTTCGAAAATTCGCAACTGCAACTCCTCCCATCGAAATGGCAAAGATAGAAAGCAGATGAGAAATGAAAAAATTTCAGAATTTCCTGGTGCTCAAGCTTTTTATAGCTTCCGCGTCAAGGTAAGCGAGCTTTTCTATTTCGATCGGATTATCAAACGAATCCGCTCAAATTTTACAATGATATCAAGTATCCGCGAGAATCGAGTATCAACGAATCGTGGGAAAGTTCAAATTATTTCATCTGGTATTAAAATGAGCCAGCGAGTAAAACTTTTAAAGAACAAAGGACGAACTCCGTTTAGTTCGGGATTTATCAAAGTAATCGCGTTAGAATTAAAATCACTTGTTGGAGCTTTCTCGCAGCATCGTTACGATGCAGGGACCCTGTGAAATTCAACGAATCACCGTCTAAAAGATTTCCTTATTATCATAATTGCCCTATTCCTGTCACTCGTTATCTAATTTTCTATCTTGGCTCGCAAACAGCCGATATCGATCTCGTCGAATTAATTCGAACGACGAATCGATTCAGCATGTTCTCTGCCGTTTAAATTTTTCTATCATCGAATCGAGCAACTAGCTTCAAAATTCAGACGATGAAGTGGCACGTGTACGTCATTTTATACTTGTCGTTTCTTATTAATTTCACGTTATATATTTTTCCAAATTAACGTCTCACGTATCTCTTGCGATTTACCGCAGCAATTCACTTTTTTCCTATACATAAAGTCAACAAGTACATAAATTATTACTACCGGAGAATTGTATAAAATCCGCGATATAAACTATGATGCCTCTCCTCGAGACGCAAGATTAGTATGCAAACGAAAGACAAAAGAGGAAAACATATTATCACCTCGTTCAAAACAGCGAAATTGACCTTCGTATCTTCTCTGCATGTTTACTTGACAGGAAGAATATTAATTATTTGCTATCTATTAACGTCGCGTTTATATCCTCCTTGAAACCAAGCGAAAAAACTGCCAAGCTTAAACGTCTTTTTAGACGCTTCGTTTTATAATTTACCAGCAATTACACAACGCGTAAGACAGTCTTGTTTTTTAACAGTAGATACAAACGAGAGATAACGCGCTAGAATTACTGTACGTTCATTCTCGCGTCGAACGAATTGATGAACACGACACGTTCGAGCTATTGAAAATGCGCGCGAAGTAGCTAAATCGGTCTTCGTTCGTTGCCGAGCATCATGGAGTACGTGACGTCATTGGAAGATAAGAGTTTCATTATCTCGGTTGCGCGTTGCGAGGGGAATCGGTACGCGTAACAATTTCCTACGATACTTTCAGAGTTCCACCGGCTGGCTACTTGCGGCCGACTCGTTGCCACGCGTGCATCGATCTTACCGAATGTTGAATGCCGATATCAACAACGCCTTATCTGTCTCTTATTTGTCACGCATTTCGTATCCATAGGCTGCGAGATAGCCGGGAATCTTTGATTGTTCGTCGTCGATCGTAGTTATCGTTGTTGTTCGCGTGACAATCGTTCTTAGAATAACAATCTCATCGAACCTATCCAGAAGTGTTGTTTTCAGTTATTATATCAGAATCAGAATTGTGAAAACTGAGTCATTCAAATCGAACTATATAGTGCATCCGCCACGATATTCCTACAATTATTCGCTACACGTGCTTCGATTCTACAAGATTCCTACGTTATTGGCGACGTACGAGGAAAGTTATCGTACGTGTAAGTTGTTCGATAAGTATAGAGGAAAGACGGCGGCCATTATCGTGGATTAAAAACGTAGGCGGCCAGTTTGAACTTTAATTGCTCAGCTTGTTAATAATCGCTGTAAAAACTGGTGACGATATCGTTTGGAGCATGAAGTCCCACGAGGTTTGGGAGCGAAGCTTCGCCTTCATCGAAAAGAAATTGCTGCCGGAAATGGTGCACGATCGTTGCTTCTGCGAGCCGAATTCCAGGGAATTCGTCGAGTTCGACTCGGCAACGATTCGTCTCGACGAGCTGAGTCGAAGCAGCGAGATTTATCGCGTGACGATCGTGGTCAGGTTCTCCGGCGAGCCACGCAGCTTCCCGCTGTTACTGAAACTGCTTCCCGAGGAAGAGGCAGAGCACAAGAGTCCGACAGCGTTCAACGCTTACCAAAACGAAGAAATGTTCTACTCGAAGATGACGCTCAAGTATGGAACCGATTTGGTTCCAAAGTGTTACCTGTCGGATTTAGGTCGTTACGGAAGACCGGTGATCGTTCTCGAGGATTTGGAGGAAGCTGGTTACACGCAGGTGGACGGTGAATTGGACGAGGAACACTTGAAATTGTGCGTGCAAGTTCTGGCCAAGTTTCACGCCAGAGGGTTGAGATTGAGAGCGACAGAACCGCAGGTCTTCAGGGAATTCGAGGCGAAATTGCTTGAAATTTCTCTCACCGAAGAGACTATGTTGCATTACGAGAAGAGATCGACTAGGTAATTTCTTGATCCTTTCTTGGTAATAAGATGCGACGATGATTACTAGACCGCGGATTTTATCAATTAATGAGAGATTTTAAGATGAAAAAATATGTGGGACACGATAGACAGGAATAATTGATATAATAAATAATAAAATGATAAATGATAAAATATTCACGATAAAGTATCTACGTTCTATTTCTTGAATCGTGTTTCGAAAAATATAAAATTACGAAAAAATCCGCAAGATAATAATTATGACGAACCGTGTTAAAGATCGTAAGACAAAGGTTTCGTTTGACAGAATTTCGGATACATGTGCTGATAGAAATGTACTTACGATACGATAACGAAGATAACAATGGTCTGTGTATGAATGCTAGGAAAAGGCTTGGTTCTCAGAACGCATTGATTACGATTTCGTGTTGTGTCGATTACTCGAGTCGAAGATTAGGATCCACGTAACTTTGTGAAAGTAGCGAGTACGTGTTTCTCAAAATCATACGATCTACCGTTTTCTCTTAATGATGTAAGGTAGTTAGAAAACGTAAATAGTAGGACGAGGAGAAACACTAAAAGAAAAGGGGGGAATATGTAACACGGAATTTTCTTAATTCTGGCTAAGCATTGGTAATTGTAGTTAACAATTGTAATTATGGATTGAACAAGTAGCATTCCATTTTCTTTTACCGAATGTACTATAATCGAATAAAATTAGTGTTGCGACTATGGATCGCGTATGAATTCTGTGGCGGGATTTAACAAACTCTTGATTGATACTCTCGATGATGCCATTTAAGCGTACTATAGGTATAATGATTATTTCTTTAAATAATAGATTAAAAATAATGTGGAAACTAATTTTTTTCAAAGTACCAGTACACATTTGTTAATAGGAAGGGGTCAAGTATAAGAAAATTTAATCAATGACCGGATGGATATAAAAATAACACCGAACTTTGGAGTATAGCTTTCAACTTAAATTTCCCTTGGACGAATTTTCGTTCGTGATACTGATAAAAGGGTTGATAAATCTAACTGATGGAAGAATTGTATCGTATCGAACGTGCGATAGTTTCGTCGTTGGGAGATACAGAGTAGGTATCTGACCGGTAATATTGACGTTATCGATGTTACTGGCAATAAAATAGCAACTTCGTTATAGGCGCAATAATCGGTACACAATTGAAGCGGACAGAATGCAAAATTGATCGAGTTTCCAGTATCAAGAGATTGACGCGAATCAATTAATTGCCAGTTTGTTAGAAAATCTGTGCGTGGCTATGTCCTCGCCGTTCCACGTTGGAACATATTATTATAATAGATTCGTCGATAATGGTTTTCACGCCTAATCACGCGCAGCCACATTTCTCGAAATTTTCGTTTCTTTCGTCCAACATGAGAAAAAATCGAATAGCAACAAGATGAATCTTAACAAAGTTCATTCTTCGCAGAAAATATTTTTTTGTTTTATTTTGATTATTATATCAATAATATTTATTAATAATATGTATAATTAATTATTATATATATATGTATATCAATGTATCAAAATATTACACGCTACGCGTACGATGATTTCAGAATGCTGGATATTCTCGAGACGATGCCGAACTCTGGGTTCGTAGAGAGGATAAAACATAGATTAAACAAGAGACCAATGGAAATAGTGAAAGCCATCGCGACAGGGGTGAACGACGTCTCTACAATATGCCACGGCCATTTTTCACACGATAATCTACTGTTCAAATACCAGAACGGGAAACCGATCGACGCGAAGATGATCGACTGGCAAACAATGAGATATTGTTCGCCGGCTGTCGATCTCGGGCCCATTCTACTGTATAACGTGACACATGAAAATGGGCCGTCGGAGGTGCAGAAAATTTTGACGCTGTACATCGACACCGTCAGATCTGAATATCCAGAGGTAGACAGTGAACGTTTGAGAGAAGATGTCGTCGACAAGTTCCTCTTTGCTTGCGTCGTACTGTCAATTTTAGACCACATTACCGACGACGAACTTACTCGAGTTTTGTTGTTGCTAGAACAGTTGGACAATTTCGATTAAACGCAGAAATAATTTCGCTGATCCACCAGCCACAGGTTTTGTAAAAATCACGTTTCTCTTACGTATTATTAGGCTGTTGATATTTATAGAAATCAAAATGTTTCAGCAACAATAAGGTAACATCGGTAGAGGATGAAACTATAGCACGTTTGGAAAACTACTTGATTTTTGCTTGCTCATTGTTGGTTTAATCAGGTTACTGAAAAGTGCAGCTGCCTTCTTATTACGTTATACGAGCATTGGGAACCAACGTTTCCCATCGAAACGAGTGCCTTTCACTGATTAATCATTAAGACATCGGAACACGTCGTTTTAGCCTATTTTGTTGTGTACATAAATATGTTATCAAGTGTTCTAACTAGGCTATATGCAATATTGCGTAAAAGTCTTACATCATCTAGGTTACTGGTTTTATGGTGGCAACTAAATATACTTGTAGGAAAATTTCCACGCGATTTTATATAAAATCAAACCTTTAGATATCTTCTTCGTGGTGCTGTTCGTTTGTGATTTCTTCCGATTCGAAAATTTCTTTCTTCTTGATTATCTGTATGGATCGTTTAAAATGTGCTAGAAGAGGAAGCAATTTAGATACGTGATCAGTTTTGTAACGATATTAAATAGAATCAACGGAATTATAACAGGTAAATAAGTGCGTTTAAAAATGATTCGAGATAACAAACGAAGATCCGATAAAATACCAATTATCTGAAATTGATTGATACTTTCTGTGACGACTGCTATTTATTGGATATAATGTTTCCTATATGGCCGAAGACAGTTATACGAACGAATAGATCGAGTTTAGTAGAAGAAATCGCTTGTGGCTGGAGGTTTAATGTCTTTCTATCTTTAGCGCGCCATATTTTTTGCCTCCTTTTGATAGATCTTCTTTTTTGATAAAAGACGTTTTGTAACAAACGAATATTTTAGTTACAAATGCGGCTAATAAAACTAATTGTTCTTTTCAGTCCAATATATCGATGAATTTAAGATTGTACGGCTTGTTACCGATAATTTGCAAGGAATGAGATTGTATGCTTGCAATTTTAGACTCAGAGATAATGACGATATTTCTAATATATTATCAGTATGAATTACGCAGAAAATAATATCTTTAAGACTCCTGAGTCATTGGTCCGGGTAATAATAATTCGTAGATAGCGACTGTTCTGAATTTGTAAAATCATTAACTTCCGCCTTTGATCTCATAATTTATCACAGTTTAATATGCATAATCGCAGTAAAATTCAATTCACGGTGTAAGACTTTACGGATTTATCATTTACATATCGACTTTATCGTTCCTCTGATTGAGTCGCTTCTTTTGTTGTTTTCTTTTTCTTGTTTTTTTTTTTTGTATTTTATAAAGATAATAAATCAGCCATTGATTTGAAAAGTAAATTATCTCTTTTGTTACCGATTTTTACGATAATCGTAACAATGTAAAAAGACTATTGACGCGATGCTTCGTCAATTCCCTACTGTCCTTTTTCCCTCCTAAAAAGCAAGCATTTTATCGAAAACAGTGGAAATTCTGTCGCAACGATAGCACGCGACAGTTACACGCCAAACTTTTCATATTTTACCGAAGATTTAATATTTTCGAAATTATTATTTATATTTGCGATATCTCCTCTTTTCGCAGTGATAATATTTTAAAAATGCTTATGAATTTCGGCTATTTCGCGCATGGCTATCGGGGTCTTTGCCATAGCGGCTATTGCCCCTAGCTGCTTTGACAACGTTCAAATGCATTCGAGTCATTGAATTTGATTTTTCAGCGCGTATAACCGAACGATGCTTTGATTCCCTCGTTTCATCGATGCTGGAAGATTAAAATGTAGATCACAGGAACCACCCTCTCGTTTCGTTCCTCTCCCCTTCTCTTTCGCTCTTCTGCCCTCTGTGTGCACTCCATCTACCCGCAGCTGTTACGACACACGGAACCGTATCGGCGTTGTTCTGTGAAATGTAACATTACTTTCGCCCCGAATAATGTTGCGGATGAAAAATGTACTTCGACCTCGCTCTGTTTCGGACACGGATTTATGTACTTACATACACCGAGCACAGCGCTTGCCACATTCGTTATCCAGGATCAAACGTTCCGTTTCCACTTTTTTTTCTCCTTTCATGCATCGTTTCAGACTTATGCCCAGCTTTTGCGATCGATATCGATGGTTTACGGTGGTTTGCGTACCGAATTCTACGATATCGCGATCAAAATCAATTAACAATGTGAAGATATCAAGGATTTGGATGGAAGAAAGGCTGTAATTAGCCCGCGGATATTTATGCAAATTTATACCTTTACGAGCACAACTGTGAAAGTAGAACCTGAGTAGAAATTTGTTTCGCTCGCTTGATGTCGTAACGAATCCTGATATTTTTAATATTCAATACGTCGTCGTCTACTATGTGTATTCCGTGTGTTTCTATACTTTCACGTTTGTCATAAATACATAAATATTCGCAGTCTATCTACAGCGCAGAGTAGCACTTGAATTTTTTGAACACCATTTATTAGAGTTTTCGTTATGTTATTGAAACGTTCTTTTTGTTTTTTAATTATTCGATTATCCGAACAATAATATGAAAGCTATATCACAGAGTGGTTTGAAGATAAGACGATAAGACGAGCGATGTAAGCGGCGAATAAATCGTTGGAAGAATTAAAGGGACTGTTTCCGTGAACAGCGTTTAGAAACATTCGTAGCAACGGAAACAGTTATTAGATAGTACGAAAAGCGAAAAAGAAACTAATCCCGCGGAGATACTAAGTTCGAGGAGGATTTATAATATTACATCGAAAGATCGATCAACGAGATAAGAGGAAAGATTAGAAAGTCAGGGGAAAAAATGACCGAGATATACACATCTAGTAACGTGCAATAAATTATCATTTTCTATATGAAACGCACGTCATAATTTCAGTTTGAAAAAGACTATTATTCGGTTTTTCTGTAATTAATTAATTCGGATAATCGATAATGCATTTTCAAGCGTAATTTCGATTACCTGATTTTCTTCGTACAACCCAATCTTCCCCCATTAATCGAATATCGTCACGATCAATCCATCACGTTTATCTTTCTTGATAGATTTCTGAAGACAATAAAACGTTCACAGGTGAATATAGGTTAACCATATTTCGAAATATTGGTTGCATACTAACTCTCGGACGCTGTAATACGTCGATGGAGAATGAGGAATTCGGAGTGATCGATTTACAATATAATTGTCTTCAAGATTTTCCGCATTTTTAGTACCATACATAAAAAAATACATAGTTATAACTTTTTATTGAAAATATAACAATATTAACAATTACGTTCCGTACGATGATATTAAAAAAGACGCGTAACATCATATCTTTCAGATTCAATCTCTGCTAGAGGTGTAATTAACCTTGCTACAGCTCCCGAATTTTTGTCTTCATTTTATCTTAATAAACCAAACGATTTTCAACGTTCGGAAACAAATCAGAGAGCGTAACTTATAATTACGCGAGAAATGACTCCACCGTTCTTTCGCATTTCTTGTAAACTTCATATTTCTTACGGTCGCTTTCGACGGTATCGTATATGTCTAAGGGAACGTTAGAAAATTTCCCAAAAATTTGAGAAAAATAGAATCGTCATCAGCCTGAGCTTACCGATTCCCTGTTTCAATCGTACGCTAATGTTCCTGAAGCATTAGAAAAAAAGACCTTTATCCAGCCTGAAACGAAGGCAACATCGAGATACAAAGAATTCATGGAACGTAGCAGGATTAGGAAGTATTTTAACGATAGAGAAACACGATCTGGATGAAAATTCGCACGATCGAATTTTATTGAAAATACTCACGATCCAATCTTTAAACCTACGTATCCCCTTCAAACGGTGGCGCCTCTTCCACATTCGGTTCCTCCCCTGTAATTTCAACCGGTAGCGATGAAAGTTGAGGTTGTGGGTTAGGTTGGTGTTCAGATTGAGCTTGATTTCTTAGCGATCTACTAAACGTTCGTAGACGATCGCAAGAGGCGGACAGGCAATAAATAGCGACCAGTATAAGAAGGAGAATAAAGGTGGAAATTATCATGCGACGAACGCCGCATCTTCCCTTCGCTGTGGCCTTTAGGATCGGCTTGCACGATGGTAAAAGGTCCTTCGCGGAGATGTAACACTCCACGGTTTGGCGGGAAGAACTGGTAGTGCCATTACAGTCGCAGAGTGCCTCCACTGCACGGAAACCCATTCGATATTGGGAATTTTGACGATTTGATTGCCGAGATGGGAGCTGTTTAATTGTGCACGCTGGATTTCGATCGCGGTCGACCATGAAAGTCGATCGTCTGATTTTATGCGTTCGTTGGCTTCCGCTTTAAGCTCGTTGTACACAAGCGACGGGGTGATCCAACAGGATTATGTTCTTAATGATACAATGCACACGAGTGTACGGTTTCTCTTGCACAATAATTTACCGATTAACGATATCAATAGGATGTAGATATATTTATGGAGAATTTGACGGTGCAAAATCGAATGGAGTATGTAAGATATGAAAATACAGTACTTATTGTAATATTTGGCAAGTAAAATGATTCTCTATGTAGGTGACATTTTTTAAATTACATTCATATGTCCAGTCCAAATATTGGTAAACCGCCGATTCATTGGTTGTAAGTTGCAGATTTCTTTTTCACGATTTTATAACGTTTCGCGAATAGGATGATCGTAATAAATTACGTTTGCTTCGTTATCAAACTTTTTAATTTTATGTAAATATATTTATTAATACTGGTAACACGTGATTCGTAAAATTTTAATAATAACGTCAATTCGATTGTCTATTTCTTTTATGGGATGTTTGTTTTTTATTTAAGAGCCACATTGATACGAGTTCCTCGTTGCTTCTCTTCGACAAAGTAAGGAAGCAACGGAATTCGTGTATAAAGTTGTATTAATTTTGCGATAAAAGTTGCAGCTTTATTAAACACGTTTACGAATAATCCTGTATCTTTCTTATGGAAGCAATTTGAATATCCACTAAGAGACTGAGACGTATTGTAATATGTTATCGAACAAATTACAATTACAATTACGATTACATTATTATCTTGTATTGTTGGGTTATAGTTTTCTAAAAATAGGTGGAAAAAATAACGGGAAAGAGACGGCTGCTTTCTGAAAGCGTAAAAAGTTGAAAAATTATTTAAATATTTATATTTGCCTTAATAATATTTGCATATCTACGAAATATTGTTTGGTGGACATTCGCATCACATTTACCAGAAACTCTATGCATTTTAAGGAGCTAAAAATATGTCACACTTATTTCATATTAGCTCAACTATCAGAGTTTCGTTTACAAAATGTATCTGTTTCTCTGGAAGCAAGGCAGAAAAATAAAAAGTAAGAAATTTCCGAAAATTTTCTAGAAATATAAATGATCGTTATAACGTATTGCTAGGATAAACGAACTTTCTATGTATTTTAAATATAAATAAGCTAAATAAAGTGAGATATATACCAAGCACCTGAAAAGCGCAGAAGAGGTCCATTAATTATTCGGCTGGGAATATTCAAAGCGTTAATCAAAAATAACAAAATTACTGGAGTGTAAGTTGTCGTGTGTCAGGTCGGATACAACTCCAAATATAATATTCAATTTGCATTAATCATTTTAATTTAATTTTGTCTCATTTTCGTATTCTATATTTCCTTATTCTCACATAATAAATAATAAATTCAGGTTAAAAGATTCAATTGGATTTCCTCAGCGTTCAGCTCGAATATCACGTTTCATTTCATTTTGAAAATTATTTGAAGAATTTAGATTCGTGATACAGTTCGGTCGTCCAATGTCGGTTGTCCATTCAAAATGTACCTATTCAACGTAATCAGAAATAAGTATTTGGACCCGTGAGATGCAAAAAAATGCAAGATCACGTCGATTGAATTAGCGATATCGAGTGTCTGCCCCTGATGACTGCAATTTCGCCTTTCGTCGTTCTCACGACAAGAACAGAACGTTGATCGTCGTCGACGTTGGCCGCCGTTATCAACGTTACAAGGGACGAATGACGAGAGACAAGATCTATATTTTACGGTATCTGGAATTCGGAGAATCGCGGCTGTAGATCGGAATCGTTTGCGGTCGACCTGAATGGAGTCAGAACTTCCAGATTATGAACATAGTTGACGACTCCCTTACGGTTTATAGCTTTAACATTTGCCTAATTCCACCAAGCGAATCAGATATTTGCTTCCGGTCGACGGCGACTTAAACAATTACGCCGACATATCGGTGGGGATCATTTTCGAGGATTCATCCAATAAATTTATTAAGTATCGCTTAAGTATTTATTTTAAAGCTCGCGAAAGTATCTCAATACATACTTACTCGATACATACCACGTGAAATTTTTACGTATGCACTGTGTATGCGTGTGTGTGTATTAAATAAAATATTTTGAAATTTTATCTGCACTTTAACGATGCACGAAAGTCACACGGCGATTATTGTAAATACATATTTCGTATTCAAATTCGTATTTCATGAAACATGGTCGGAAATGGGAAAAGTATTTGCGTGAAGTTTCGTTTCATGTGCGTGTAAGACGATCTAATATTTCTAAAATATCGCGTTATATATCCATACGTATAAACATTTAAAACTCCATAAATCGTTTCCAACAAGAAACTCGGTCCCTTGAAAGATTCGATTTGAGATAACTGGCATTCTTCACATCCTCCACGAATTATCTGAAATTCCAAGATGTAAGAAAACACTTGATATAACAGTGTTTTACTCGCCACGATTTGTTTACCGCCGTTTTATCTGAAAACCCAGCGTCTATCCAGAGGAGCCAGCGTGATAAGTCGCAGAATTATTGGATTTTGGTTAGAGTTTCACGAACAAACAAAACGGTATCAAAATTACGGCATTTATAAAGTGCCGTAAACCATTAATTAGCGTTATGCGGCAAAACACTTTACTTAGCTGCATCACGTCTTCGCGCAAACGTGGATTTAATAATAAGTAGACTGCGCCATATTGAAGCCAAGAACTGTTTGGTGCGGTGGTTACAGCTTGTGGGTTTCATCTCTCAATACGGTTGCATCATCGTAACGAGCAACAAATTTTTTTATGCGATGAAAAGCTGCAATATAATGACCTTCGAAGCAGGTACGCGTATTTTTCTGAAACAACGAGTTAATAATAGGAAACAACGAATAGACCTCTTGAGTTTCATTTTCCGATTTACATTGCATCTCGTTGTTTGCTTGAAAAAGATATTACCGCAAAATAGTAAACAGTATTACTCGAGTGATTTTAGATTGTTTAATCGCACGAGCAATTTCTATAGAAGAAATATCAGTATCGGAGCAATACATTTTTCTGCAATTGATTGGTTCTAGTGGAACCTTCTGCTGCCAAATGTCAAAGAAACGGGTCAATGACGCAGGAAAACAATTTATACAAGTCGTAGTTGCGTCGCAGAATACTGAACACAATCCTAGTTTCTCCAGTGCCGTAACTTATTTCCGTTGAAATCATATTAACCCTCTTGTCTTCCATCTAGTCTCTCACTCCGCTAAGTTTATTTCCATTTCAAGTTGTTAGGAACAATTGTCTCGTCACTCGATCGAAACTAACATCTAACAACAATCATCCATGTATTATGAAAGTATACCAAACATCAATTTCGTGATTATTATTAGAATTAACATTAAGAAAGAAAAATACTATTTCTTGATCTTGATATCGTATTCTACGTATATTATCTTGGAAAGTTTAAGCAGTTTCTGAACATTTAATTCCGCGTTGCAAGCCGTGAAAATTAATCAATATTATTAAAAAATAACGTTTCTCCATACGTTATATTTTACAAATATAATTTTAGAAATTTCAAACAATTTCTAAGAAGAAATTTCTGACTTTACGAAGATGTAAATATTCATTCTCGTCGCTATTAATAAGTAGTATTATGTCTTGATATAATATTGGTATATGGCATTCATATAAAATATAAGCCTTTTAAATAAAACTTTGTTCGCGTCTCATAAACGAATTGCTGAATATCGGTGTTTCAACGGAACGTTTTAATACGGATAGGGAATGTGACGATAGTTCAGAACATGTTCTACTCGTCCACGATTTCGTTAAGCTTGAGTTATCTAAGAAAAACGAAAAACATCTCACCAACGACTACCAACTGCTTCCTGTGCGCTTGACTATTTTTATAGCCGGTAGTTCTGAAGTTCTTGAAGAAAGTAGGTAGCAACACGGTGAAAATAATTTCGTTCGACCGA
This sequence comes from Bombus affinis, assembly GCF_024516045.1. Lineage (NCBI taxonomy): Eukaryota > Metazoa > Arthropoda > Insecta > Hymenoptera > Apidae > Bombus > Bombus affinis. The sequence goes on from NC_066347.1 coordinate 16,869,420, forward strand.
AAGCAGCTTGCTTAGCGTACGACACTGACGTTAGGTGATTGGGCTACCGAGTTAAACGCTTCTACGTCTTTATTCTTTCGCCGCGCTTTCCACAGCAAACGGAAATCAACAAGGGTGAACGTTCTTCACTCTGGAAGTTCTTGATGTTAGGGGAATACTGAGGCCGCATAATTAGTTGACGTACCGCAACGCTTCAATCGGAAAGACATTTGTTCACGAAGCTCGTCGGTATTCCGACTTCACAGAGAAATAACACGTTTCATGGAGAATTATCACGAAAAATATATCTTTCGATAACTTTTTTAATGTGCTATCTGTTTCTACATACATATTACGATTCACATTTACATATAGTCTGAATTTCGATTGATCAGCATCGGTTCCATCTCTTCAGATACGAATATCCCAAGATGGGAACAGGGAAAGCTATGGATAAGCGTGTTTCCCCGGAGGAATGTGACCGAAACATTTATAAAATCTTGCGCGTTTCTCACCCGACCGCTAAATTTCCCGCGTGTATGCCAACACTTCGCATCGTCTGAGATTTTTCTCCACCGAATGCACGAACATTCCATTCCGCGGATAGCGAAGGTATACCGAATACACGCCGGGAATACATCAAATAATTTTTTTCCAAACATACGTAGAATCTTTTGAAGCGTGTGGAACAATTCATAGATCAGAACGCGGTCGTATTTTTTTCAACGCGCAGTGCGCGCCATCCATAAATCTATTTTCAATGTTTATTGCCGCCAATGTTTATCTTTAGCTAATAAATCCGAACACGTTAGGAGAAGCTAACATCACGCTACGTTGCACGAATCAAGCGTATGTATGTTCATTGAATCGCAAAATTGTTCGTATAACTAGCAAATATTACGAAAATATATGAAACAATAAGAAGATGCTCCTACAAATCATCGATATTTTCAACCATAGTCGTTATAAATAATTTTCAAACGATTCTATGCTAATACAACGGTATGTTAACTCAGATCTGTGATAAGATTTGATTTATCTAAAACTCGATAAACTAAAATTTTACTTTAATCCGAGAAACTTCTTATCCGAGATCTTTCGACGTAAAAACCGTCAATGTAAAACTTAAAATAGCGGGTCTTAATGGTTTCGCTAATTTGCTAATAACGTTCGAGGCTCGCCTCATTTCTTGAATAGCCTGAAACTTATCAACGAGATTACATACGAACGACGTATCGTTTTTTGGCAGAAACGTTAAATTCGTTTCCCATTAAATAATCATTTACCACTGAATACACGGTATAAGTGGCTTTAAACGACTTCAGCCTAACCGGCGATGAGATCGGTACAGCGTTTTACGAAATTTACGCTCTTCGTGTTGTATATCGCGGCGAAAGCCACAAACCCGTAACGAAACCGCCGAAGTTCTTCAGGACTTAGCATCGCATGTCCGATCAGACAAGAGAACCATGGACAGTGGTTTATGCGCTCCTCCATCTACGGATTCTCGTTTAATAAGCTCATCTGTATGCGGAAGTACATTATCTTGGGTGACGCGAAGCTTTACGTGGACGTCGCATTGCTCTGTTAATTTTTCTGCCGGTTTATAACGTCGAGAGGTTACGCCGATCGTTATAGCGATTTTTCTTGTCTCATATTTTTTATTCTCTTTAACATTCAAAGATACGATCGCAACTACCGTTCATAATTATCCGGACACATAGGTCGATTTGTAGTAACGCTACTACTATCTATTTGCGTTTGATCAAAGTGCTGAAATTCACGATGAATTAATAACTAGAGGTAGCACTCGTTACCTTTCTTATGGAATCTGTACAGAGACACACGCACGTGCGTTGTTACAGGAAGGCAAACTTTTAATCGCCGAAATTTTTCGACCAGAGAAATATTCTTGTACAAATAATAACCGCAACCTAGATCTTGTCTACTACAGAAAATTAGAATTCCCGATGCAGTTATGTATATCCTGGAAAGATTGGACAAGTAAAGTAGATCAAGATATCCGTGTAAACTGCAATCTCTGGAGGTTCGAGATACGCTGGTAGAATTCGACCATTCGGAAAGTCGGAAGCCTAGGTTTGGATTGGACTCCCAGGAGTGACCTTCCAGATAGATTTTGATCCTTCGATAGGATTCAACCACTTTGGATCTTTGAATACGATAGGATCAAAAAGTTCTGGATATTGGATGTGATCCAATCCTTGAATTGACTTTTAAATCACAGATATATCGAAGACACATCCGAGGCTCTCAATATGATTGAATCTTTTTATATACTCAAAGGTTCGTGGTTAGGTACTCGAAAGTTCATATTCAACGTAAAGTCTTTACTCTTTCGAAGATTTTTACTCGAGTAGCGGCGAAGATCGAAACGAATGAAAATGAAACGTATTATTTCGTTTAAACAGGAACGGAGTTTGTTCCAACTTCGTTACTTGATCAAATTTATAATGCGTTAATTTCTTTCAATGTCTATTAACAATAGACGCACAATAATATAACAATGTCTATTACAAAACACATCAGTTGTCAAAAAGTTGAGAAAAGATCAGTTTCATTGTAAATATCGAATACTGAGCCTATTTAATTACAAACAACATATATTTTATTCGATAGGATGTAAGTATTATAAATACATTTTTCTTTTTAATTTCGATTTAAATTTTCTTGTAAATATTTCGAACAACGTAATAAACAGGTTTGTACTCATCTCGCAATCCTTATTCGCTTATAATATTTGATACGTTTAATAGAACATCACAATTAGTACATCCATTAATCGATCCTTATTCATCAGAAAGTCTGCGCTCATTCAAAGGTCTGCAGTCACCCAAGAGACCCTATTCACCCGAACACCTCTATTAAAACGTACTTTCGTCTACCTAAGAATCCTATTTTAGACGAAAGTGGTGTACAGCGGTTTACTATGTTGAAATTTGTAGATGGATAGATACTTTAAGTACTGGCTTGAAATATTGCATCATTATATCTACTTGGACTTGGATCATTATATCTACTGGACTTTGATATATGGTTTTTTCAACAAAATTAAATATTAAAGGATTAGGTAATAATCGAACATGAAATAAAATTCTTATCTTATCGTTTCTGTCGGTATAAAAGTATAATCTCCGTGTAATTATCTTTCTTTGGCCTAATTTTCTAAATTGTTTGATCGATATTCCGCCAAATAATGTATCACGAAGTAGAAATAGAAGTAAAAGTCTACAGCACAGGTGGTCGATATTTTGTTGCAATATAAGTTAGTCTCTCTATATTATCATCGATATTAATACAACCAATCGCCCAATAATTTTTTCTAAAAGTTAACCACATCTTTTATCCTCTTTTTATCCTTGCATAGTCCACGCTGATCCCTATGTACGTGACCATGGTCACCAATAATCCTCGCGATTAATCTTCTGGTCAAGGTTCCCTTTCTGTATCTTCTTATCTTAGATTATCAAGGACATATTTTCCACGTCCTTTATAGCTTGCAGAATAATACCAGGTCCGTATTATCTCTCTGTTGAAATGGCAGACAGGTGCAAGTGTAAAAGAATAAGAGGATTTTTATTTTCTTGTTCGCAATGGTAGGACATCGCCGCGTTATTACACTTTTTAAAATAGCTACTGTACAAACGTGCATTTTTCCGTAACATACCGACGAAAAATTTGCAATAATTATGTGTTTCATAGAACATACGAACTTGGAAAGAAGTTAGCTTAGAGTTCTAGGCTAATTCCAATTTTAATTCTATATTTTGGAAGAGTAAGAGGATAGATTCTTGTTACTCTGTTTTTGCGAACATTTTTCTATAATAACAGTAATAGTTAATTGGATTTCGACCTTACAGTCAAGAAATACGACTTGATTACAGTTTTCCTAGCCACGGGCTTCCTCGTTCGATCTCCTTATTCATCCTTTCTACTTATGCTATTTTATATTTTTATATCTTAATTTTATATGGCAACTTATATTTTTATATACATGTATGTACATACATTTGTTTTGTTTAATAGCAAAAAACGAATTTGCATAAATATCTACGATATAGAGATGAATAATTAAAAATGCAGAAAGAGGGCCGAACGATTCGTGCACGTTTTTACAGTTTTCCCTAGCAATTTATAGAGAAACCAGGAAAATTACCAATGCCGGTGCGAAAAGACGGAAGAAAAAATAGAAGAGGGCGCAATTAAAAGACGATTAGGAAATTTCGTGGATCGAGCTACGGTTTACTTTGGGGTGCACACGAAATCTGACAAGTGTGAGGCGAATTTTAATCGAAGCCACCACCAGGGGAATCACGCCGAAACTGGCTTTCGTATTCCACGCAGGGCTTAATCGATAAATTATCGAGAGATTCATGAAACCCCAGGCAGTTTTTCAATTCGCGTAATTCACCGATTGCTGCGACGACGGTGCTGTCGATGGAATACATAAAAATCGCAACCATGGACAATACAAGGCGCGTTTGCTTTGCGTTTAACGCGTGCACGCAACGCGGATGAAATATCGGGAATTAAAATTCTGCAATCGGCACGCTCATTCCATTTGATGAGCATAATCAATTATTCGAGATGTAATGCTTCATTAATACGCACTTTATTCTTTAATGATTCGTTTTCAATTCTTCGTGTTTCTGCTTTTTATTTCATTCTTCCGACAGAGATATACATAGGCTGACGAAAGTATTCGTTCACTTGTGAAATTCACCTGAGTTATACAAAACATTTTGTATGTCATAGGGCACGATTATCATGGCCTTAATGCTAAAGACTCGTGTAAACAACGAAAATGTATATATGAAAGAAGTTACAAGATATTGATGACGAATATATACTTGAAGAAAATTACAAAATTATTCGAACAGTTAATTGTCCATTATATCGGTAGGTCTTGATATTTAAATGATATTAATTGATATTATTTAATACTAATCACACGTTCAAGGCAATGTTATATACTAATGTTTTATTAAACGTATGCTTGCAATAAATGCCTTGCAACTTGTACATACATCTCCAAATTGGCTTCAAATCTGACCACTATGCTTACGGTAAATGGTGTCCCATTACAGCGTTGACTCGTGAACGCAAGCGTAATTTTACCATGTAAATAAATAATTTTACCATTTTACCATGTAAAGTTAAGTTACAATTACATTTTATTAGCACGCTTCTGAATATTCTACGTTTTAAATTAAAAGATGCGTTTACTTAATTTTGTGGAACCCGTGTGCACGCACCCATGCGTATATAAACTTTTATTAATATCCTAGAAATAAATTTGCCGCTAGGTATAAAAACAGCGATAAACAATTATTCTCGTTAAATTTCGCGTTACATTTTATATTTATACGCTAACGTTTTACGATCAGGTTAAGGATATTCTTAAACCGCGAAAGATTCGAAAGTATATTGGAAACCATATTAATTGTTAAACAAATACCTAAAAATGGGAACGAAGCAGCGATTGAATTATAAATTTAAATTGATTAAATCGCTCAATAAATTTCTGTCTTACCTTGAATCGTTCCATCGACGATTCGTTCACCTCTTTTTTTTTCGCGCAATAGTATATCAATTTCTGTGCAACGAGTGGATCACCATTGGCCGCCAGTTTCGGTGCTTCGAAACAACAGCCTACCAGCAGTCGCTCCGTCGACAATTGATGTGTTAACAGTCAATTATTCTTGGCACGTGTCACAGAACGTCGATCGATCTCGTGCACATCATTCTCTACCCAACTTTTTTCACCTCGAAACCCACCCCCTTTGCAAACACTCATCGACGATGCCACGCAACGATGAAATTGCATTTTGATTCGCTCTCTTTTCTGCCGGTTGTCGGATGCGCCACGTTAATTAAAATAATTGATAGCATCAGCTATCTTTGACCTTCGTACTCACTGCCATCGCCATAGCGTTTCGAGCTTTTTTTATTCTTTCTATTTTATTTGCAATAAATGGAAACGTACCTTCTTCATTTTATTAACACAAACGGTAGAATTAAAAATTTTTCAGGAACCGTATGACGATATTGATACATATATAACAAGCTATATATCTGCAAACGTCTAGACCGATATATCTTTTCCTTTCGAATATTTTTTTCATATTTTATTATTCAATAATTCGTTAAGAGTTTATAAAAGTTTTTAGAATTATATACGTTCTTTACAGATATAAAAATCTCAGCAATTGTCGATTATACAATTGAAATTTCTTCCTACGTATGGCTTTTCCATTTCACTGTGAATTTTAATTTGTCATTGTTACTTTTTTACTGTTAAATCTTCCATAGTATTTAACGTTCCTTGGTTCCATTATTCTGTAAATGATTTTACAGATGATTTCCAGACTTAGCAGACTTCTTTCAATTTCTCATGTCGGTTCTTCAAAATTTGCTCCATGATTTTTAAATCCAGAGATTGTGGTCGTCAATACACGATTATTAATTCGTTATTTTTTCGTAGGAAATGCGAACCTTCGCAAGTCTCTTTCTACGCATTTTTAAAATTGCAAATTTTATTTTATTCTGCATTTTGAATACATAACGTGGAGAACCATCGCGTTTTATACGATACCAACAGGCGTTCCAATATCTGGTATACGTTTATGAAAAAATATTACTCTCATTGCTTTCTACCAATCTCCCCTAAATTAATTTACGTCTCTGGGACACCCAATAGATACGTCCTGTCGTGGGCAGACTCGTTGTCGAATAAATGTTGGTAGTTGTCCTGGTATTTACACGGGCAACCAACGGTGTCCGGCCAGTTTGACTGTCCGATCGAATATTAAACTGCTTCGCGCGCAATTAGCTCGTTGATTAATGAAGGTGGAAATTAAATAGCGAAGCGATACACCGCACGCCCACGTTTCTTTAATTATTCTTCGTCATTAATTAAAGAGAACTCGTCCGCTTTTCTCGCTTCCTATCTGCAGCTGTCGTTTTATTATTTATCAAGATTATTTACTTTTAGACATTGCCGACCTTATGCATCTGAAACGCTTGCATTATAACGTCGAATATATAGCGTCGCTTTGAGCCTCGTAATTAATTACGGAAATCGTATCGGCTATTAGGAAACGCCGAGGTTTCGAATACATCGAAGAATTTACTTCGCGGTTAATATGATTACTCGACAATATTCGCAATATTCTCTGCGATGTCTGTTCTTTACGTTGAAATCATCGTTTCATATGCGTTTCCTGTTGCAATGTTTGAGGTAAAGGCAAGATGGTTATTAAATATCGATTGGGAAAGATATATCTCTTATTTGTAGAAAGATTCGCGGGAAAGAGACGTTGAAAAGCAGAGCAACAAGTATGGAATTGCAGTAGATACTCCCTTTATAGTCCACACAGTCTCATACCACGGCCACCTTTGTCTCCATTATTTACTTTTCAGATTCTATATACATATTTCACATTTTACATATATACACTTTGCATTGTAAAACGTACAACTAGTTCTACATCAAAAACTCCAACATCTTCTTTCGAATCTACCATTTATTTATATATTTACAAATATGTTATGTGTAAATAGAAGACAGGAATTCGATCGAAAAACAACATCTCAGAATCTTGATATTTTTACTTGAATACTGAAATCGATTCTTTCGTAACTTTCCCTTTAATGTAAAATATCTAACAACCCAGCAGAGATCTCCTCCAACACTAAGCCTTAACTTGAAAGAATCGTACAGGATTTTTTCTTTTAAATCATACACTGATACTCGTTGGATATAAAAGACTTGAGAAACGACGTCAGGAAGGTAGCCGTTTATCGTTAATAATGGAGCTTCGAGTTTAATTACTGTCGTTGGGCTAACTTCGTTCATTTATATGTTATCCTTCAAGCTATAAGAGCGTAGGATGGAACAAGACTAATTTGAAGGTGGAAACGACAGCCGCATCTGCGTTCCAGCCATTCGACGGAATGTCTTTATTACATAGCTGGTCCGGAGGTATTGCACGTTCAGGAATTTCTTCGTTTTTCCTGATAACGATGGCAGCAAACGGAATACCGGATGTTGTCGGAAGACATCGGTTGATAAGGGTATCGAAACCGACGCAATTAAGACGAAATATAATAAAGTCGATAAAAACGACGATAGCGATTGCCGAGAGCAATTTCCAATCGTACTATCCTCGAAATGAAAGTTTTTAATTTAGCTAGTAGGTATTTATTTCGGTTGAAATATGATGCTATCGATCGTGTCTATTTCTACGGCGCGAACGCTCGTAAACTTTTATTATATTCAATTAACCAGCCGGAAGCGAAACATTCAATAAATATAATTACATTCCATTAATTTCATCCATCGTAGAGAATACGATGCAACGATCGTTATATTTCATCCAGTTTTCCCAATTTTCTTTCCTTTTTTCATTCAATTAAATTGATCACCACATCCCATTATTAGAATTTGACAATTGATCGTCCATAATTCAATTACCCGACTTTCTCCCTTTCCCTGTCCCTTCCACTGTCTTCCGAATGATCAATCGGAATTTGTCTTATTTCCGTTTCAGCCGCTGCCCCATCCTTTCATCCTTCCATTAAAAGCGGCCTGCCTTTTTACGTCTCCCGTTTTTCTCATCGCGAGAAGCGTTAATCAATCGCTGCTTCCCTTTCCGCTTCTTTCTCTTCTTCGAATTTCCTGTATAATTTTGTAAATTTTTCTACGTTTATAAAATTAATCAACGATAGTAAAGAAAAAGGTACGAACATCGTTAATTCTCTCGATTACTTTTATTTTTTTCCTAGAAAATTTCCGAAAAATCTACGTTCTACGGTTTGCATATAATTCGCATGTGTCTTTTAATCCCGTTCGTGTCGCTACATGTTATATTTTCTATTTTTTCTTTTTCTTTGTCGTTTCAACAGGCCGGATTTACTAAGTCAGAATTTTTTGAAACGGACAGATGTTACCACGAGTAGGTATACACGGAGCAAGGCGGACTAATGAATATGCAGAGAAAAAAGAAGAGCATGCTAAGGAAACTTATATGGTCATGTGTGCCTGAATATATTTAACAAACGCCACGTGTGCAATATTTACTTTAAAAGCAACTCGAAAGGTGGTACACGTTAACGTGTTTTCCAGACGAACAGCGTTTAGTTTCACTTATATCTTTTCATCTTTTGCGTCTCTTGTTCGTATAACGGTTTTGAGAACTCTTAACGTTTGCTTTAACGTAAAAGCTTTTCCGTGGTTAGCACTCGTATCACAATCGAAAGGTATCTTTGTTTTCAGTTTAATTTGATTATTCCAAATTAATTCTTGATGTCCATAATATTGTCTCGGTAATCTTTCAATGTTATATTTTCTGTGCAATAATAATAGCAATGATGTAAGTGTAACGCGAGTATGGGTACAACGTATTGCATAAAGGTAATTATGAAACAAAATAGGAATTCCACTCAGCTATATATAATTTTAATAGAGTTTAAGTTGGGTTATGATTAATGTTCTGGTTTATTTTGTTTTGTTTATGTTTAAGCTCATCGCTTGGAAATATCTGTAAATGGAAGCCGTCGCAAAGCCAGAACGCAGGTGGAAATCAGGAATATTATGCATAATTGAAATAAAACATATACGTTGAAAATTAATTATTTATAAATATCGAAATTCAAGCGACCTGGGATTCGAAGAGAATAAGATGAAAAAGGGACATAGTCTTCGATATGTAAAATCCCTCGAGGAATAGCATTTTGCGCAGGAATTTTTTACTTTTCGTTAGGAATTTCGCTGCAGTTCGCGTTTTTAGAATTCTGTGCATCGCATTTTATTTGCAATTGTTTGGAGTTCAGGAATTCATGAAGATTCCACAGATACGAAGAATACCAGAGTTTTTAAGAATTCAAAGCACGAGTTTCTCAAAATCGTAAGTGTCCCAAGGTCCTTAGAATCGTAATGCGAGTGGCGAAGATGATCATCACTGACTTTCGCGAACAAGGAGGATCATCGTGGTTAAATTCCATGAATCCCAATGGCGCTCGTATCGAATCCTACGAGTCTGTGGTTGTCAGTATCGAATCCCACGAATTCGTGGTTGTCGGCATCGAATCTCACAAGTTCAGCTGGTTGTTTCCCCTCAGCTATGAGTCTTCGTATATGTTGGATCTTATGACACGGAAATCATCCGTACGAATTTCCAAGCTTTAGAATCTGTACGAGACTCGTAGTTTTAACTTTTCTTTTGTCGTTTCTCATGTAAGATATATATTTTAAGTAATTTTCTAGCAAAGATCTTTCCTCATAAGTTACGTATTTTTCTGTTTAATTTGCAAAGCAAACGATAGATTTGAGGCAGACAATTGATTTACCGAAATATGTATTATTTATTCGAAATACGCTCATTTATGCGATATTTAACTTTTCGTTGCACAATATTTACAGCATTTATATCTGCGCACTCGAATTATTGAAAAATAATATTGCTTTAGCATGCGTTCTTGTTTTATTCAAACTCATTTATTTTTAATCAACATTTCCATTTGATAATTTTACATTCAGTTGCTTCGATAAACAAACACCTTTTACCGATCGAAATATGTTAGTTGTTGTACGAACGCTGTCCGCCTTTTCGTGCGCACTATCAATGTTATAATGAATATCACGTTCTTCTATAAGCGAATTTCTTTTTTATTTAGATGAATTTTACAATCAATTCTCATTGAGAATTATAAGTAAATTTTTCTGGCGTCGTACTATGTCGTGTTTATCGTGTGTTTGATTCTACTTGAATCTAGTGCTTAAATCTAATGTCTTACTGAATTTGGATATTTCTTTTTTGGGTATCTTGAGGTCGAGACGTACTGTTTCGTTGGCAACATACCAAGGTGCATCTATTAAGGATCTTAGAGTTTTTGATTGGAATCAATTCGAATTATTGAAATTGATTGGAATCAATTGGAATTATTCGTGTCTGTGGTTGATACTGCAGCCGGTAACAGTAATTGTTAATACACGCGATCTCCGTGTTGTAACAGGAATCTATTACACGCTATTGATCATCCGCATTCATGCAAATTTTCGTTTCTACTCGTACGTAGGATTCGTTGTTTAATTAACCGCCAGTAGTTAATGCATAACTATATGATATCGTATTTTTCAGTGTATTAAACAGCGGTTAGAGGATGCGTGGATAACAACAATTACGATAAATGAACCTGGACCGTGATGACGAAGGTATTTAGTTCTGCGGTAGCGTGTATGATTTCATTTAGGTATGTCAATTACCGGCGCGACGGTAATTAGAACTTTGCTATCCTTCTTTATATCAGGTATAAATGACTCGAGCATTTTTCGATCTACGACCTTCACGGTAAAAACGTTGATTGCGCTGTATTAACAATTTAAAATACAAAGTGTTTAAGCTATCAGTTTTCAGCGTTTCTTTCGTTTTTTTTTTTTTAACTAACAGATGTGTGAAAGAAGCGAAAAATAGAACAGCGTTTGAGGACTTTTTTTAACCTACAATAGGATTCAATAGATTTTTTAAAATTTATCGTGGTTTATCATTAGTATAAATATTTTCAAATTGATATAGTTATTATTGTTTTTACACTATATGGCAATTTCGTAATTATATGATTATAAAAACGTGTTTAATAGCACAAGATACATACAATAGATTTTGAGTTAGAGAATTCTGAAAATTAGATAAATATTTTCAAAAATTGTACAACATTACGTTTATTAAATACGCTGAGGAAATTCTACTATTTCAGGCACTAGAAGCTCTGCAGAGAAATCTTCCACATGTACGGGAAACATCTATTCAAATCACCGTACTATGTACGAAAGATCTTGGAACTTTGTCTTTCTCCGTTGTTTTTCAGAAATTTATCACTTAAGAGGAAAACGCTAGAGGCTATAACAACACTATGCATATCTTGTACAGTGAAACATCACCGTGTTCAACATTTTTCCTACCTACTTAAAATGTATGCCATACATAAAACTTGCTATACTCGAAATCTTCATACTCTGTTTAAATTTCTTACTTCGTTGGACAATTTCGAAAATGCTCAAATCTCGTCGAATATCATACGATGTTATTCTCGACATTTCGTTGACCTATTTCCAGTGATTCCACCGGATGTGTGCATTGGCTAGATTGTCCTTCAATAATAAAGCGACTGTCTACAATGAGAAGTGGACTTTCTATTCTCCTATCTTTCGCCATTTTTCTTAATTTCAACGGCCGTGCTGTTTGCCCTTGACATAATACACCATCATCGTACGCTCTTTCAACCCCTTAGCGACCGTGGCGTTTTAAATGACGAGGTAATAAATTGCATCAGTCGGTGGAACGACCGCTCGTAAAACTTGGCAACAGCTTAATTAGAAGCGAACCGGTCAATTTGCGGTAAGTGATAAGGCGAAGGAAACGCGAGACGTTTAATCGGTCGGGTTTCGATCGAATCGTGCGTTATGGTCGGGATAAAAATTAACTCGTCAATTTGAATTATCTTGCACCGGACGCAACACGGCAGTGAACTTCCTCCTTCGAATAATCATCGATACCGAAGATCCATTCGCTCGCGGCATTTGATCTAACCCTTTACCCGGCTATTTCTTCACTGCTATGGTTTCCAACGTCTGCGTCGTATTGTTACTCGCTATATTATTTTCAGAGTGAAATTGTGATGTAACAAGTCGAAGAAATAGAAACGGCTACTCTAAGGGTGAAAAATTTGGAAAGTGAAATAAATTGAATTGTTGGGAAAGCACACGTAGGGTTCTACAGGTATTCAGCTGTGGTTCGTTTATTCAGTTATATAATATCCATTGTTTTCTACATTGCGCCACAGCTTTGAAAGCTTCGTCACGTGATTTCCATAGAAAGAAGTTGGCTTTGATGTAAAAAAGAATCAATATCTTTTCATTTAAATGGTTGTAATCTGATGGTGACAAATCTAGAGAATACGAGGGATGCAAAAGAAATCCAGGTAATTGTGTCTGTATTTTTTCTTATATAACATAGGTGGCTAAAAACAGACACATACACTTACCACCTAAATCCAAAATATTAGCAGCACTTCTTACTGAAAACGAACTGAAATTAATTCTACCGAAGATTATCGATCGCAATAATTCCCTGAGAGATTCGATTTTTCGACATAAGCGCGTTACTAATTCAGATTTCCTGGGAATTCGTTTGTGGTTTCGGTGTTTTACCATTTCCCGTCAGCTTCCACTATGCAAGGAAACTTCACTGCTAGCAAGATAACCAGTGTTCGTGAACCGTGTACGTGTGAATCCTAATCCGACAGCAGCTGATGGTCAAACTCCTGTTAAGGGTACTCTCTTCGTCGCCTCACATACCTGACACGTCACGGTTATTGTGATTCCCACATACCAGGAAGTTGCCAGTGTCTCTTCATCGCATCGCGTTACAAGCTCGTGTATATTACTTCAAACAGTGGTGTAGATAACAGAAAATACTGGACTACGTATTATTATTAGACACAGCGCTGATGATATAAGACATGGCTTTGTAATAATAACCAGGGTATTAAAACTAACGACGAAGTAACATAAAATAACATTACGAATATAAAAATGAAAAGACACGTTCATAAATAAGACACTCGACTACAAAAGAATATATCCTAGATATTTCAAAATAATAAATAAAGTAAAAGAAGATGTAACGATTTAACCTAGGACGGTTCAGTACAGGATCCTTCTCTATCCTAGAAGTAATTTTATAACGAAAAGTAAGTAGTATAAGTCAGTTTATCAATTCTCTGTAATAGAAACACATACTGCTAGATAAATAATGGTACACATACCTGTTACGTTTATCAGAAAACTCCAAGAAATTTTATTTCCATTGGTACTATTATGTGTATCTCATTAGCACCTAGTATTATTATTTTGTCAGTATCAAAGAAGCCGAGAGATTGTACTTCGACGTTGGTGCGTCGGCTTTAATACTACGCGTTCGCCCTTTTTCACGCGCGTTTTCCCAAGATTTAGTCGCGCTTTGTTCCTCCATCAGGAATACAATATTTTCTTCGTACCAGTGTCAGTTAGATAAGGGAGGCACGACACGGGCAATTTCAAGGCTGTGGGACGCTTAAAGAGAGAAAGTAGGCGTTTGAAAAAGAAACGGAAGATCGTCGTTCGTTGAGTTTACTACTGGCATGCTGTCCCGATAAGGGTGAATGAATGAAAATGGGGCTAAGCAGCGCAGCCGTAGCAGAGACCCAATTCATTCGGATAACTTTGCGCTCCTTTTGCCGCCAAAGTATTTTTAACGATTATTCCTACTCCCTCGCTTCTCGCCACTCGCGAAAGTAAGACAGACGACCAGCTTTTGTTAGTGGTTAATGGAATCGATGCCGCGTTGTTGGCAAGAAGCTGCTCGATGGAAATAGAAAAGGTATACGATTACGATCGTATGACGCTTACTTCGGTTTAGAATGTTTAATTCCTATCGATCTAATAGGTAAATTAAATGCTACGATCGAGGGATGAATTGTTATACGATAACATTATGTCTTTGAGCGATTTGTAGAGTTTGTAAGGATTCCGGTGAAATTAAATTTTATTCTGTGTAAAATGTAAATGATTTTCCACTTGTTAATTTGGAATTGTTATAACGTTATATCTTTGAACGATTTGTAAAGTTTGTAAGGATTCCGGTGAAATTAAATTTTATTCTGTGTAAAATGTAAATGATTTTCCACTTGTTAATTTGGGATGCTTTCTATCGTGTTTAGAGTCGACATATTTTAAATAGAATTCCAACGTCTACTTGAATTCCATTCAACTGCTGGAAAAGCAGCGAATAAGCGCAGCATAATTGTATTTTGACTACTTATTTGATCGCTACGAATTATTGTTAGCCAAGGTGAGATCGATAAAGTCAACATGATCAAAGCACAATACTTTGTAATACGAACCAGTTAGCTGCAGAACAATTTCGATTCTGAGGATGCTATAAGCTCGCGTTTGTCCGCCGGTGTAATTTCATGGCTCGACTTCAATTATCATACGCGGTCACGTAAATCGGCTCGAGAGAGTTTTCATATCTTCTCTGATCGTCCTGCACACGATTTAAGCTTCATACATACCGCGTATATTCGCATTTCCTATCGATCATTTTGACAGGCAACGAACGCGCGCTTTCGCCTCATACACATACATATATCGGTTTTCAAGCCGGTCGTTCGTGAACGTGACTTATTTACATGTGCATATTAGAGTGATCGTTGTTTATGTATATGTGATTAAAGATTAATCGGATAGCGGATCGTTTATTAACATTGCTCGCTTAGCGGTTGCACGGAATTAATCGCGCGTAGATTTTACAGGCAACTTGTTCGTTTTTCGCTTTTTACGATGCTGTTGTGTGTATACACGTGCGCGCGCACATGTGAAATTTCTCGAAAATGTACAAAAACGATAAACAACGGGAGAAATCGTTTTCAACGCGGTTATGATGCGCTTTCATGACCACCGATGCGGTCATGCATTTTGAATATGCATATATATATATCGATAAATTTCCCTTTCAGTTCCCTTAAAATAGCAAATAGTTTGCTGCTTTTCCTTTTTCGTTACGTTCGTACGTATTTCGATTGATTTTCGAAGTAGAAATGGCAACTTTAAATATGCACATGCACGCGAAGCTTCGAATGCTCAGAGCGGTTCTACAGTTTCATTTCAACTTCTGAAAACGTTTGAGGGTGTCGTAAATTGCGCCTTTTCCCGTACTGCGCTGTGGGTTAGGACAACTTTACTACCGCGACACAGAAGATCGGTATTCTTTCGTAAAATCGTTGCAAGAGAATCGTTCCTTCACTGGTTGTATCATTAATTCTGCACTCGGCTAGCATTCTAACGCGTTCCATCAACTCAGTAATTAAAAATCGAACTTATTAAAAAAGATTACGACTGCTAATAACTGATATCCTCTAAAGTGTCTCGGCAGCGTAATTATGGATAAAATTCGTCCTTTTGGAATCACGTTCAGAGAATCTAATTTAAAATTCACGAATTTTCTTCTAAATCGAAACATTCCACGAATTTCTTATTGAATGGTCAACATAGCTGCTAATTGTCTAGTTTCTTTTCATCTTATTATCATTTTCATATATATATTTGATGTTTTATTTTCTTTTCAAAAACGATGCCGATGCCTGTAACATTTACGTAAATTCGTCACGCGTAGGAGACTTTGGAAAGAGGCAGAACGTTTCTAGGTGTAAGATTCATTTGATACTGAAAAAATTATGTTGTAACCGATACTGGACAAATTTCGAGTGCAATTCTCCTTCATCTGACAATTCTTCAAAGAGGGAAAAACTGTCTGGCCTCGGTCATTTTTCGAATTCGTCACGACTTTAGCGGAAAAAGGAACACAAAAGCGCCGCGATATTGTTCAAGAGAGACTCGTTGTTCTTTACGAATTTACCTATTCAATTGAATTTCACGCTTAGCTACCTACGATCGGCTATTGTGCTCGACCCGTGACCTAAATTATTCTCTCTTCCGAAACGGAACAGGAATAGTTTCTACTGTAGTTCAGGCTAAATATTTCTCCACCTCTAGCCATCTTTGATCGTGTCGAATCGGCAAGCACCCTCTCCTCTAAACTCGATCGATTTCGATAAGTGTCATGGAGAATTTTACGACTGGTTTAAGCTTTGTATCGATCCCTGAAAGTCATTGTAATAGATTGGCACCTAAGTGACCAAAGCCATTTAACGGCAAGTTAGTGAATTCGAATGGAAATGTTTCCAGCGAATAACAGAACCATTATTTTACTATCCTCCGAATTGTCCATTGGTCCTTAGCGCTGAATATTTTATTTCATAGCGGCGAGGGTTTGCTATCTTTATGCGATAATTAAATTCGCTTAAAAAGATAAAATAGTTCGTAATAGTTTGGTAGGAAAGCAATATGAGAAACATATTAGAATTTGCCTAATTTTTATTTAAGAATAATTAATTGATCTTTAAGATTTAGTAGAGTGAATTTTTCTTTTTGAGGAACATAAAATATCAACGAATCATTTTTAGATATCAATGTCAAAATCAAATACAAAGAGAATTTCATAATTCGAGATCATCATTGCAGCAAATCTACCTTAAAACACAACCCGTCAGATACATCTAGCTCCTACCTTCGTCTCTTCGCTCATTTCGCATTCTCCTTCGTACCATTCCTCGTTCATCATTCCGCGCCATATTCCAAACACACGGCGAGCATGTCTAACATTAAACGCACTCAGCCAGTTATGCTAGCGCTATTCACGATTTAGTTGCTTCATGGAGTTTCGTCCTCGATCGTTGTTATTAGATTCCGTACAATCTAATAAATCTTACGATTCACGTGTCTTTCTCGATACGACGAACCATGTAACACACTGTTCGAAACCATCAGAGGCTCGCTACTATGAACGGTTCTATCGCCAATCGAGCAAACTAAAGCTTAGAAAGGAAATCTTATAGGCTTCGTAGATCGTTATGTTATTCGCGCTATTCTGTCACAAGTTGGCTGTAAACGTTTACCCATTTATTGGAAAATTGAAATGTAGGTGAACGTATGTGGAATGCAGAATCTCTAGCGAGTAAAGTGAAAGGAAAGGAAGAAGAAGAAAGATGGAAAGGGTTGACGAATCTGGTCATTCGCGCGGGTGGCTGAAAAGCTGACGGAAACGACAAGGACGAGCAATAGGCTGGTAGGCCGTGGCTTGTCATCGATGAAGAATAAATTCCAGGAACGGTACGTTCTGAAATATGATGGTTCGAACAAATAGTGACATCCGTCGTGGCCTGGGGGCCGGCATCGGTGAGTGCTGCATTGTCATTCCGTGCGAGTAACGATCCAATAAAAGGTGAGCGAGAATCGTCACGACCAGTACGGAGAATAATGGCTGCGCGATAGCAGTTCCTGTACGTCGATATGCAAAGAGTTCTTGCTTGCTCGTACGTATAGGCTTTAACGCGACCGATTTCTGCTTTGATTCAAACCGTTTGCTTTATGTGGTCGAATAATAGAGTAGGAGGATCCAAAAGCCGGACCATGTTCGTTAGTGACGAATGGGAAAAACGCGGAATGTTTGGTAATTCCTGATACGATGGAACGAACGTAGTGAAATCTTTGTTATATCACGATATAACATATAATTTAATGTATATGCATAGTTGAAGTGTAAATTGGAATTATCACTTTATTTATTATCTGAGAATGCGGATTTAGCGAGCTGCTTTGAAGCTGATTGAACAGGATAATACGAAGGTCAGAGGGAAAGACAAGCACTTTTGAAATTCAATAATCAAACTGTGTTATTAAGTTAAGCAAGCAAATTTTTGTGATACGTTCATAAGGTTTTAACCATAAAGTACCAGACACATAATGTGGTCTTGTAAAATGGCCCCAATATGCGCTGATCGTACCTGGGAAGCATTTGACTATCCGAAAACTGTGTTATTATTTGAACGTGATTTGACATTGAATATATTTGCTCTGTATTTAATTTCAGAACATAATTTATCATTTCTAGATTATCCACTCTCATCGATCACAAGCGTGACAATTTACCCTTCCATCTCAGCGAAATAATATCTCAATGTAATTGCATTAAACTTTTAACGAGGTTCGTACGTTGACAAATTTTAAAAAATGAATCTGCACTTAGGCGCGTGCACTTTGCGAACGCTCGGTTTCTTCGCTGGCGTGACACAGATAACTTCTATTCGCCGCGGTCCCTTATGCGCCCGAGTGCGTACGCGCTGCGGAACTCGTAATTAGTTTTCCATTGGACCGAGCTCGTTGTAAAAACGTCGCGGCCTCTTGGTCGTTTCTCAGCCACGCATAAAACGGCGAAGGTTTGCGTTCGGCTTGAAAGCGGCGAACAGAACGCGATAACGAACGAATGAAACGGAAAATCGGTGAAAGAAAAGATCGTAGTCGGGCTAACTCGTTGCTGTTCGTTAATCCTCTCGTATTCGACGATAACGATAGGTTTGTTAGACGGAAAAATAATGTTGCACGCGAGGAACCAGAAATTTTCCGTCTGAGAGAACATTCTTTCGTTGGAATGAATTTATTAATGATGTAAGAAACATAACAAGATATAAATACATTGCTTAAAACAACCAGAAGATCGTTTTTTGTGTTGCTACGATTTTTACATCTACCTTTTGCATTTGTTCGCTTCTTCTAACGACAGTCTTCGAATCAGTCTTTGTTAAAATATATAAATAATATTTCAATCTATGTGAGGATTACGCAACTTTCACGATTTTTCGCGATTTATACGGTACGATAATTACAAATTTTACGCGCAATATATATGCGCCGTATCAAACAATCTAATCGCACGGTATTTCTGATAACGACGGAAATAAATAAATTGCCATTAATCCGCGTGAAAACCAAATCATAAAAGCGCCAAGCGCAATCAAGGTATTAATCAGCAGGAAATAGGCGGAGAATGGAAGAAAGAGAGAAAGTGGAATTGCAGTTGCTCTCATCTATGCTTCTGCGATATTTAAACGAGACACGCGAAGGCATCGCGTAGCAGCGTTAATCATTGAATCATGGGGATCGACGAGTGGAAAGTTTTTGGAAACGAAAGCTGCTCGTTCGTGTAACGCGAGTTACTCATGAACTTGCAAAGGGTAAGTGGGAGGGGATGTTGGAAGGGGAACGGGATGGCTCGTGTTCCGTGGAGTCGAGCAGAAGGGGTTGGTCGTTCTTCTTGGGCGATCGATGGCGCCAAACAAGATTTCCGGCGCAATCATTTTTACACTCGTCAGCCTGTAATTACGTGTCATTAGCGGCGAGAGGAAATTTCACCAGGTGTCGATTTTCTGAAAGCGCGAGACCATCTGAAACCTAGTCGGTCGCTACGTTCTCCACGCCTTTCACCCTCTCTTTCTCGTTTTAATTGAGACGACTGTTCAACCTACGTTTCGCTTCGTATAATGAGCATTTCAAAACTGATGCATATAAGTGTACACACAGAGACGACTGTACAGAAAATTGGATTTCCCAGATGGCCTTAAACGTCGTACACTCGCCCCCGTGCAATTAAATCATACTACGAACAAGATTTCTTCGTTATCCTTTGTCACGATCGTTTCTTGTCTCTACCCGATCTTTTTTCGGTTCTCGTTCCTTTAGTCATGGAATTGTTCGCAAAACGGATTCGCGATTTCCAATTACTCGTGCTCACTGGAAATTACGAGACTCCCCCTTCCTTTCATGGACGCGCTAATAATTTTAATTGATAGGATTTCGTATCAATTGCATCGGGCGATAACTGGCGAACGACGCAGCCGTCGAACTTGTTTAATTAGCTCGTCGATTTGCAAGGCGTTTCAATTAATTTTTCCTTCTCGCATTAATTAACTTCTTTCGGATTATAAATTTTCTGTGTGTCCGATTCGAGCAACATTCGACCTTTGCCTATCGTTATGAGCCCCGAATGTTAATGGATGCGTTTAATTAACGCGTTACACAACGTTTAACGCAATTAATCGTTTCGAGCGCGCCTCGTGATATCACGGTGATATCATCGTACCATTTAATCAGGAAAAATCGGTCTCTACCCGCGGTTTTTTCCTTCCGCTGCCTCATTTTTCCCTTTTTTCATCGTTCCATGTCATGAAATCGTGTAATCAAACTCACCACCACGCTGCGCTGTCTCCGGGGAGTTGTATCGTTCGATTTCGTCGCGATAATCCAGCCGCGCCTTACCACTACTTTTCTGCTTCCGCTTGGACGCGACGTATTTCACTTCGCCTCGCCTTAAAACATACTTTCTACTGATATCGAGACTTTAATCCTTCGTCTTGCACTCCATCATCGACAACACGACCGTTCACAACCGCTCGTTCTTCTTTTTCCTCGATCAACAGGCCGTGCTCGATCTTCGAACATGGACGAACTTTCTTTCACACCGAGTACTTCTTTTTTCCTTTCATTGAGAGCAGTTCTTCGGATCTCCTTTCCGTTACTTTCCCCTTCTTCCATGCGTATATTCAATTCATTTTTCCCAAAGAATTTACCCTTCAACGACAAGGTACATGTTGGTTAGTATCTTTGGGAATCGAAGCTTTTATTTTCTATCTCCATGATTTTCAAATATATTTTTGTATCGTTGGAACACGAATTAAGTTAATCTATGATGCACAGATGGAATAATTGTTAGTACGTATGGATTATGATACACATGTATTGTATCATGAACGTATACGTACTATGATACTTTACCGTAACATTGTACAGAGGAGATATCGTTAGAAAGATTAATGGCATATATCAGCCATTGAAATGGATCATAAAATCTTGAGATTTACGTCGTAAGCCTTAAAGAACTATTTATAGTCTTTCTCCATCTACGAGAAGTTATTTGTGTTGGTAAATCGTTGATACGGACTATTAATAGAAAGAACAAACCTGACTGACCTGGTGGTTTTTTTAAAATTGAGCTAAGATTCCGAATGATTCATCGACCGTGACTATTTGCGCACTTTGTTTAATCTATAATGATAAATTGATAGCAAGTAATCGTCGAGTTGTAAGAAACATTTTCATAAAATATTTTCCAACTGATCAAAGATGGTGGCAGTTTTCGTATTAATTATATGCAATTCCAAAATATACAATAACGCGGAAGTTACTTTATAATGTTCCTTAACAGGTTGGAAACAAATCTAACTCTGCCATTTAATTGCATTCTCCTTAGTCAAATCCTACAAGAACGGGAACGTCAAACGGGACACAATTAAATAAGACTTTTTGCCATTACTTATAGTCGTATAAAAGACTCGTTTTACTTTGCACAGATTTAATCCTGTATCTCATTTATCCCTTCTTCGCTATACTTCCTGTACTATTCCATAGAACGAGATGTACTTAATCTTGCAGGATTATCTCCGATCAAGAGAAAAAAAAACCGCTGAAAAACGTATCGCCGGTGTTACCAATTACAATCAATAGGAAGTCCAAGACGAGCGGTACGAAAAGGACCTTTTTAGGATCGGTCCGATTCTCAAAAGCTCGCCTGTTTACAAGTCCGTCCCTTCGTTTCACCGGATTCTCTGGCTCAGCGATTTCCATCGTTCTTTTTTCTTCTAGAACAAATAACGTTGGCTTTGAGTCGCAGTGGTTTCGAAACAACGCCACCGCCGCGCAGTTAACCAGCGAACCGAATTTCCCAATGGCGTACCAGGCTAAAAGACTCGGATATCATCCTCTGTGGCAAATTATTAATGCGCAATGTAGTATTCCTGCATACGTAACAATCATCATTGAGTCGTATCGTTCGGTTGCGCGTGCTGCATAATATCCAGCAATTTGTCAACTATAATACACGTTCAACTTCAATTGACACGCGTGCGATGGAAAAGGATGGCGGTTCAGTTTGTTTGTAATTGCAACGCTCCGAAATGATACCCGGTATATAACCGCATGAACATCGGCTCGTTCGGTTTATATCTTTTTCATTAATTTTCCATTAATCCACCAACGTGGCAGAACGACGTGGTATATTTTTATAGTTCGTTTCAAACGAGACTTAAATACGCTTGTTACATAATGGACGAATTGTAGCGGAATTATAATTTATGCATAACCTTCTGCTACATAATTTCGCGAATTTCGAAATTGGAATTTCATACGTGCAAAAGATTTCACATGATTACAAATGTTCCGGGGATGATGCGAGATAAGTGATAGATTAAATAGTATTGAGCGATTAAAAGAACAGTTAGGCTTGGGTCATCTGTTATCCTAATGACGAATGTGTGACGGTGGTTGTACAGCGAAATATTGATGTTTGTTTAACGCATTGCAGTAAAATGACGACTATAGCCACCGCAAGAAATTGCATTTAGTAGCCGTTACGAAAGAACTGTGCGGCAAAGTTAATACGTATTGAGCAATAATATTCTGTGTGAGACGATCTATTCAATAATAAGTAATTTACCACCCTTCCTGATGTCACTGCTTTTCATTGTTCATCCCTCACGCTCTTAATGGGCATATTTTTCTTACGAGATGTTTTGCGGATTAATAAACAAACGAATATTTCGTTCGACGATTCACAGACCCCAATTTATTAAAGAAAAAAACTCTTTCATTGTATTCCACAGTTGCATTTCCCACGATCCACGAGCTACGGTTTTAACTATTGTTTACTCTTCGGAATATTAAGAATGCTAATGGAACACTTTTCTTAATGGAGATGTGATACGATAAATTTGTGCAAGAGCGCTATTTTCATTAGGGACACGTGGGGGAATAATCGTACGATGGGTTTCACATGTGATATGCTTAAACGTATTAGAGATGCATAGTAAATTAAAAATATTGTGATCGAGGAAAATGTTTTACATTTTGTAGTTTAATATTTTAATTAATCATCAAATCTTAACGTATTGTATTTACATTTTATAACTAATGGCTGATTTTTTATGTTGGACAACATTTATCATAATAAACATTAAAATAATGTTAATGATTTGTTCCATATAAGCATAATTGCCAATTAAATTTCCTTTCATATTTCATATTAAAATAAACGTACAATTTTCCTTGTTTACGTCACGTTCTCCTCTGAAATAGAATTTTTATTTTATTTTCAAACACCAGTGAGAAAGTAAAACGACATTCGTGAGTTTCATTCGATAAATCAATTTCGCTATTCAATAAATTGCTTTAAAACGGTTGAACATAATCTTTAACAAACCTCAAAATTCTACCCCCATCAGATATTATATATTGCTCGCCAAGAAAAACTGCTTAAATAAGAAAAATCTCAAATGTAATTAGATCTTAAATAGGAAATCCCACAATGGTGTTGCGATCTTTTGTATTTCATACTACTATTTAATTAAAGCTAAAATCATAATTTCACGATAATTCTCGATACTTGGAAACCTTCATGCCATTTTTCACAACAAATTCTGATTTTACTGAACAAATCATAAAAAGGAACTGTTACCACACTGGAAAATACGATTTGCATAATTTTCATCGCGAATGCCGTGAGTCTTAATCCGACGCTACCGTGCATCCAGACGCTTTCAATTACTTGCAACGTCACCTCGTGTACCGCTAAAACATCGGTTGGTACGACGCGCTGGGGACAGAAAACTTTTCAGATCTTTTTGAAACGGCGCGCGAATTGCAACCCTCGCTTAAATAGACACGTCGTGGCTACCTAATTGGATTCAAAAGATTCTAGCGCGTGCATCTTCGTAGAAACAGCAACCTACTGAAATAACTGCACGATGCGTTTGCTATACGTACGCGCGTATGCTAGAAGAAATAGAGAGGCCTGCTGGCTCGTGTAATTATTATTCCAGCGGCTGAAAACGTTGGCTGTGATGTTGACGTCGCAATTAAACGTATATTATTGCTGTAAACAGAACGGCAAGCTGGTCCCCCGACGAGTTCGCTGCACCGCGGAACGCGTTTTCGTAATTTATGGATCTCTCGTCTTTCTTTCGTGCTTCTTTGTTTCGCAAATGGTAGGAGGAAGGGCGTGGATCGTTGGGAAGAGATCGGACGAGGGGAACAAAGGGGTGGCACTGGCAAAGGTGGATCCTAATTAGGCGTCACCGGTAAAAGAATAACGTTTGGTATTAAATGATGGTTATCTAGACAGGATAGAGACGAAAGGGGATATCATGGCGAATTGGATAACACAATGGCGCAAAGCGCATTTTCACGAGAAATTACGATGAAATATTCGTGCGGCCAAGCACGAAACTCCTTGTTCCCAGTCGTAAAACTCTGACGATAGGAACTGTCGAGTTGGTTCAGGATGAATCGCTGGGTGAGCAAAGGAAAATCAAAAGCAGAGGAACATTTGAGAAATTAAATCCTTTTTATGCAATTAACACTATGCAAAATGAAATTTTTCTCGTTATTTTATATAGCCTGTTTTAAATTTTATATATGTACGTTGATGATACGTAAGGTTTCTGGGTCCTCTATGGAAGATAGGTTTTCGCTTTTAAGCGTAATTAACTTTGTGTTCTGTCCTTGCCTGTTCCAATTAAATGCCTTGCCTCAGAGCATTAGCTTTTCACAACTTCCTATGCTGTTTGAATTCAATTTTTGTCTTCTACTATATTCTTGAATAATCTGCATCGCAGTTTCAGGTTTTTGAATTTAGAAAACGGAGCGCAGTTTCTTGTTATCAAATAGCAAAGTTGTTTTAATTTAATGCATGTCTTGTTTCGATTAATCTATTATCCTCTATCGTGAATTCCATTTGAAAGCTCAAGTACTCAGTAGATGGAACTTTAACAATTTTAAAATTAATATTTCATAATACTATCCTCTTCTATAAATTTTTCTTCCAGTTTTCGACAACGACATATTGCAAATTGTAATTAACGAAAAATCTGCTCCGTATTAATGATAATTTTATATAATATTTATAACAATTTCATTTATAGTATTAAAATTAGAAAATATAACAATTAATGATTTCATACGTTTGATTAGTAGTTGAATAATCTAATCACGCTTGACTCTTTGTCGACTTATTCAAATTGATTCATATTAAAGAATCGTTAGGTTGGATATAATTAATGAAAAGTTCGTTTCTCACGGAGTTAATAATCTCGACAATACGGCTAATTGTACGATATATGTAGTAATTAATGCTTTAACTTGCTTAATTAGAAAACTAAAGAGCCTCGTTATCTTTCCATTTTCCCTCGTGAATCGAGTAGAAAATTTTCTGAAATAAAAATGACGCTCCACAGTAGAACGAGTTCCACGTTACTTACCTCGGAACGTATAAACCAACCGTATTTAATTTTTCCCGACGACTGCGGTCCGTCAACCGTGGCTACCCCAAATACGCAGATATACGCGATTAATCTTGAACACAACGCGAAGTCGTTTTTTAGCGGTTATCAGTGTTGCATCTTCTATCGAGACACACTTGGAGAGCGTACTCCTGTTAACTTTATAGCGTTGCCGATAAAGATGATACAATGATAATGTCATCCTTTTCCCTTAGTCTATCTCTCGTTGGTTTTTCTCTTTATTCTCATATTGATACGGTAATATGGTAACGTTTAATAAACGCTGTTTATGATTAGGTAGTTCTTTGTAAATAAATAGGGGTTGCGTTCGGTGGACGATTAAAAGAAGAGCAATAGACGAGGGAGATTTTTAAAAACGATGAAGAGCTTGACGCAAAACTGCTGAGAACAAAGATTTCTTTTATCTATTTCTATTCTCTTTACTTTGTTTCGTTCTATTTTCTTTGTATTTGGATATGCTTCATTGCATATAGTTTTCTTAGTGGAATAAAAAGCTTGTCATTCCTTATCTCTGGTTTCATTCATCATAGGCTTGTTTGTTTTTCCTAGTTACAAAATATCATAGAAACTCGTATCATTTCTTCACTCGTGCTTACCTGTTTAATGCAACAGAATGTTCAATAGTAGCACCCACCTAATTAAGCAATATACTACACTGGTAGATCGTGTATTCTAAAAAATCATCGGATATAATCGACAATTTCTCCATACCGAGATAAAATTTCGATCTTTGAATTTATTTAAATAATTTCTACTATTTCCCATCCTTCTCTTTCTCACCCCTCTTCACCTCTGCTATTCATCCTCTCCCTATATTCAACCATCCTATATTCAGCCCGCATCAGACAAAAAAGAAAACATTTCGAATAATAAATACGTATCACCAGATCACAGTGTCGGCACCAGCGCGAGGAACAAAACGAGAAGAAGAAAAAAGAGGGATGATTTTCTGGAGACTTCGATCCTTCACGAGAGATTGGAACCGGGGTTGATTATCGGATCGATGGAAGACAACGGTACGCGTGGGAGTACGCGCGTGCATTTTCCCAAGGTGTAGCCATTGTCGATGATGCTCTTTGATCGGCCGGCCTGGTTACGATGGCGATGATGAAGGACTGATTACGCCGCAGCGCACAGTCGTCGAGGTTTAACAAACCTGGCTGAGATGCGTGCGCGCCAGGGATGAATGCAGCGCGAGAAGGGTGGCGGCGGTCGGTGATCACAAAAGAGCACTGCGCACCGTGAGCGGGAAAACAATGCGCGGGGAGCATGCGTGCTCGACCTGGCAAATGAAAACCGACCCGGCGAAACGAGAGCACTTTGCGTGCAAGGAATTACCTCGCCAGACAGATCGGGGAATTGAGTGGATAGAAGAAGATGCGGGGATTCGGATAGGGGTAGAATAGGGCGAGCAAGAAAAAAGTTTAGGGATCGCAGCGATGTGTTGGGAAGGGTCGTGTGGTATAGGTGCGCGTCTCTCGAATCGTCTATGATTCGAGCCGTAAGATATTCGTGTCTGCGATGGGGTTACGGTGAAAGAATAGAGGTTGGAATTAATATTCGGATTCATGTTCGTTCAGGTTATCGAAATTTTCTTCGGGGCAAAAATGGCATTCCTTTTGGTTTACTAACATGGTTAATCTCGTGCGAAGGAAGATGAAAATATCAGGTTTTCCGAGCCACGTACACCGTCGTTCATAAATACGAAGACAAGTAACGATAAACACAGACACACTAAAAGCAATGCATAGGTGGATGCGTTAGAGTTCATGAATGAAAGGCAGGTTTCAGGTTCTCACGTGTACCGTGGCTTGTCAGTGGAACGTACTAGTTGTTTAAGGCTACTCAGCTGGGTTTATGCCTGCAGCGATGAAACGGAGCTTACGCCGCGGTATGTTACCTCGTACTTAATATACGGCTGCAGACGGAGAGTGTGCAGCGCAACGCTGCTGCGAACTTACACCGTTCTGGGTCACCGTATGCAACTACGCTAACGAACGAGGAAGGAGATACCTAACGAGGAGGAACTTTCGAATCTTCCTAGCGAAGTGGCGTTCCCGTCGAGAATTAGTTTAAAATTCATACTTTCCGCGAACGTGGCAACGGAAATTTCTGCTCTTTCTCGTTGAACTTTCTGCCATAGCGTTTCGTTTCATCAAATTACACAGGGTCGTCGTTCAATGGCAACGGATTTCACCGGATCTGGTTGGGTACAAATCGTACAACTTCGCGTCGTCTCGAACGGCTGGTTGTAATTCAACTTTCGCAGGCATAATTAACGACACCGGAGAAAGGATGTGTAGGGTGCAAACTTTTAACGACGACTGTACGTACGGTGTAGGATTCTCTGCGGACTGCGCGCGACAGCTGAGTTCTGCTTCGGTCACGACTCGCTCCATTTCAAACTCTTTTCGACCCCTAACTCATCCCTCTCGTATCCACCCCGTTGCCATCTCCACTGGGAAAGCGAAGCTCGATGCCACGCTCGAACCGGATGGACCCAATCCTCCAAGCAACACTCTCCTCGACCGATTCAACCCTGTCGTTCGACTTTACGCTATCTCGCATGCTTGTGCGATACCATTCAAATCACGGCCATTTCTGACGATTTAAACAAACGACTCCAATTTGCATGGATGCCAGCCGGAAATGTAAATCGTATCGTTCGGCGGCGACGTGAATGCGATGTTTGAAACGTGGCGTAACGCGCGACTATTTTACGGAGCGAATGTGTTCCCTCGGAAAACTCCGAGCGGAAACTTGCGTTACGGATTCGCTCTATTTTGCTGCAGGTAATGGTGTATGGCTTCGTTGAGGTTTGTTTGATAGATTCGCTCGCTGCGAGATTTATTCTTCCTGAATATGTTGCGCGTCTCTTGTTCGTAAACATATGACGCGAGAAAGGAATGGTTAAATATTTAAACATGTTTGGTATTAACTTCTCTTTATGTTTTTAGTTTAGGTATTATGTTTACTTATTGTTCAGAATTTAAGAAAATCGCAAGTCGAAGATATTTTTATGAAATAGTACATTTTAATGATTCTTATAATGCGTTCTTTGAATGGTTTCACACTAATTGACTTTAGTGACGGATTGTTTACAAATAGCAATAGGATATTTTCGAATAGCGATGAGATATAGGCTACGGAAAATTGGAAGTTTGTCATCACTTTGCTGATTTCGAATTTGTGTAAGGAATATGAACAGGTAGACAGATGGATGGATAAGAATTTTTGTTCATTTTCATTAAAGGCTGCGCTTAGGAATTTTTATCTCGGAAACATTTTTGTCAGACCTAGGTAATATAAAAATCAATAGCGAAATCGCGAATGAAATTTTATTTGATATGCGCCATTATGACATTCGGCCAGCCAATTAGACCATATCGATCATTTCCTAAATCTTTTATCTTCTGGAATAACACATAGAAACTAATAAAACAACATAAGACACTTCTTCTGTGAATAATATAACTCTAAAGTCTTAGGCAGATAGAAAATTGAAACGAATCACCGGCGAGGTCTTTGTCGGGCGAATTCTCCGGCCGATAGGCTGATAAAAAATTCCACTCGCTTGGTAATGTAACTTTTTGCCGACACTATCCGTGAAATTTTCAGGCACCGAGCCAATCGGTTTCCTCTTCCGTCGCGATGTTAGCTTTCGCCGGCTTTAATGTGCAACTCTGTCGCGGAACGTCCCGTTGCAAGCCGCAAGTTCGACGAACTTCGTCGATATCTTCTGGCATGAATATCTAAACGTATTAATTAACGAGTCTGTCCGAAAAGTTTCGTCTGGCGCAGTTCGTCGTTCCGCGTCTGGAACACGAAAGGCCGGCATAATAAATGTCGCCGTCACACGGCCAAAATCGTCGGCATTTACGTTTTCAAAATTTTGTCTCGCCACTGCTCAGATATTAAATGACTTACTCGGATTAACGGCGCATACCAGTATGATGTCTTTTGTTCGGAACTGAATTCTATTTTCTTTTTTTTTTTTTGAAAGTACAGAAGTCTAATCAGAATCGTGTACCGATGAATGATACGAAGAATTATTTATTTAAGTTTTCTGTGTCATTTTAGTAACTAAATATTAAGCAATTCGAATTTAGAGTTTCATAGAACGTGTTAAAGCGATGTTTTTGTAGTTCCATCAACACAGCATTGTATTCCTTTCGAAGCGAGCCACGATTATTTGAATTTGAATAAAAATATCATCGAATATATTCGTCGCGCTATTCACTGACAATATCCGAATTGAATTTTAACCTGATCTCGCGTAAGCTGCGTTTTACACGGACGGAAATCAAGAGCGAATATAGCCAGTGGATAAAGCTCATTTTCAATACGCGAACCAGCCAGATCGCTAGGCTAGTTCACGTAGGTGACATTTTAAGCCAAACTTTCGGGTAGTCGAGCGTCGGTGTATAACGTATTCAACGCGAGTGAACAGAGATTCCGATACAGTCAGTGTGCCCTCCTATAATCGAATTTTCCGCTACGACTACTTGTTTCACCACCGATAACTTGCCGCCGGTGCAATAAACGTTTTGTTCTTTTGTATGGAAAGAACGGGCTGGATCTTTATGCGGTTTTCATTTAGTTCAGCGTGCTCGTTCGTTTTTCCGGATGTTTCAGAGCTGTGGCTTGATTACGTAGAGGATAAAGTTTATTCCGCAGATGATGAAAGGAAGATTTTCTTGCTTAGATGTTCCATATTTTGCTGTATACGTGTGGCAAAGTCGCAAATTAAAACATATACGAATTCACAAAAGTATTTCGACATTTATAAAAACATTTCATGAATGCATTATATGCGATTATAAAAAACTTTTTGAAATTTCATATAATGAGACACGATAGTCACGATTACATTGGTACAACGCGAGACGAATCTGAAAATGTACATGGAAACTGCAACATATACAGTGCAACGATATCTTTCGCAGAGAACACAAAAGTATTTAAACAGTCAATTATCCACAGTTAAATCCATTACACCAATAGGCCTCGCAATTCGATGAGACTATCTTTAACATTTGTTATACGTACATTGAAGATGGCCATTCGTGCCGAATATTAATTTTTGTTCCAAATATACGTTAGAAATAGATATCTTGTAATCGCTATACACATTTTCAAATTAATTTCACATTCCAATGTAATCATAACACTTGTATCTCGTCATAGTGGTAATGCGATTTCTTTGTGTTTTATATAACACACTGAATATCCATGAAAGTTTCCTACGTGTTAATGTGTAATAAGCGTGGAAATACTTTCTTTCGCCGCTGTATATACGTGAACCCATTTTTCAGTCAGTCGACACGTTTCTACGGTCATAATTACAAGCGCGAGGTGATCGAGGTATTAACGAACGGGGCGCGTGCAGACGACGAAATCCGCTTGGAAACGCTGGTACAGCTGAAACCTAATCACGCGCGGCCGCCGAATTACATTCAAGCTTACGGACAACTGCGTTAAATGGAAATTGTAGGCTTCGGGGAGGGGAGGAGTGGGAGGTGTGGGGTACGGCAATCGCAATTGGGCCATTGTTTCGATTGCGTACAGACATTTTGGGTAACTGCGCTTTCGCGGATGCCAACGCCCGCCACCGACGCCGACGCCGCGGTATACGTCATGAAATGCCGATACGCGCGCAGATATGTACCTGTCGCCGTATCGAAATAGTTTCCGAGCCTGTCGATTACGTTATTTAGATAGTGGACGCGATACGCCACCGATATCGTGCTCCTGTTAAACGAGTCCTCGACGAAAACCGCCGCTGGAGCTCTAGGCTAGCTATGTCACACGGTATCGATATTTTTGCGCCAGCTAGACGACATTTCGCTAACGCCTCGCTCAGACGCCCATCGATGTACGGATTTACGGCTCTGATATTGTATCGCTGTAATTGGACAGTAGGTTTCGTTGAAAGCATGATTCCCTTTGTAATCAACACTACGGAATCCAAACTATAGTGATTACTCTCAAGTTTTTTTTAACTCTTTTAAGACTGCTGGGATAATTACGTGACGAGTTAACTTTTTAAACGACTGCTGAATCGCTGGAATTTCTCCACATCGCTGAAGACTTTTAGAATATAGGACTTTATCGTAACTGGCATTGCCATACGTCTCGCTTAAAAAATTATATTAGATAGTATAATATCAAATTCGAATGCGTTATGACTTGCATTATCATACTGTTGCATTCGTTATTGAAAGAAAAATTCATCCGGGACGAGTGAACTTAATGGATTCTTTGCTGTCAAAGAATAAGGATCAAAGAGGATACAGTATAGATAAAGAGAATGAGATATGATTATCGAGAGTTGTAGAAGTCTCTCTGAAGTTCACCATGGAAATGGTAACAATCTCGAGAAGAATTACGACGAATAGTAAGTAAAAGACGCGGATTATTAAAAGGTAGAAAACTTCTACCGAGAGTGACGAATACAACGATAATAGTAGTTATTTTGTGAATTTTATGGGTTCTTGATGTTTACGTGGGTTCGAGCAAAGAAAATGGCGAAAGGAAGCGTAGGTGAGCCCGGAGTTCGTTGGTGGATTGATGTATAGACATAGAGCTATCTATCAGACCCATGTCTCCGCGTGAGGACGTTCGACGCATCGAGATAAGGTACTGTATTTGGAATGTTTACGATAGCTTCGGCGTCTAAATTGCATTCTGTATTCTATTTCCTTAATGTAAAGGGTTTGCTTGATGGTATGTGGTTTTGTAGAAAGTGTATAGGTTGCTGTGATTGACGAGTATGAGACGTCAGCTAGTTCAACAGGAATAAGTTACTTCGTATCTTTAAAGTAAGGTAAATATACGGAGATTTGATGTAT
The DNA here is from genome assembly GCF_024516045.1 of Bombus affinis. NCBI lineage: Eukaryota > Metazoa > Arthropoda > Insecta > Hymenoptera > Apidae > Bombus > Bombus affinis. The sequence goes on from NC_066347.1 coordinate 16,902,113, forward strand.
GGATGAAGAATCTGTTTCAAGATTGTTACAGTTACCTTGGAAATTCGCGAAAACCATTTTCTAAATTTCTGTCCATTTGCGTTTCTTATCCTTCTTTCTTCCATCTACGTCTCTATTACGTACGTGTGATACAAATTTCCTGGTAAATATAAAAGCACGCGGGCTTAGGTTTTTACAATTGATAAAATTGAAAGAACATTATCTGAACAATAACAGGAAAAATTTTGTGATAACGCCCTCAATATTTAATGGTAATCGAAGCTCAATTTAAGTTGAACATATTGAATTTTCCTTGTCTGTATGAAAAATGTTCAGGTAATAATTTAGTCTATAAAAATCTACCAACTTCTCCACTTCTGATATCGTTAGCCATTAAAATTTAGAGATATGGCATAAAACCTGGGGCCGCGCAAATGAATTCTGATAGATCTACGTTTGTAAAACAATACTCGATGGTCAGTCAGAAATTCGAGAGGAAGAGAATCGATGGAAAACCATTAGCGACGAGAACAGGAGATGTCACTGCAGGACGAAATCTCGCGTTCGATTTATCTTTCGCTGGGTCTTCAGCCATTTTTGTTCGCCATTTTCGCGCCTATGCATCATCGTTTTCATTATACCCACGCGTATTTGCCGCCGTAAATTCGTTATGCGAATTTCACAAGCCGACAGGCTCGTCCTTCCCGTAATTGCGACGACGTTGATTCGCACTGATTAATTTTTCCTGCGATTCCCTTTTTCTTCTTCCACGTTCTACCGATGTAATTGAAAAAAAGCACCTAATTCCGAGAGCGTGTTCAGCTTAATCCTTTTTTCGACGGCGTCCTGCGATAACGAGTTTTTCCAAACGAAAGCAGCTTTTTATCGCGTTATCGTTATCCACGATTTCTGTTCCTTCTCGTTTTGCTTACAGCAACGCAACAAACAAGCAACTTCAAATCCGAAAGTTTATCACGACGAAAGCATATTTGCAGAACACACGGGAAAAACATTACAAGTGGGTTTTTTCACGAGATAGCAAGTTGATTTTTTTACACGGCCGTGTTTAACGATTTCATCGTTGTAGCTCAAAGAAACATGAAAATTTTGATCTCGTGGAATGTTCGAAACTTCGCGCAGTTTAACGCGGACAGCAATCAATCGATCGTCCTAATCAGTGGAACAGCAGCGTCGATTTAGCATGGACGCGGCATGAAATATCACTAGTTTGCATGACATTAATTAATTCACGAGTTAGAATTGCGGGTGTGCTTAAATCGTTAGTATGGACGGCTGTAAAGACCGGCAGACCGATTCTCTGGCGTCGGTTAGGCCCGGTGACAAATTGTCCATTGTATCCGTCTGGGTGTGCAACGATTGGAACCTGCGTGCTAGTCGGATTTACACGCGAAATTCCAGTTAGAACTAGCCCGTGGAAACACAAAAGCACGACGTTCGGTGATAGAACCGAATCGGGAAGGGTTAGGATGGGTCAGGAACGACAGAGGATACCGGAAATGGATAGCGCGATAAGCCACTGATTGTGATCCAATAGATCGGCGAGAATCCTACGTTGAAATTAATGACGGTGTCGAGTGTCGCCACCTTCCAAAACTTGGATCTGATAGTCGTTTTTATTTTTGGTATTTAGTTAGCCATTTAGTTAGCAAAACACGAGAAAATAGGAAAAATGTAAAGTTAAATGAAGAAAAGTTACGCGTATTATGGTTGAGCGCTGCTATCATCGTGGACTATACAACTTGAATGCTTTTCGAGATGTTTTAACAACATAACGCAATGTTATTCGCCAAACAGCGGGAAATTTAAAACACACACTGCGAGTAGCGGAAAATTAAACTGTCTGTAACCCGAAAAATAAATCTCATCCGACATTTGTATACGCGAATTATTTTCATCGCCTCTGTGTTTAAAATGGATCTTTCTGAGGAGCACCATTAATTTTATAGACATTTTGCACAACTAACGGTTGTTCACACCGTTTTTATGGTTTCGAAATTATCATAGGTAAGTAATTATCGCGTTCCTTCTGTAAACTAATAGGAAAAATGTTAGTTCTCGGGAAGTAGCTGCGATTTGTCATAGCACCTCTGGCGCTGAGAGAGGCCACGGTAACCGTTAAAGAAGGAAGCGAAAGGGTGAAGTTGACGGGCTCTCGTTCTTTTCTTTAACCTCTTTCTCTCCTCGGCTCTTCCCAACGCCAGTGTAAGAACAGCTTCTTTGCTTTAACGACTGTTTTCTGACCCTGTTGGTCCAACTTTCGGCATCGCTTTCAACTGTCCGTCGCAGCTAAGTTTCTTTATCCTTTTGCTGTTGCGTGAACAAAGTATCAACTGTTCCAACGAAATTGGTTTCGATTCTAAATACGACTACATATTGCTCGTTTTCTGAATCCCTTCTTGTCTATATCGTTTGTTTCACACGCGATGCTTTTAAATAGCTTCTAAATAATTCATCAAGTATTTTACCTGTTATTTACTGCAAACTGATTTTACATGTTTCATATCTCATTGGCATGTTTTTGTTAATTATGATGCGATATCAATTTCAGATTTAGTAATAGTAACGTAAAAATTTTGTCTCTCGTTATTTATTTATCAATATTTCATTTTAATTTATGAAGATCGCGAGGAAAGATCATAGTATTAAATACATTTCCATTTCTTTAAATTCTATCACTGCCAATCGATCTTGAAATTGCTTCATTAATTGGTTTTACAGTCAAGTACTTACGCGTTTCTAGTCAATTTTCTAAACATTTCAAAAATATTGAACGCTACAAGATTAGATTTCCAATCATCCTCTCTTTCATTGTTTCATATTAAAATACATTCTTTTCGTCGTCAAGTATCCTAGAACAAGTATCAGAAAACTGTTTTTTTTCCTATTGTCTTCATATATTTCCGTATTGTTACCTTTGCTACCTTTAGTTTACACATGTTGATAACATTCTTCCTACCGTCACTTTTATTCGATACAGTTCTTTTCGCCTCACTAGATATTTTCTATTTTCAGTTTAACGATTCCTACGATCGCTTCGATTTTACAAATCCTGTTGCTCGCACAATCGACAAATTCTTCCATCCATTGTATCAGTTCGTTTCACGTATTCGCACTGTATATGCACCAGAGCTAGAAAACACGTCCATCTCAGCTTATCAATTCTTCCTTCATCCCCAAATGCTAATCTTTCCACGTGCCAAACTGTCCTACGTTCGCGGAAATTTAAAGATGCGCGAAATGTACAATTATTCGGTAATTTTCCGTTCTATCGTTACTAGCTGCTAAAGCACGACTTTGTAATTACCGATACGAAGACGTACGTCATTTTATGTCCTAGCTACAAAGCGTGGTCTTTTCGACAACGCGGTGGAACAAACGACAACGACAAAGCCGTTCCAACCAAATGTAGTTCTAAGCTCTTTCCGTCGTGTAATGCTGTTTAATGCGAGACGACTAACGACGCGAACTAACGTCGCGCACTCGAGCGCGTTTTCGAACAGAGAGATCGCAGATTTGTGTGTTCCAGGGAAATCGAGAGAATATGTGCGAGGTGGCGGGCGCAACGTCACTGCGGTCTCGCGCAATGCAGCTCTGCGGTGCATCGCACGATGTATCGGATATCCGACCGTTAACGTTCAATAGATTTGCTGTCGCTATCGCGTTGTAAAGTGTCTGCCGCTAATTAAACGTCGCCGTGTTGGTCGACTATTTTCTACTAATTTCCGCTGTTCCACTATATTTTTCTCTAATTGTAATTATACATATGTATACGTATAGAAAACGGCACGCCTCGCTGTTATTATCGACTTTAATATATATCGACAAAATCGACATTCTGAGTAAACAACATTGACTAACATAGCTCTATGGCTATGACAACCTGGTAACTTTATTTCTTGATATTGCCGAAATATTTTCAATTAATACTAATGACGTGTTACAAAATTTCAAATGAATCTTAATTAATACTTTTATTTATTATCCAACGAAAAGCCTAGTGTACGGACATAGAATACGAGAGAAGATATTTTTACGTAGATCTCGGAAAGTTGAACCTGACAAAAACAGATATTAAGGTCAATTAACGATTTTTTCCTATTGGAAAATTCTACGCGAAATGATGTATTGGAAACTGCGTTTAGAAGAAAGTTTTCGTTCACGGTTGAAAAGCGGTTCTACCCATTGTACGATCTACCTTTGTAAACGTTGAGAAGTTTTTGCACACTTTACAGAACAAGGAGTTTGAAAAGTTTCAGTTTGAAGAGCATGAGCGTCCGTATCCAAGATGCAAACGCGCGATTCTGAGAGACTGATGTTAGGAAGCGTAACCTTAGTACACCTTGAAACCCGCCGAAACTTTTACTCTTCGCATTTTTCTTCGAAACAGCGCCTCAAATATTATTCCTTGGGATACGAACGAATTGCACGAGAACCATCTGCGAAAGTGTCTTCGAGTCTTCGAAAATGCGTGTTTGACGATCGACGTCTCTCGCAAATGGAACTCTCGCGTGATCACTGTAGGCTCGCGATAAATATTGAAACGGCTTGTACCAACAAAAAGAAACGCGCAATTGTATATTCGACGCGTAGATTGGTGGTCCCTGAGGCTGAAGAGCTAACGAAGTGTGGCATTCGTGACCGTTTTTGATATTCTACTCCGCGGCTCAATCCCGCGGTACGTTTTATCGCGACCGTTGTGTGGGAATTTACACACGCGGCGACATCCTTGTATACTTAAGCCGTATGATTTATTCACCTTTATCCGGTTCGAATGCGAGCACATACAACTACTTAGGCGAGGTCTTACGCGCGTCGAAAGACCGGAAGTTTTCCTCTAAATCAGCCAGGGTGCAACCACAACAGAAGTGGATGCCGCGTTAAATGCAGTTTCCAGTTCGATCTTCATCCATTCCGGTGTGGAAAACCTCGAAGGAGAAAGAGCACAGGGATTGGTTATGAGGTCTGGTAGAAGGTGAAGGGTGAAACACAGGAAAGAGAAGGGGGAATGGATAGAATGCCGGATAGAAGGGTCGAAACTGGTAGCAGAGAAATACAGAGAGTGTGTGCTTATGCCGAAATTCAAAGCAATCGGCGCAATAAGCGAAACAATAGTGCTTACGAGCACGCCAACTTCGCACCGCGCAACTTCGTCGGCTCGGTTTGGCATGGGCTTCCTTATCTACCCCGGTACCGAGTTATTTAAACTCTCGTATCTCTGCCAGTCCTGTTCTCTGGCCTTTCTGTCGTGTGCACTCCGTGCGTCTCTCTTTCTCTTTCTCCTCCTTTAGTATTCCAACCATCCTGCGCCAGCACCCATACCACCTACGCTTTCCGCTATCCTCTCGCTAATGGCTAATGATTATTGCCGGCCCGTTAGATTGCAAGTGTCTGGATAGCAACGTAGCACAAGCCCACTGTAATAACGATGTTTTATTCACTTGGAGACACTTGATAGACCCTGCTGTCGGGTATTTTGTCAGAAATAACGGATTCACCCCTGTACTTCGTTCATCCCCCCCTTCCCCCAGTTCAAGGCTCCATTGTTCGAATAATAAGAAAATGAATCGACAAGAACCGAGTGTGCAGTCGACAATGACGAGGCTTAAAAATTACGCAAATTAGATTCCGCGATGAATTTTGTTCCGTGAATTAAAGTGCACGATCGCGGTTTATCAGAATCGTACGATGAGTTTGCATTAGCCGAAACCTTCTCGAAATTTATCGTTGCTGCACGCGATGAAGGATGTATGGTACGAAGTTTGGATGTATTTTATTGAATATTTCATTTATGGATTACCGTGTAGGCGTTTGTATTAAAGAAGATAATAATCGTATGGAACAACGGAGACCTTTGAATATCTGAATTCGTCCCACGCTGATTCCACTATAAATTCCTCGTCGAGATTCACTCTCTGGGGTTGTGGAGATGCAGTCGCAACCACCTGAAGAGCAAATCTCGAGGATATGCGTTTAATACCGTTTAGGTGAAATAATCAGCATGATGTTCTTCGTCTCATGCATGGAACAATCAAATTTTCGATTAAACGTTCACTACAAGGAAAATAAAAACATGATATCTGTACCGTATACTATCCGATCTAAATAAACTAAAGCAAAAATCTAAATGCCAAAAAGTCGGCACAAGTATCGCGTTTTCAACCTAACAATTTAATACATCTTGCCCATATATCCAAAGCTAAAGTTCTACCAATATCACTATTTTTTATCTTCACAAAATTTGATTAGGAAACCAACAATACTAAGGACTAAAAATATTGTTTTATATTATGTTATCCCTATATTATCCAGACATAAACATTTTAACGCTTATATTTAGAGTCGAAGTACAGTCAAAATTTATCCTTCTTACAGCACAACATCTGACGAAACGAACAATACAAATGTCGGTTACTTTTTTACTCTTATAGCGTCGCGTTAAAATAAAATCTGGAGTAACGTCGATAGAATGGAAATCGGACTCGCAAAGAATGGGAGTGCACAGCGGTAAATCAGCATAGATTTAACGGTGGAGAGCTTTATGGAGCGTGAACGTAACATCGAATTTCATTAGGCGCGGTTGTGTATCGCGGACAAGAGAACGCGGCAAATTCCTTGTCGTGAAATTAACGATAAGGAATTTGGTTGTTAAACGGGCGATCGAGCTGTGGCATAAAGTGGTAGGGAACCGGGTGGCGGGTGCACTTGTTAATTTCCCACGTTACAAGCGTTGTCGTCGACGGCGTACATGTATAATATGTCGGTTTACGACGTGTTTATTAGAGTTAACCGTGTTGCGGTCCTTGTATATGAGAATACCTGCTCGTTCCGCATAAGCTGACAATTGCCGTGGCAGCAGGTGACAAGCAGTCATCGCGGTTCCGCCGTCGACGAAATCCACGTTACACCTCTCTCATCGTGTATATGAACGCGCGATCTACATATGACGAAATTTATGGCGTCATCCGTCACAAACAGCTCATTGCCCGGTTGCTAATTTTGAATCCGATTCGCGAATTAACGTCCGAAACGTCCAGTCCCGGTTTTCGAGGGTTGCTTTTGCACCAGCTACCCTATTCGATTGTTCTTTGCTCGCAAGTGAGTGGGTAAACCTATTGATCGGTTAATTGAATGATTAATCAGGACCCTGCGGTGAATGTTGTAGTCAGATCTTGTTAAACGTGTTTCTGGTTGCCGAACTAGTTAGTTAAATCGATTCTTAATTAAGATATTGTTTAGTCCTGCGATTAGAACTTAATAAAGAGAAATCAGTGTTTCAGTTTGGTCAGTGTTAGTCTTTGTTGATATACATTGCTGGTTACAAATATTACAACACGTTTATTAGAAAACTCTATCAAATATTCACTCGTATTTTGTTTATTTTATTTGATATTTCATATTACAAGGCACGTATGACGCGAGTGAAGACAAAATTTAATCTGTACCATATGTCATATTTTATCCACATACAGCAAGCTCCTTTCTTATGATCTGGCAATTTTACATCGAACAGGATAATCAGCTGACTCATAATTTGTAAGATTTATTTATGGAGTTTCGTTCGTTTTGTTATCAAAGTTGTTACTGCTATGCAAGAGAATTTGTTACTGGCGATAATTCGTAAAATTTTATTAACAATATTGGACTAATTGCGTGCAAGAACGTTAGTGTATTGGACGTTACATGAATTACAGGGAAAAAGTTATTCATTTTGATTCCTCTGGTTTCACATAGGACATAAAAGATACAATTTATATAAAACAATATAATTTACGTTTTCAAGGGAATATCAAAGAACACGGAAGAAGTACGGCACACGTGATGTCATGAATCGAATTATTTGTTCAGCGAGGATCACGAAGGGAAGTCTCGAGTTTACGATTACTGCAACACAGGGAGAGCCGTGAAACTGTTTGTACGTTGTAACAAACCAATGGTAGTTTTTTAAAGGAAACATTTATGGATTTTACGATGGTTTGGAAAAGTTCAGAGGTGAAGCTTCAAGCGGGAAGAAGTTCTCGAGGAAAGCAGAGAAAGCAATTGCGGTTGCATCATCATCGCGGGGCATCGAAGCGCGACCAACCGTTCAAATCGTTCCAGACTTTTCATTTCAATTTGTGCTTAAAAATTTGTAATACGACTGTAAGTTCCGTAAATGTCACGTAAAAATGATAAAGACGCGTTATAACGTCGATTTCTTTCGTCGAGCGATATGTCGACCAATGGCGCGAGCTCAACTTATCGGTGCTTCATTTGAAAGTGAAAGATAATGGCGGGGAAGCAACTAGTCGTTTCCATTTATGGAATCTATTTCTTTGTTTTCACTCAATTCACTTAACAATAGCCAACGTTGCTTTAATGCATTACATTCACATCTTTTTTTCAATCTAATTCAAAGTCTAATTTGCGTTCCTATGACTCTTAGGACATTAAAACTAACAAGATGATAAAAATGATTAATTCATAATTTTTTACAGAAATTTCATAGATTTATAACGATACAGAACTAAAAAGGATTTAGCTATAAGAAGAGATCAACGAAAATGTGTTAAATAAATTCTTGGAATTTCCTGTTAATCGCGATATTAAAGAATAGAATTCAGTTACATAAATTGACTGCAAAATATTGCAAATAAAAATGTTACGTTAACGCAATGTTGCCTCGTAACTACTTCACTGTTGATTAAAGTGGCAACGTGTTGTAATAATTGCCTTGCAAAACTTAAAAGGAAGCTGTTTCACGTGCATTTTCGTTATTTACCTATTGATGAATATATATCTCCTCCGTGATAGATTCTAAAACAAATCTTAACAGGTTTAATCTTAGACGAAATGCTCAATCCTCGATAGTTTTAATATTAACGTGTCGTACGTTGTTTACGCACGATAGATCGATCGATGTTCGCTGAAATAGCGGGTCTGCGTATCTTGGCATTACCTCCGCTGGATCCAACAATCGCGCGTACAAGTTGCGGCAGATTAGCGAACGAAATACCGCATTGTACTTGAACGTAGAGATTCGTGTTCCACTGCAATTAAATTACGCGAACCATTAACAGATAACGACAGCCCGAAGAAATCGATTTTGGTCTAGACACCGCGTCGATGGGCTAAGTAAATGCGCTGGGAACTGGGTCTTTGGACTTTGATGGGCTAAAAACTTTGTCGGGTTCGTGTTCTCTGGCGAGATTCATCGGTACCGAGTAAATTACGAACATTCGGTGGAATCGAAGTTACGCTTCCAGCGTTTAAATCTTATACTCGATAATATAACTGTGAGGTGATTTGAAATGTAAGATTCAAGATCTGGTGGAATGTAATTATAGGAAAACACTTCTAATATACGTTAATTATCATATGGCTCAGACCTGTTGAAATGTCTACAGTCTACTTAGTCTGATCTATTGCCAAGGAACCGCGTCTTATTCACTTACATCGTAATTCTCGATATATTGTGTATGTATAACGATAAAAACAGGTTGAATATCAATTGGTAGGAAAAATATTGATTCGAGAACCTGAAATTATATGAAATAATCGCAGGAATAACTTGAATATAATTATTAACTCAATAACGAAATAACAAGATGTCGAAGATATCTGTGAAAGGGATCAAAATTATTTTAACAACTTTTATGGTAAATTAACACTGTTGTAAAGTGAAAGAAATTGTTGTTTTATTTATTACACAATTTCCTCTTGAAATATATGGTACATAACGTTTCCGTGTACCACACTTGTGTTTGTAATAAAAGAATAGAATGTTTCCTGTAATAAAAGCAACGAGGAGTAAAGAAAAGGATCTAGGGGAAAAAAGAGAAGAAAGATGCCTTTTAATACTAAAGATTCGTTAGCAAAATTTCCTACTAGGTTCGTGCGTTAGATATGAAAATCTAACGAATTTATGAGTGACCAGTTCTATAAAAATAAAAGACAGACGAGAAAACATATACATGTATTTTATACGAACGAGATAAATAGAAGATGACTTTCAAGAACCGTACTTATGTAATTCATTGTGAATCACCTTGACAGCAAGAGTAAAAGGGTAGATACAAACCTTTAAAGAGTATGTTCAAAGCTCTACATTTACTGTAATTACTTTCTTCAACATTGCCTCAAATATCAAGCTACCATTTTCATCTCGCCGTGTAACTAAAATATTAAAATAATTCTATCGGTACACAAAAAAAAGTATATACATATATATATACACACACACAGAGTACATCGGCAGTGTCGAACGAAATTGGACAATATTTCTCTATTTCGAAACGAAACTGAAGCGTTTGCATTTCATCGATATCTCGATTAATCGGCGCGTGACTCGGCCGATCGGCCTCAGGCGTCAAAATTGACGGAAATTCCAGAGCGATCTTGTCAGTGAGAAATCTAGATTGCCTTTCGTACTGTACATTACAACTCGATAGTCCGAATGTACGGGTGGTCGCGTTACTCCGTATCCTATTGGACAGCATAGTGGCGGTGGACGCAGTTTCCTTGTTCAGAAACTGAGCTGACGGCGTGCAATGTCCGATCCAATCTACGTATGTGTATGGTCTACGGCTAACGGATGCCAGCCCGTTCTAACCGGTCTGGTGTACGGTAGTATCGTCATTCCCTACGATCTACATGGCCGCGTAGGCGGTGCAAAGCCCGATGTAACTATACGCGTGTGGATACAGTCAACCAAGGACGCTGTGTTTGGTGGTACAGTAGCACGGTGCCCCGGAAGCCTTGCCAAAGGCGACAAGGGATGTTCGCTGGCTAAATTGCTGCTACTGCTTGCAGAATATCTCATTTTTAGTTAGTTCTCGACAACTGTTCGAACGCGTTGCGCTTGTCTTTCAACCCGGACGATAGCGGTTTGTCTTTAACACTATTCCTACCCAAAATCTGTATACTTTTCTTATCGCGGATAAAAATCATAAGGAAAACGTGATAAGTATATTTTTTATTCTTTTGCTTTAATGTTACTTTATGACAAGAAAACGGTATTTTAGCATGAAGTAGTTGATAGTGGAAAGAATCAGGTTCAAATATATACGAGTAATTTTGTCGAAGCCAAATAGGTAACATCACGTTTTTAAAAACGTTATGAAAAAGATGGGAAAGACACGTCTAGCTAGAAAATAAAATAAAGGGACTATTTTGAAAAATGAAAAACGTAACTTGTATATTTTTTTCCCTATGGTATTTAAATATGTTTGGTTCAATTAATAATGTTTGCAGGTAAGTGTAAAGTGCTGGTTTATGCTTTCTATACATAATTTCCAAGTTATATATATGTATTGTTGTTTGTTCTGTGTTTTGGCTTTTATAGGGTTTGTACATGTAGTTTGTAATACGATAGGAAATGATTCGCCAGATAGGAGCTAAGAAAATATGACCAATAGACATTTGACTTCGACATTTTTCGGTGTATACAATATCGACAACCCCATTTGTACCATTTTTTGGATTTACGGACAATAGGAAACCCTGAACGAAATCGATATCTTATGTATAACGTGTATGGGGTTGAGCTCGTTTGGATACAGCAAAGCATGGAGGCGAATGTTGGATATTTTGGTAAATCGAGGTCATATCTCGCGAGAAAGAAGATTCTCCTTTTATATCCCATTCTTTGGACAACAATCGCATTCTCGAATCATCTTAACACCCGTACGAGAACCTTCCGTAAAATCACTTCGAAAGTGAAGAATTTTAACTGGAAATAGCCGTCGTTAGAGTGCGTGCGTTTATGTATTTATTGGAAATTAGAAGATGCGAAAATACACATAATGCAAATAATATGCAAAAGTAAGTCCAATAAGAAAAATTATTAAAAACGATTCGAATAACTCTATGGTGGGGTTATTCGAGCCAACAAAAATAGCCAACTAATAAAAGAAACGACGTAAAAGTTCCAGAAATAAAGCGATATACCTATACACGTTACTGAATTCTAATAATTGCAACTGAGGACATTAACCTTAGTCGAAGTAACTTCTTACAATTCTATGATCAGTTTAGACCGACTTAAGAATCGCTCAGAATTGATTTCGACAAATTACAAGGCAAATCACCTAGCCCCCAGCTATCGACCCTACTTTACCCTATTCACAAAGATATGAATTTTTAACCACGATGAAAGACGTTTGGAAAATTACCATTTTTTATTTACCATACAAACTTTGTATTTACTGTTTCCTGTGAAACCCCGTCTTTCCTTTTTAGCTAACACAATATATCGCGGCACACTCGGAAGTAGTGTTTCATTGCCACGTTCGCGTGCCATGAACGCCTAGCAACACGTACTACATAATAATGTTGCAACGTCAATATATTTTGTTAATTCGTACCTGAAAGTTAGTGCCGCGAATAATTATGTTGTAAACTAAGCTGGCTATAGTTCGGAAACTACTAACTCGAAGGCGGTTTCGCCAGGTGATATGATTTCGAAGTAATAGGAATCTCGGTACGATGAAGCTTCGCTGTTGAATCTAAGCTAGCAATGGGAATAGTTCGTCGTAACGATATAAGCTTTTGTTGGATAGCGTGAACTGTGAGCTAAACGTTCCTAACTCCTGTTACTAGTAACTAGTAATTAAGCGAGGCGCTGCTGTGTGAAACGACCTACCCTCTGTTCCACCCACCTTTCAACTCTCCCAAGGGTAACGGAGTAAACCGTTTGTGTCCATGAAATTCGCGCTTGTTAAGTAAGCATGTCCAACGACAACTTTTTTTTCTGCCTTCTATGTCAAGTTTTATTCAATCGACAACATCCGAGAAATATGGAGGGGGGGGGGGGGGTGCGTTGCTTGGTTTCACCGGAATGATCGAATATCATAGTTCTATTTCTAAGTTCCATACCAACAAAGTCGTTATGCATATACTCAAGTGAGTCACTGACCAGGGTTAAGGTTAGGGTTTCCCTTTCTGTTATGGTTAACACGAATCCTACCGTCTTCTATTTAATCCTTACTTCCATATTTGTCACACCTTCGACTTAATTTGTTTTTTAATATTGAATTGGCCTGGAAGTTCAACATGAAGACTACAGGGGAAAAAGATATTGGAAAACAAATTTGCTATCTTTTACAGGGAAACAGTTTTAAAATTCAGTATGTTGTCAATTAATTCCATGATTGTTTGATTTTGAACTTTTCTACCCTTTCCATAGTATTAAAAATATTGCGCATGTTACAATATTATAGTACTGAAAATACTAAGATATATTGTTTGTCTTAACAGATTCTTTTTACTTTTAGCTATTTTATATTAAAATATTTCCTGTTATTTATAACATGATATTGAAATCAGAAAATTAATAAAGACATACCTATCACGATTATTTCCTGCGATGTTCATGTAATGAGAATATAAATAATTAATTATTTCAATTACTGAAAATAAAAGAGAATGAAGCTTCTGTACATTAAAATGTATATATTTTAATAGTATTTGTCTACGAATAATAAACGATATATAGCACACTGGCTTTTTACGTTCATCTTGTAAGATTGACTGAGGAAATGAATGAAGGGTAAATATTTTTATATAACTTTTTCGTCGAGAATTGGATTCCTAAAAATCCTTCCTATAAAATTCTGTACTTTTCAAAGTCTACCAAAGTTCATTTAGCATTTCGATATCCCAGATACTTGGTTTTAAACCTACTTCTGTGAATGCTATTCATTTTCAATGCAAGGTAGTATCCCCAGTGGATACATTCGGAATTATTCACATGAAGTTTCGAAAAACAAGCGGTAGGAACGTCGATTTCGTAACTCAACTGAAAAATTGTATGCACCGACCACCGTGTATTCTTTTTCGAAACATGGTTTCGCGTCGAGAAACAAAATTACCGGGATATTTACCACTAACACATGCCATGAAATGTTTACCAACTATTCTTTCTCGCTGCTTGGAATGCATGGCAGGTTGAATATTCCGGAGCTTCGTTTAATTCAACGTGAAAACGCATACGGAATAGAGATATCAGAATTTTGGCCGCTTACGGGTAGAGTTTCTACACGCGAATAGATTCAAACGTAAATTGTAATATAATCCACGAGATATAGCGGTCGTTTTCCTCTGGCCCCGGTATTAATAACGTCTTAATTGGAAATTAGACCATGACACAGGTGTTCAGCCTTGTTTTCTGCGAGGTTACATTCTGTATCGTATAAATTCGTACAATTAATTAATCTAATAGTAATGCAATATTATTTTACCTATGGGATACTGTACATTGAAGTACACACTCATTTTTGTATCACCTATTCTTAAGGGATGGTAGTTCTTCTTTATTTATTATTCCAAATGATTTGAAAGAATTAATAATTTCCTTCATGGAACCTACCCATTCATAAATAGTCTGTCAACGTAAACTTCCAGGTTATCAAATCTGATTTAAGGGTGAATTTAAATCGTGGTAACGCCTGTTCACAAATAACGTGACTCCATTGTATGCAAGGGCGTTACACGAAAATCTGCAGGTGAACCTTATTCCGTCACCGAGAATGATTTAAAGCGCATTGATTAAGAGATTGTATAAATCGTCTTCTCTACTTTAAATCAGCTTTCCTAGCATTAATCGTCACGAACACCATTCTGGATAGCGAATTTATGACGACAGTTCCAATAATTTAAATCTCGGATATGTAAATCTGCGATTTAGGATAGACCAAAATGTCGTGGGACAATTTTGTTTTACGCTTGTACACAACCCTTATACAATCCCTATAATTATTTCGTAGATAACTGATATAAATACCGTCGTAAAAAGCGTAATTCGATAACGATAACAGTATACATATAAATTTTACTCGTGAAAATATATTACAACGTATCGCAATAAAATTACACTTTACCGGTTTTAGATAACACAAATCGTAAAATCAAAAAATTCAAATGTTGTATACAATAAATAAAACGTCAATGTATATGAAATATACAACACCACGTCGTACTTAACATTAACAATTGACTAAAATCGAATGCTCGATTTAATTCTGTGCGAATCAACTTTCTGAAGTTGGTAGCGCTACAAGGTGCATTATACTTCAAATGAGACATTCACAGAGTCGTAATATTTCTATGAAATTTCAATATTCAATATTTCTGATCCTTAAAACGTTGTTAGGAATCAATAGTACTTACCGTAAGCAGCAAACAACTCCGCCCTCGCACACATGTGATCTAAAACCGATGGAAGATTCGATCCTAGAAAGAGCTTGAGAAATTTCACGTGCATGGTACAACAACCTGGCTGCGATTAGAAGCTTCAGGTGTAGTGGGGCATAGCGAGTAGGGATGGTAAGGTGAGGGGTGGTGGGTCCCCTGCGGTGAAACGGTGGTGGATGGTTCGCCGGACGACCGTCGTTGGGGCGCTGCAACCCGTCAGGACGTCAGTTTGCTATCGCACCGCGACACGGTCGGGTCTTGTTCCGTGATCGTCACGTACACGTACGCACACGTATACACGCGCGCTACTCCGCGTCAAAATTCTTTTGGGATTGGTAACAGTTGCCACGCGATCGGTAATCGATATATTTATACACATGCTGGATGCGAGATGACACTAATCGCGCGTTCGAAGTTCGCGATCGTGTGAGAAAAAAGTCACCTAATCCCCCGTTCGCGGACGAATGTCCCACTGCAGATGACACGAGTTCGTTGAATTTCATGTGCAAGTATCCGTTACACGTGTAAATATACGCTATCTGCGTATTAATACGCGGATAATCTTCGTATAATGCGTACGATATTAACATTGAAATCGGTGAAAAGTTTCGTGCCCTTGAAGTAGTAGGAAAGTGACTGGAGATTTGTTGTCCTTCGGAGTGTTCTCGGAAACGAACACAGTGCGCAGAAAAAGTTTGTTGTTGTCTGCGGGCGAAATCGAGTGATACGTTTTTGTGACTTCTCGGATAACACTTGTTGGAAGACGCTATGTGGGAACAGTTAAGGTACATACTTTTTTAAACACTTCGAGAAACGTTTCTTGGCTGGAGATTTGAATTTTTAACGGTGTAACGTCTACTCGATCGTGGCATCGTGCGCGAATATATCCACCGTAGCGCTGATGTGCGATCGAGAATCGAAGGTGCCCTGTAATCGACCGCGATAAATCGTATAGAATCGAAACGGAGATACGATTGGAATGTTCCTGAAAGTTCGCCGAATATGCGAAATACAAGTGCACGATTAATCGACGCACGTACGCGTAACCGTCGATGGTTATCAAGGGAGTTTCAATTAAATCTCCCGCGGGGAAGGTCAAGTGCGCTGTGTGAGCGACATTCAGTTTTCAGTTTTAATTAAAATACACCCGAGATTGCCATCAACGTGGCTGTGTCTGAAATTAATTAGCGACACCTAGAGACAACGACAAAAGCGTAAGGTGAGCAAACGGACATCGTACATCTTTGGCCGATGTACGAACAAGATATATTCTAAAAAAAAGGGCGTCGGTGTGACAGTTGAATCGAGGGGAGTGTTGTTTTCCGCTCGAAAGACTCGATATATCGATCGCTGCAAGATCACCGGGAAATAAAGAAGAATAAAGGAAAAAAAAAGAACAAGTCTCGGTGTGTTTCATGTGGTTGGAATTCGCGTGTGCGGCGACTTAACGAGAGAGTTCGATCAGATTTTCGTTAAACGCTTTTTCGCGAGTGATAAATTGTGTCGTTGCGTGCGGAAATAGGACATAAGCAGGAAAGAAGGATAGGCGAGAGAAAAAGTGGAGAAAAAGTGAACAGCCTTTCATTCCTCGACGCATCCACCACGGAGTGATGAAAGCGGCATAGCAACGGCAATAGAGGTAAGACGAACTATCGCATTTTTCTCTTGAACGAGGCTCTATGCCAGTCGAATCGATGGGGAGACATTCATTGCCAATTTCTTTTCGCTTCGATTGCAACGGTACATCGACGATTCGATCGAGCTTCTCGATGCTCTGCCTTTTGTAGTTGCGCTCGATATTACCAATTTTGAAATAAAGATGCAAACTCACAACTATCTTGCTATAAAGTTTTTTTTGAACAATATCGAGAAGTAGATGGAATGGGGGTAAATCAGCCTCGTTTTCTATCGCACGCTAGGCTCGATATAGATAATTTTCACGATGCACGATGTATTATTTAACGCCATATTGTTAGAATCGTTGCTCGGTCGTGTCGTGCCACTTTTACACAGTACGCGAATAGTTCGTGTATATCTGATTAACAGACATCGGCGAAATACATCGCACGAGCACTTCTCGACAATGTGTAGTGCGTTCAATCATATAAATGACATTCTGCTCGTTGAAGCGTTTTATTTTCGAGCTTTGCACGCGCATTCAAGGTAAACAATGCTGTCTCTCTATTTGCGGCGAGATCGGTATCAGTGCTTTAATGTTACACGGGCTATTACAAATGATCGATTAATAGTGTAGCGTCGGTTTGGATAATGATCGTTTATTCCTGTTTTATGTCAAGCGCGTACACACGGTGTACAGTGATGCATAAGACCAATTACAATTCTATAGCGGCTTAGGAAAATAACTTTAAGTTGATCGCTTGTAGAAACTTTGGAAGCTTTTGAATATATTTTTTCGATTATCTATGAATATATTATAAATGTTACATATATAAAAACGTTCGAAAATTCTGTTAACTCTGTAATGGGATACGGCTATCACGAGAATATTACTCTACTAGTTTATATTCTCCTTTTCGCATTAAAATATTTCGTATTAAGTTTGCTTTAGGGTCAAATCAGTTTTAATTACATCGCGTTCCATATTGTGTCCTTACAAGTCAAAATATAATAAATTGTTACAAAGTTTGATCGAAGCTGCGTGTCGCATAATCGACAATACGTGAAATTAAATAATGCATGAATAATGCGCATTGTTAATTGCATTATTAAATAATAGCATATGAGTGATGTATAGCGAAAACGAGAGTGAGGTGGAAAGAGGATGTTTTTATCTATATAAAGGAAGAGACGATGAATTGGCAATTCGCGGGATTAGCATTAAATGCGGAACAGACAAGCGCGACACGGAAATTCGTTTTTGCACGATTTCGCGGTGGAATTTGCGGTATCGCTCGTTGGATAAAATTGAAATGTCCCTGTTTTAGCGTGTACGCGTTATCTCTTGTACGATGGTTGGCCTGACAAGCACATCGTGCGCGTTCAACATTTATTCGAAAGATTAGCCCGCGCACTGTCGATTCGCGGTGGCAAATCGCGCGTTTAGCGTATTATCCGCGGCAGTGTCGTTCGTTCGCCTCTAAAGACCAAAAATGTTCCGGTTAATTTTACCGACCGTGACAAAAAACACGAAATTACTCCGCACTAATTACGAATATCGCGACTGTTCTTTGTCTGGGAACACAACGGACGGCTAGATTATGCTAGCTGTTTGCTCAGCCCGCGTTAAGGTAATTTAACTTTTCGTTTTAAATTATGGAAATGCGGACCGTTGTGAAAAAGTTGCAAACGTTACACGTAGACAGCTGGCCCGTGGAATATTTCGTTTTTTCGTTCCCATGCGCGTGTTTCGCGTTCGCCGTAATTCGTCGACTATCGAAGTATGACAGAGATATTCGGATCGAAGTAACACGTGTTACATTAATGGATGGTTTACTGCGATAGTTTATAGCGGTTTGGATAATTTGGGATTTTTCATTTATCGTTTCTTTCTTTCTTTTTCAAACGTTTAACATTTCAATGGAGACTTATTTTAGTTTACGCGTGTGTGGTTAAATATGTACGTACGTACAAATATAGGAAAGTTTCATTAACGTAATAATGAATTATATGCTTCTAAATGCTTGAGTTTCATTTTCTCGAGAGCAAGAAAAAATATAATAAAATTCGATATTTCGCGTCGACATTATCGCCGTTACGTTAAGAGGTAACTGTAATTTTTTTGTCCGCGTGTTACGGATAAATTTTTATCCATTCAGATTGTAGTACTTTCATCATCAGATTGTGTGATTTATGTTCCTATTTTCAAAATTACATTTACATTTTAGCTTGTTTCTAGTACCCGCGTATGCTAAGGAAACAGCTCGTATAGTACTGAACTTTAGGATGATATTTTTATCTATGGATACATTATTTAATATTAGCTACCCGGAAGAAATCTGCCGCTTTTTGAGATAGAAAAATTTATGGAAAAGACGTACTAAAGATCAGAATAATTATCCTAAAAACTATAATTATCGGATAGTGTGAAATCTCTTCAACGTTTGCTTTTTCACCCTCTCTATTTTCGAACGATTGATTCTGCCAATAACAATTTGAAAAAGATCAGTCTTATTACTGTTCAAATAGATCCTATATATGTATATCAATTATTTCGTGTATTAATTATTAAGCTATTTATCGCTTCAACTCTGTATAGGGATGAAAATATCGAATATCGTACGCGATTTGTACCGTGTTAGCCATAATTTTGTAATTTGGAATTAAGGTCAAAGTTAAAATTGAACTTTGCCACAGGTACAGCCTGCTTTCGTGTATGCGGTTTTTAATTCACGCTGGAGTTGCCAAAAGCGGTTAACAAAAGCGTAACGCGGATTTGAAAAATTGCGTAGAGTCATTTACCGTTCGATGAATAAAGAATATATTATACACGTCTGTGTGTGTGTGTAGTATCCATGGGGAAGGATAGGCGCGCGTGTTATCTCTTGTGCCGCTTTCATCCGGATACAATCGACCATTTTCCCGTGAAGTGAAATTCGAACTGCCTGTATGAATGTGCGCGTATTTGCGTGTTGGGTGAGAATGTTGAAATTTGTGAACAAAGGGCATAAAAGTTGAGTCCGTTTGTAGCGAGACACGGTCTCGAGACGCGATTTTAAATCTGATATATCAAATCGTATATCTGTATAAACGACTAAAATAGTTCATATATGGATATTTATTGTTCTTACGATTATTACTGTTATTATAGTAGAACGGTTTCTTTCGAATGGCGGTAGTTTCGTTGGAAAAACTTCCCCTCAACTTTCGCTATAGCCGGCGTATTTAGCAAGCCAGGGTATTCCCTACTCTCCCTAGTCGTGGCTAGAACGAAGAAGAGCAATTATCATTTGAATGGCTCATAAGTAATTGTCATTTAGTCTCATGTAATTTTCACTTGAACAATGAAAGAGGGAAGGAAAGATAAGTCGAGGAAGTTTTTACGGAAGCTTGTGGAAAGAGATGTAATCAAGAAGTTTGTAGAAAAATATATTGCGTGTTTACTTCGATAACGAACAAGAAGACGAAGTAATGAAATTACACTCGTAAAGTTACGCAAACAAAAACAACAACGTTCTCTTTTAACGTAACGTCAGATTCATTAGGACGTAATATGAAAGTTATAACGAGCAATAAGAATCCTAAAAATGTATGAATTTCATAAGCAACGAGCAGAGTCATGGAAAAAATCGTCACAGAAACGATAAATTTCACTTGTTACTTAAACAAAATTTTGGCTTTTACATTTTAGTCAAAGCTCATTGACAGGATCAAAGACGGAGTGTAGAAAGTTTCAAATAAACGACCGCTGCAGCCAATGAGATACGACTGTTTGAAAGAACTGCCATGGTCCCGTTTTGACCTCGCTCCATTCATTGAGAATTAATTTAATACGTTTTTGCAGGGCTCACGTTTCTCTCCTCCTCCCCGCCCTCTCTCTCTCTTTCTCCCTCTCTTCCTCTCTCTCTTTCATTATCTTTCGTTGCCTCTTGTATGCTTTTTTTCAGACAATGAATAAAATTACAAAAATTAACGTTTACTTTTTGGTCGAATGACGCTAATGAATTTTAAAGCGTAGGATCAGAAACTTTCTACGATATGGGATGGAAAAAAGCGAAACGTCGGAGGTGGTACGGAATATTTTGTGCGGGTAGCCAGAGTAAAAATTACGCAGGGGGAAATGGTTCCATATACTACGGTAGAACACCGTATTATTTTTGCTAATGTTAGTTATGCAACGTTCTCCCTTGTACACTAGCTAAATTATAGTTGATATCATTATCAGAAAAATACACTGGACGAAGCTGCCTCTTCTGTCACTGCGATAAACCTTATTTTCACTGTAACGAAACCAAGCAGCGGATATCTTCTCTCGTGTTAAAACATCCTTTCGTTCTTGGTATTTTCTTCGTTTTTTTGACACGCTCAAATTTCTTGCAAATATCTCAGAAAGAAGAGCGAGCTCTTTCCATTCTTGTTAATGATTTTCGTGTACTTATCATAAACTGAACTCGAAAGTGCGTAAATAACTAACTTTCGCCAGGAAAATATTCAACAAACGTGCTACATTGGTTTATGAAAGTATTCGAACATTTGGTAGCAACTTGCTAGCAGCTTTGTAACAAACGAGGTGGCAAATAGAGACCTGTTTCTTGACATTGTCAAAATATGAACGCTTCCATCGATCTTTGGTTCTATCGATTGGAGCTTTTCATCGCTCGCTGATAAAATGTATCGGTTGGATTGTTAAAAATTGGTACTGTTTTTTATTACATAGGCGTTGCTATATGTAATTCTTTCGGGTCTCTATCTTCTAGCATTTAAATTTCTAAATGGAGTTTTCTTGATTTATCGCGAAAGCAGGAAGCCGAACCACTTCGTGTATGAGGTTTATCTAAGATAGCCAGATAGATATTCCTTCCACTTTATTTCCGTTTTCGGCAAAAGGCTCGCGCTTGCTTCTTCCTACCTTTGTCGGCCCGTTTCTTTCCAGTCTCCCCTGCTTTTCGCACAAAAGCGATGAATTCGTTAAAAAGTCGGAAGATCCCTATCGTCACTTCCGCATGAGACTAAAATATGAAGTCGTTTAGGCTTGACTTTTCTCAGTTCCGCGGTTTAATCTTGCCTTACGATGAATACCGGCGCGCGCGTGCAACCGTTCAACATCGTACATCATTTTTTATAGAAAAATATTCGAGGTACAAGTTTATTTTAAAATTGGAAAATGCACTCTTGCGCGAGTGTTTTATATTTCTGTTTTCAAACGTATATAAACTATCTGGTTTAAACAGAAACATTAAGTGACTCATTTTTGTCCCCTCCTTTTGTCTACTTTCATTATACAGTAGAAAATGATTAAATAAAGGAGTAATTAGAAGAAATTATATGTTCGGACATTACACAATTGAAATGCATTTTATTCAACAAATGACTTTTATTCAACATATTCCGCTTTTATGTATTCAGGCCATTTCTTAATCCCCATCCAACGAAGGCTGCATTGTTGTTGTCAGGATCGTTGAATATTTTATTTTAAACCGATAAAGCGAAGAGCCGAATGAAAAGCCTTTTTATCCCTGTGTGAAAGATTGACCAAACTTATGTAAGAGATAAAACCTTTCATATAATAACACGTAAAGGTAAATTAAATTGTGACGAACATGAAATATCTGCTTGAATCAGAATAAAGTTTAAGGATCAATACCTGTCTGAATTTCTTGTCATAGGGAAGTTTTTGGTTTTAAATGCGGTCACACTGTTAACATAAGAAAATTTTAAGGACTATTATTTACTGCACCACGGTATCTTGATCTTTAACTCTTATAACTTCTTTTCTATTTATAATGACGTTCAAAATTTTAATAAATTCGTATTTGGTAGTTGGTTAATTTTACAAAAATGCTTAAAAGATCGGAGAATATGCTGATGTTAAAAAATGCCAGTTTCTATATTCCAATTATTTCAAAATTAAATTATTTATCAGTGGCTCGTCAATTTACGAGTTTATTACATTATATAGATTATCACACTTTACCGTGAACCATTCTTCAAACTTCTATTGAAACTGCAATCGCACGAGTATTAACTTGTGTCGTATTGGTACATAATATGTATAGAGTTTGACAAAGTTTATAAATTTCTAAACGTCCCAATTGTTTACGAAGGAAACTTAGTCAACAATAAGACCCGCTAGTTGCAGATAGGTTTAGATGCTTCGAAACAAGATTTAGGTTAATACCGAGCAAGATTGCTATCGAAATCCTTGTAGTTGTCAAGGTTGTTGGTATTAATACTGTTAGATACATACTTCTAGTAAACTTCCTGTAAACTTCGTCCTTTCAAATGTTTCTCTAACACACAGCTCGAATTATTTTTATAATAACTGTACGGAATGTCGTAAACTATCAATTGCCAATTAAAGTTTTTATTTAACTAATTACCACTAAAAGTGCAAATATTTGCTAAGTTTAATTGCAGAATATCACGCAATTTAAAACTGAAATGAATGGTAAACGTAGTAAATGTACTTCGTAATTAAAAAAGGGAATTTAAGATGTAAAAAGAAATTGTCTGTAGTATTTATCAAATATAAATAAGACAAACGCAAATTAATTGAACATAATAAGAAGAAACATATTTAATCTATTCTCAAATTGCAGAAAAAATTGTAATATTAATCAATAATTCATTATGATCTTTAACACGTTCACTGCGTACGACTTGAATGCGTCATGTAATCCAAAAATATCGCAATTATTTAGAAAAAATAATAATCGATATCCAACGTAAAAAAGTTGCGTTTGGTGCTCACGAAGAATTTGTTAACTGCGCGAAGGGGGTAGTTGGTTGAAATTGTAAGCAAACGGATGCGCGTGGATGCGCGAGGCGACGAGCTCGCGACGCTCTCGTAAGCCCGTGGCAAAGCGGAATTTCGGATTTTCGTTGCACACGGTGCGCGACGATATACGTCTATGCACAACCGTTGCATAAAGTAAAAGCGAACCCGGATGAAAGGAGCGGAGAACTTGCGAGAAACGTGTATCTGAAGGGTTGGTTGAGTTGTGTGCAGGTTTCCGAAAGTAGTCGGGACGGATGGAGTGATAGCTTTTCCCTCTCCATTTTCTCTCTTCTGTGACTCTTCCTTTTCTTTTTTTTCACCTGCCTCCCTCTCAATCTCTCCAAATCTTCTGTTTCTCTCCCCCTTCTCTCTGTCTCTTTCCTTTCTCACGTTACCGCACTCATCCCCTCACGCGCTGTTTGTCTTTTTCTAATTCCACGTTTCTATTTTTTCTTCCCTAACATTTCCTCTTTACTCTCCTTTCACCATTGTCGCGCTCCCTCATGCTATTTCTAACTCTTTGTCTCTCCTTGTCCCTCAACCCCTTTGCTCTGTTGTTCTCGTCAAAGAGATCTCTCGACGCGCGTGCGTTTCCAAGTTGTGTTGTGTCGCATCGCGTGTGATTTGAATAAATGGACCGCGTGACGAGAGCCGGGGGTGGACCGGAACCACCCGGGGGACGCACGATGACATCAACCCTGGCCACCACAGACCATTTCGTCGACGATTAACAGCCGAAGATGCGATCAGCACTTCGCTTCCTTTATCATGGATTCATCGTGAAATATCACGCTTTTGTCGCGTCACGAAAGAATTTACTTCTTCAGTTCGTTTTATGTATCCGGTCTTAAACGCGGAATCATATTTGGAAAATTATCTCTAAAATTATTGTAGATACGTAGAATATACTGTAAACGAAACTCTTCAGTCTATGCGATCGTTTGGGAAAGTTATCGCGAAGTCGAGGAAAATATTAGAGGACGTTACATTCTCTTGGAATCAGTACAAGTACGGTATAAGTGTACATATATTTGTAGTTTCTTGCAGTAACTTTTTGCTACCTACTAGTTAACTCTATGATCGTTACACTGAAAAACTTGTTTTTGCTAGTTTCTGCAGGCTTCAGGAATATCCAGTTTCTTGCGATGAAAACATGAGGAGAATACGAACAAGAAAATTCAGACGGAACCTCTTAACGAATGTTGAACGTTTTTTTTTTATTTATTTTCTCTTTAATTGATGCGTTTGATGTTCAGTAAGTACACAAAAAATCCCCTGCAAACTTCACTCGAATAAATCGACTATGAAAAATGTTAGGAGTTTTTTGAACGATCCATTAACTTTCGTATTTGATCTTATCTCAAATAACCTTATACAATTAATTGATATTGATGAAAACGATACGTAGATAATATTTATTAATATAAATAAAAGAGCAGTGATGTAAGGTGTAGGAATCTTCGAAGATATTTGTACTAATTGACTTTACACGTGTCTGCTCAATGTTGAAATCTTGGAATAATCGAAATGCGCGTTTCCAACCATATTCTGAAACTTTATACAGATCGTACGAAATGCCAACTATTAATTACAGATAAACGTGGAACTAAAACGATCCACGTACATATCTTGTATCGAATTAAATTAAGCAGAGTATTTGATCCCGTTTATGGCAAGCAGCAAAGACTTAGCATCAAAGAAACGTTCTTTGATCATAACTTTGAGAATATAACAAAAATCAAATTCTTGATCGAATTGTATCAGGTGTCCAAATACGAATACGTACTCGCACGATTGTGTGTACATGACGTTAAGATTCGAAAGGTAGAAAGAAGAAAGGGAAGAAGAAAGAGGACAGCTCGCATCGAAGATCATCCGCGCATAGCGTGAAAATTCTTAGACAAAGTTTACGACGTCTCTGGTAGTTCTTTTTCTAACGTTTTTTAGTTGCTCTTCTTCGTGCCGCGAATCCCGAAGCGAGCGAAATTCCTCTGAATGGGAACGCCGAGTTAAAGCGTCGAAGCTTTGTCTGTCGTACGCGAAATTTAGGTTTCTGGAGGACCTGTTCCGCTGGATGTTTGTCTTTGCGATTACGTTGTTTGGATTGTCGCTACTTTTCAGAGAAAAGATATCGTTTTATCGATCGTTGCGTGCCATTGTTTTCGCAAAGGTATTAACATAGTGTCTAAAACGATGATCTAAAAATGAATATAAAACTTTAGAGTAATAAAAGAATGTTTATATAAACTTGTGACCTACTTTGCTGCCGAGTGATGGTTATTTCTGTGCCCGTTAAAATTGGTTATTTATGTTCTTTTATACTGACGAGATAATTAACTTCTAAATGTTAAAAGAATTTAAGCTATCGTAAGTAGGTTAAATTGGTTTGATTGTAATTACTTTGAAGTATTTATTTCAGTAGCTCGGTTTATAGAACCAGTATCTCGCAGAATATTTGCTAGTGTATTATATGTTTTGTTTTTATCTCTGAATATTCAATCGCTTACTTCAACACGAAGTATATTTAGAGCTACATTTTCCATTAAGAAAGGCATTGATATAAAAATGTTATTTCCTTTATTTGCTAATTCCTCCCCATATCTCCCGATGTAATTGTCGATAGGTGGAAGAATAAATGCAGATTCAAAGATTAAAGATTAACGAGAGAAGGTAGATTTCAAAGAATCTGACAATCGAGCGTTTTTTCAACCTATAGGCACGAGACCGGAGTTGGATGAAAAATTCCTTTATTATTCATATAAAAAACGTAATTTAACGATGACACACGTACACGCCACGATTTTGCCAAGTTGATATTACTGAAACGGTGGCTCTTACAAAAATTACGAACGCACGAACGAACCTGCAATATCTTAGGACTGCATGTACGTGCTTAATACAATGTGTCTGTTCCTCTTTCCAGCTCTATCCAACGTCCAAGAGGCACGTATTATGTGAGGTGAAACTTGCAACGAGGCAAACGAAGATGTCCGCCATCAGCGTGGCTGCATGGCTGCTCAGCGCCGTTGCATTCGCCGCGATTAATAACGGTGAGTTGCATTATAAAACGCTTATCGCGTGAATTCGTAATTACAATGGCAGGAAGCTGAAGCCCTTAGTCAACCTCCGTGTTACCCGAACTTGCAATATGTTAAGAAATATATTTCTCTTTCTTGCCGAACGTTTAACGAATCATTTCAATCATTTGCAATAGAGGTATGCGAAACATTAAATTCGAAGAGTTTTAGGATTTAAATTTTCGAGATAACGTATCTCTCGACCCTCTAACAATCAAAATTTTTAATTGCTAATTGAAAAACGTGAAACTGATCGTAGTTTCAACACGCGTTGCATGTTATTATTAGTTTTTATTGAGAAAGAACATTTTGCATGCACTCAATTTCTACTGTTAATCAGTTGAGTAAAATACATCCAATTTAAAGTTCATAATTTGCATTGAGTTATTTTATGGAATTTATATTTTATATGGAATAGCAAAACATAACGATAATAATAATAGTAATAATCATAATAACAATAATAATAATAATAATAATAATAGTGCAATACGAAGTGCACACGAAGAGATTTTTTAGTTGTTAACGTTTCTCGCGTTAATGATTTACGATGGGAGTTCTTCATTGTATTTGATTTATAACGCGGCTTGTTTCCCTGTCGTTGTACTTCTATTTCCTCTGCCACCTGTTTGAAAATGTTTCCGGGTAGATTTTAATTGGGGACGAACATGCGAACGATACGTTCCACCGCAACCATTTAAAATCGCAGTTAGACGGTAAAATAGTTAGGGCGGAAGGGAACGTAACGATTCCCCTTATCAAACTACGGTCGATAAAAATCTGTAGAATACTCGAGATCGTATAATGAAATTCTTCACCGGAATTTTCGTTTCATTAATTCGTTTTGCCTTTCCGCTTAATGCACGCGGTCGTATTAACAGATATGTAGTCAGCACGGTCTGAACTATTTCGTTTAAAACGTAATTAAAATAACCGTAAAGGGACCAGGGTCGACCAGTCTAGTAATGTAGTGCGTTCGACGATTCAAAGTTCCCTCTTGCCTTAAAGTCATTCACATTCAACTTAGATTCAAGAATAGCTCTTTCAAGTTGTTAACGAAGTTTCCAATTCTTTTGCCTTTCTTGCGTCCGTTTCGGTTAAAACCGAGCGAAAGAACGTTGACATTTCGAATGCAAGGTGGCAATTAGCGATAACATTGTTATAGTTGGAAAGTGATTTTCGAGGTGGAAAAACGCCCTGTTCGCATACCATAGCGTTTGGCTACCGTCGGGGTAATAGCGCTAATACTCGATAAGTTAGCGACAACCGAATTATAGCGCGCGAACGTTCGTGTTTTATCAAACAATACATTTCGTAATTAAACATTTTCTCTATTCGCCGGAGCACTTTTCGGACTCGATAAATAATCTAACTTCATTTTCTCCGGATGGCTGATTAAGTCACAGTTACAGCGGAAAATTATGTGATCTACGCTCTGATCCGCTGTGCGACTCTTATCATCTTTATTCTCGACGAACAGTCACGAAGATCGGGAACAATCTACAATTCAAATATTCGAGCTTGACCCAGAACAAACGAACGCCTTCCTTTCTTGTACCGTCTCTGTACTCTATACTCCGTTTTCGTGATTCGATACCAGCCGGAATAATTTCCTTGATGGAACGTCTACTTTTTCATCCCTTCGCCCTTTTACGGGCATTCCGACCAAAGGATTTGCGTTAGAATTTCGTGTACTTGCATACGCGATGTCTCGTTGCACCCTCGTAGAGGGTGCGTATGGCTTACAGTAATCTCCGAATCAAAATGTACTCGTCCGACGATACACGTTTACACGCGTTTCAGAGTGAACTTGTTTGGTTAGAAATGTAAACGTATCAAAGCGAGGATATACATTTTGTATGTTCGTGAGTATCTGGACACTTTTGACGATTTGTACCGAATTATAGAAATTAATGACGAATTGATAATCAAAAGGACTCGCTCCTTTTTTAAATGAAATTATGAGACTGTAGATCTAAATCACTGGTTACAAAACGGAGATAATATATTTTGCTGTTTACTAAGATATATATGTAGTATATGGGGTGGAAAATCAAGAATAAAATTGCGTATTCTTCCGTTTCGTTTTGAACCACAGAATCTCGCTGACTCCAATTTATACCGTAAATTACTTATACGTTATATCTGTACTATTACATACATGTAGTATCTAAATGGGTCTTTAGAGAAAAAGACAAGTAATGATGTTTTGATTTAATAAATAATATTCAAAACAACGAAATGATTACAATGCTGTCGTACGTCTTATTCTCATACCCGGCTTTCCGATTCACACTCTCCGGCTTCTCAACTAACACTGTCTTTAGCATCCCTTTGTCTTTTCCCGCCCTATCACGCACGTGTTCCGAAAACGCCCGTGGCCAGGGTCACGCAGGGCTTTTCCACGAAACTACTCACTTGAAAGAACCGACGACACCTTGAGGTACCCGACGATGCCGTGGCTCTCGCGACATTGTTTATGGTTCGGCCGATATATTAGGCCTTTTGCCCACGATACTACATACATTCGGTATATAAGTATTCGGTATATACTATCGCTGTTTTTTGATATCGAAATTTTTTCTACCAATTTAAAAGACCTTTTGTACTCAACACACAGACTTTGTTACATAACAAAATAATTCTATGAGATTTAACAATCGTAACTGGTAACTTTATCCATTTTTTACATGAAATTTTAGTTTCGAATATACAGCTGTTGCTTTATTATTTCTGGTTCTGAAATATTTAACAAGTTGCAGTACGCGAATGAATTTTTAAAGAGCGGGCTTCTACAGACTATTATTTTTTAGTTTATTTCTATTACGTTGTCAAAAAAATAGTAGGGAAGTCCAAAATGTTATTTTTTGTGGTAAATATAGTTCTTTATACAGGATGTTCGGCTACTGTTTCAGCACAAGGGGTGATTCTTGAAACTTGTTTTTTAATTACCGATAATTAAAAATCGGCAAAAATATTTCTGCACACGAACAAACCTCCTTACACGAACGAAAGGAGGTTAGTCTAAGCAGCGAGGCGCACAGTGATCCTTAAACCGAATGAATTACAGCTTATCTCGTACAAGATATTCAGAAACATAAACGAGCCGGCGCGACGTTTTCCAAAAGAAATGGTCGAACATTAATTGAAGAAAAGATTGAACATTATCTTACTCATGGAAATCCATAAGAGCATATCGAAAACCGCCATTACAATTTTGGAGTAGAGGGGATTAATGTTTCATTTAATTCTTT
Organism: Bombus affinis; assembly: GCF_024516045.1. Taxonomy (NCBI): domain Eukaryota; kingdom Metazoa; phylum Arthropoda; class Insecta; order Hymenoptera; family Apidae; genus Bombus; species Bombus affinis. The sequence goes on from NC_066347.1 coordinate 16,932,007, forward strand.
GCTTCGATAATTCAAAAATAAAAATGCATTTTGTCAATGTTCATAAAAGGTAGATGTAGATATGAACACCTAGTCCGGATTGCAGCCAATTAGCTCATATTACTTGCCTTATAATTAATAATTATACCAGATACATAGTTCATTGCTTTGTTGTATAATGATACAATTAGTAATTATATATCAAATAATAATGAATGCACGGTTCTCACCGCGAGGAGATGTGGCGAGCAGAGATCCACCCTATCCGCGACCCATCTACCCTCCTTTTACGGGAAGAAATCCAAAATTTATTCATTGTCAAATAAATGTCCCTTTTGATGTGTGTTTGCACACATGATTACAAATAAGTATGAAATAAAAGAATGATTTCATAGTCAAGTCAGAAAAGTATCATGGTACACAATGGGCCTATGATGGACTTGACATATTCAAGATATATCCAACGGTGTCCAACGGTGTCCCACGTTGCAGTCCAGTCTAGATCATTCAAAATTCTTTTGGCGGCTTTTGGAGATCCAAACTGGACTGGTGCGCAGTTCTTAGCTTGGTATCGTTTTCCAAAAATTAATCACTTGATTAATCTTTGGAAAACGATGCCAATTACCAGGTCTCACCACGAGGAGGTGACTACGCAAGAGACCCGCCCATGGGTTATTTAACATTACACATTGTTCTCGACATTCAACCTATTGGCAGAATGCCGAGTTCTGACTCTACTTGACCATGGGCCTGCGTAAGGAAATAGTTGTTTCGTACCCTAACTGCGAAACACATATCTCCAACGCAGCACTTACATGAATCTTTACAAACGTAGAACAAAACATACATAACGCGACATCTATCTCCCACACAACGATTACATAGATCCGTACAAATATTGTACAATAATTGGCATCCCTATTTGCAGCATTCGGTATCAAAGACACATTTATCTAACTTGGAACGAATGAAAGAAAATGAAGCTAACGAACGAACTGACAAACTTAAGCGACGTACCCCCGTGCACCGGATAACCCGAAGGATTAGCGGAAAGCCCAAGTATTGACCATATCTTGATTCCTGTTTCGCCGTTCGAAACTTATACGAGTCGCGGTCGATGGCGCCGACCGATGATGCCAGTGATCCGCTGGTGATCCAGCCGTGGATCCAGCACATTGGCCGGCAACTTAACACACTCCAACTGAACATGTGGAATCCGGGGAGGGGCCGCTGAACAGGATTACGAAGGCAGAGGCCTCAACTGAACAGTGGGGCCCACCCCTGTGGAGGGGCCGCTGAACAGGATTACGAAGGCATGATCTTCAACTGAACAGTGGGGCCCACCCCCGCGGGTCCGAACAGGATTACGGAGGACGTGAAATTACAGGTCCCTGCCCGAGTACCGAAGTACCAATCGGACAGGAGTGCAGATCCACGACTGAATCCCCAACAGATTCGCAAGCATCAGCGGCGCGACGACAACTCCCGCGATCCGGTGCGAACGTCGAGCAGTTGTCGAGCAGTCACCAAGACTGAGGTGTGCTTGGGCCGCCTTACGAATCCAAAAAGTTGTCCAGTGCACGTTGACCCGCACGTACCCGGAATACGCACGAGCGAGTACGTCACGCGACAGTTTGAAACAACTGAGCGATCGCGAACCGACAAATCGCGGGTACAATTTTTCGTTCCAAGATGGATAAGTATCGTTGTACAGAATGAGCTAACAATGCACTTAACATAGGTATCTATCTTACGATTAATTAAGGCTAAAAAGCACGCATTCCACGGCGTCCCCCGCTGTCCCGCGGTGTCCAACGTTGTCCAACGTCGTCCAACGTTGTCCAACGGTGTCCCACGTTGCAGTCCAGTCTAGATCATCCAAAATTCATTTGGCGGCTTTTGGAGATCCAAACTGGACTGGTGCGTAGTTCTTAGCTTGGTATCGTTTTCCAAAAATTAATCACTTGATTAATCCTTGGAAAACGATGCCAATTACCAGGTCTCACCACGGGGAGGTGACTACGCAAGAGACCCGCCCATGGGTTATTTAACATTACACATTGTTCTCGACATTCAACCTATTGGCAGAATGCCGAGTTCTGACTCTACTTGACCATGGGCCTGCGTAAGGAAATAGTTGTTTCGTACCCTAACTGCGAAACACATATCTCCAACGCAGCACTTACATGAATCTTTACAAACGTAGAACAAAACATACATAACGCGACATCTATCTCCCACACAACGATTACATAGATCCGTACAAATATTGTACAATAATTGGCATCCCTATTTGCAGCATTCGGTATCAAAGACACATTTATCTAACTTGGAACGAATGAAAGAAAATGAAGCTAACGAACGAACTGACAAACTTAAGCGACGTACCCCCGTGCACCGGATAACCCGAAGGATTAGCGGAAAGCCCAAGTATTGACCATAACTTGATTCCTGTTTCGCCGTTCGAAACTTATACGAGTCGCGGTCGATGGCGCCGACCGATGATGCCAGTGATCCGCTGGTGATCCAGCCGTGGATCCAGCACATAGGCCGGCAACTTAACACACTCCAACTGAACATGTGGAATCCGGGGAGGGGCCGCTGAACAGGATTACGAAGGCAGAGGCCTCAACTGAACAGTGGGGCCCACCCCTGTGGAGGGGCCGCTGAACAGGATTACGAAGGCATGATCTTCAACTGAACAGTGGGGCCCACCCCCGCGGGTCCGAACAGGATTACGGAGGACGTGAAATTACAGGTCCCTGCCCGAGTACCGAAGTACCAATCGGACAGGAGTGCAGATCCACGACTGAATCCCCAACAGATTCGCAAGCATCAGCGGCGCGACGACAACTCCCGCGATCCGGTGCGAACGTCGAGCAGTTGTCGAGCAGTCACCAAGACTGAGGTGTGCTTGGGCCGCCTTACGAATCCAAAAAGTTGTCCAGTGCACGTTGACCCGCACGTACCCGGAATACGCACGAGCGAGTACGTCACGCGACAGTTTGAAACAACTGAGCGATCGCGAACCGACAAATCGCGGGTACAATTTTTCGTTCCAAGATGGATAAGTATCGTTGTACAGAATGAGCTAACAATGCACTTAACATAGGTATCTATCTTACGATTAATTAAGGCTAAAAAGCACGCATTCCACGGCGTCCCCCGCTGTCCCGCGGTGTCCAACGTTGTCCAACGTCGTCCAACGTTGTCCAACGGTGTCCCACGTTGCAGTCCAGTCTAGATCATCCAAAATTCATTTGGCGGCTTTTGGAGATCCAAACTGGACTGGTGCGTAGTTCTTAGCTTGGTATCGTTTTCCAAAAATTAATCACTTGATTAATCCTTGGAAAACGATGCCAATTACCAGGTCTCACCACGGGGAGGTGACTACGCAAGAGACCCGCCCATGGGTTATTTAACATTACACATTGTTCTCGACATTCAACCTATTGGCAGAATGCCGAGTTCTGACTCTACTTGACCATGGGCCTGCGTAAGGAAATAGTTGTTTCGTACCCTAACTGCGAAACACATATCTCCAACGCAGCACTTACATGAATCTTTACAAACGTAGAACAAAACATACATAACGCGACATCTATCTCCCACACAACGATTACATAGATCCGTACAAATATTGTACAATAATTGGCATCCCTATTTGCAGCATTCGGTATCAAAGACACATTTATCTAACTTGGAACGAATGAAAGAAAATGAAGCTAACGAACGAACTGACAAACTTAAGCGACGTACCCCCGTGCACCGGATAACCCGAAGGATTAGCGGAAAGCCCAAGTATTGACCATAACTTGATTCCTGTTTCGCCGTTCGAAACTTATACGAGTCGCGGTCGATGGCGCCGACCGATGATGCCAGTGATCCGCTGGTGATCCAGCCGTGGATCCAGCACATAGGCCGGCAACTTAACACACTCCAACTGAACATGTGGAATCCGGGGAGGGGCCGCTGAACAGGATTACGAAGGCAGAGGCCTCAACTGAACAGTGGGGCCCACCCCTGTGGAGGGGCCGCTGAACAGGATTACGAAGGCATGATCTTCAACTGAACAGTGGGGCCCACCCCCGCGGGTCCGAACAGGATTACGGAGGACGTGAAATTACAGGTCCCTGCCCGAGTACCGAAGTACCAATCGGACAGGAGTGCAGATCCACGACTGAATCCCCAACAGATTCGCAAGCATCAGCGGCGCGACGACAACTCCCGCGATCCGGTGCGAACGTCGAGCAGTTGTCGAGCAGTCACCAAGACTGAGGTGTGCTTGGGCCGCCTTACGAATCCAAAAAGTTGTCCAGTGCACGTTGACCCGCACGTACCCGGAATACGCACGAGCGAGTACGTCACGCGACAGTTTGAAACAACTGAGCGATCGCGAACCGACAAATCGCGGGTACAATTTTTCGTTCCAAGATGGATAAGTATCGTTGTACAGAATGAGCTAACAATGCACTTAACATAGGTATCTATCTTACGATTAATTAAGGCTAAAAAGCACGCATTCCACGGCGTCCCCCGCTGTCCCGCGGTGTCCAACGTTGTCCAACGTCGTCCAACGTTGTCCAACGGTGTCCCACGTTGCAGTCCAGTCTAGATCATCCAAAATTCATTTGGCGGCTTTTGGAGATCCAAACTGGACTGGTGCGTAGTTCTTAGCTTGGTATCGTTTTCCAAAAATTAATCACTTGATTAATCCTTGGAAAACGATGCCAATTACCAGGTCTCACCACGGGGAGGTGACTACGCAAGAGACCCGCCCATGGGTTATTTAACATTACACATTGTTCTCGACATTCAACCTATTGGCAGAATGCCGAGTTCTGACTCTACTTGACCATGGGCCTGCGTAAGGAAATAGTTGTTTCGTACCCTAACTGCGAAACACATATCTCCAACGCAGCACTTACATGAATCTTTACAAACGTAGAACAAAACATACATAACGCGACATCTATATCCCACATAACGATTACATAGATCCGTACAAATATTGTACAATAATTGGCATCCCTATTTGCAGCATTCGGTATCAAAGACACATTTATCTAACTTGGAACGAATGAAAGAAAATGAAGCTAACGAACGAACTGACAAACTTAAGCGACGTACCCCCGTGCACCGGATAACCCGAAGGATTAGCGGAAAGCCCAAGTATTGACCATATCTTGATTCCTGTTTCGCCGTTCGAAACTTATACGAGTCGCGGTCGATGGCGCCGACCGATGATGCCAGTGATCCGCTGGTGATCCAGCCGTGGATCCAGCACATAGGCCGGCAACTTAACACACTCCAACTGAACATGTGGAATCCGGGGAGGGGCCGCTGAACAGGATTACGAAGGCAGAGGCCTCAACTGAACAGTGGGGCCCACCCCTGTGGAGGGGCCGCTGAACAGGATTACGAAGGCATGATCTTCAACTGAACAGTGGGGCCCACCCCCGCGGGTCCGAACAGGATTACGGAGGACGTGAAATTACAGGTCCCTGCCCGAGTACCGAAGTACCAATCGGAGAGGAGTGCAGATCCACGACTGAATCCCCAACAGATTCGCAAGCATCAGCGGCGCGACGACAACTCCCGCGATCCGGTGCGAACGTCGAGCAGTCGTCGAGCAGTCACCAAGACTGGGGTGTGCTTGGGCCGCCTTTCGAATCCAAAAAGTTGTCCAGTGCACGTTGACCCGCACGTACCCGGAATACGCACGAGCGAGTACGTCACGCGACAGTTTGAAACAACTGAGCGATCGCGAACCGACAAATCGCGGGTACAATTTTTCGTTCCAAGATGGATAAGTATCGTTGTACAGAATGAGCTAACAATGCACTTAACATAGGTATCTATCTTACGATTAATTAAGGCTAAAAAGCACGCATTTCACGGCGTCCCCCGCTGTCCCGCGGTGTCCAACGGTGTGTTCGACGTTGTCCCACGGTGTCCAACGTTGTCCAACGTTGTCCAACGTCGTCCAACGTCGTCCAACGGTGTCCAACGGTGTCCAACGTCGTCCAACGTCGTCCAACGGTGTCCAACGTCGTCCAACGTCGTCCAACGGTGTCCAACGTCGTCCAACGTCGTCCAACGGTGTCCAACGGTGTCCAACGGTGTCCAACGTCGTCCAACGGTGTCCAACGTCGTCCAACGGTGTCCAACGTCGTCCAACGTCGTCCAACGTCGTCCAACGGTGTCCAACGTCGTCCAACGGTGTCCAACGTCGTCCAACGGTGTCCAACGGTGTCCAACGGTGTCCAGCGGTGTCCAACGGTGTCCAACGGTGTCCAACGGTGTCCAACGTCGTCCAACGTTGTCCAACGTCGTCCAACGTCGTCCAACGTCGTCCAACGTCGTCCAACGTTGTCCAACGATGTCCACCGACGTCCAACGGTGTCCAACGATGTCCAACGATGTCCAACGATGTCCAACGGTGTCCAACGATGTCCAACGGTGTCCCACGGTGTCCCACGTTGCAGTCCAGTACAGATCGTCCAAAATTCTTTTGGCGGCATTTGGTGATCCACACTGGACCAATGGTGTCCCACGTTGCAGTCCAGTGTAGATCATCCAAAATTCTTTTCGCGGCATTTGGAGATCCACACTGAACCAATGGTGTCCCACGTTGCAGTCCAGTGTAGATCATCCAAAATTCTTTTCGCGGCTTTTGGAGATCCACACTGAACCAATGGTATCCCACGGTGTCCCACGTTGCAGTCCAGTCCAGATCATCCAAAATTCTTTTCGCGGCATTTGGAGATCCACACTGAACCAATGGTGTCCCACGTTGCAGTCCAGTGTAGATCATCCAAAATTCTTTTCGCGGCTTTTGGAGATCCATACTGGACCTGCGGACGTCCGCATTGCAGCCCGGTATAGATCATCCAAAATTCTTTTCGCGGCATTTGGAGATCCACACTGAACCAATGGTATCCCACGGTGTCCCACGTTGCAGTCCAGTCCAGATCATCCAAAATTCTTTTCGCGGCATTTGGAGATCCACACTGAACCATTGGTGTCCCACGTTGCAGTCCAGTGTAGATCATCCAAAATTCTTTTCGCGGCATTTGGAGATCCACACTGAACCAATGGTGTCCCACGTTGCAGTCCAGTGTAGATCATCCAAAATTCTTTTCGCGGCATTTGGAGATCCACACTGAACCAATGGTATCCCACGGTGTCCCACGTTGCAGTCCAGTCCAGATCATCCAAAATTCTTTTCGCGTTTTTTGGTGATCTACACTGGACCAACGGTGTTCTACGGTTTCCAGCGGCGTCCCACGGTGTCCAACGGCGTCCCACGGTGTCTAATGTCGTCCCACGTTGCAGTCCAGTTTAGATTATCCAAAATTCTCTTCGTGGCTTTTCGTAATCCAAAGTGGACTGTATTAGCGTGAATCTGAGCTTGGTATCGAATTATTGTGCAATGTTTGTACTTATCGATGTAGTCGTTTTCTAAAAATTAATCAACTGATTAATCTGCGAGTACAATTACATCGATCAGTACAAACATTGTACAATAATTCGCAACCGTACTGGCAACATTCGGTATCAATGATACATATGTCTAACTTGGAACCACAGAAAGGAAATGAAAGTACTAACACTGTATATACAATTTAGAGTCTTGCAAAAGAGACATACGACTCGTTGTACTAAACTTATGAAGATATCGAAAAGTTATATACTCCAACGTGACCGCAATATGCCTCTTTTAAAAATGGGAAACGGGAAGAAGCCTGAACAATCAGACGATGGAAGAAAAATCATTTGGGCATCTAGCATACATATTTAATATGCTATGAAATGTTCATATATGTAACTGAAACGTATTTTCTGTAAATTGATAAATCTGAAACAAACTCATTTACTGGATTTGGTATATGGAAGAAACAGACATCTTTAAAACGAGAACATTTTATGAAACACTTTATGAAAAATAAACTATTAATAATGGTCAATTATAGATCAAATTACTATTGATTAAATTTTAGCAAATATAGAGAATCGTGTGTATCTTTTAATCGAAACTAGGGTTACGTTGGAAACAAGAATTTTAAGTAATTGAATTTAAACTGAATTAAAAATGGAAAAGTTCATTTGGAATAACTAAGATGAGAGAAACCCCGGTTATTATAAAATCACTTGCTTTATCTTTTAACTTTTAACAGTATCTGTTATTTTCTACAACGACATAGTGATTTGCAACATTATAAACCGAAAGGTATGTGCATAAGTCATTTTTTGCAGAATTTTTGCTACAAACGTGACGATGTCTTTGTTTCGTGACGAAACTTTTGTTTCATGCAAATGAAATTCGAATATTTATAAAATTCTACATTACTGTTAAAATATTGAAGTGAAAATATCGCGGTCGAAAAAATTCTAAAAGTTATGGTTCTAAGAACGAACAATCACCAGCACTAATTCCAATTGCAATGAATTAAATTTTAAAAAATGTTTCAAGCCTTCATAGCAACATTAAGATATTTCATTATAATACTTTGTTGCGCATGAAATCGCTCACAATTTCATACATGTAAATATATATATATATATTATACATTCGTAATAAAGTTCTGTATTTTAGCAGTCATGGTAACGTTAACGCTGACAAAGGAATATGTCTTATAGCAGTATTTTCAGTAATAAACGTAGTAATAAGGGGCGCATTAATAAGGGGCGCTGAAAAAGAAACAAAGCAGTAGCCAGAAGGGCTACTAAAATTCAATCGTCTTCCACTCTATATAAACCCGATCAACACGTCGAGAGTGGAACTGAATATTCTTGTTTCGCAACACTAATTTACTACTAATATTTATGAAGCAGAAAATTCTCAAAATCAAACGCGACGAGTGCTTCATTATATCTGCAATATCAATTAATCTACCATTAAAAAAAAAAAAAAAAAAGAAAAATCTGAAAATTCCCGATATCTGATACGCAACGCTAATAAGTATAAATCTACGCACTCGTATTTAAGCAATACGCAACACTAATAGCGAGAGATCGCAGTGCAACCATTTAGGAGATTGCAGATGAACGATCACACTTGTACAGCTTTTTAGGCTGTACGTGTGATCCAGGAGCAGTGTCCGACAAATGCAGTCGGAGGGTTTGGGCAGTTTGTGAACGCAACTCTACTTAACAAAACGCGATCATTCATTATCGCAACGCTAACAGGAAAAATAAGTAGAACTCGCGATGAAACAATGTCGCAACGCTAATTCTTAAAGTGAATTTAATGAAAATTACTATTTACTATTTGAAAAAGCTACTTTAAATATCCTAGTATTCGTACTAAAACAGAAAAACAGAAAAAATTCTAAAAATTGCAAAAGACAATCGCGATATCGTAATTCGCAACTCTAAAACAAACGCGATTATCATTTTATCGCAACTCTAATTCAAACCGTAATCATTCTCTCGTCACACTAATGAAAAGTAGAAATACTATTTCGTAACTCTAATACAACCCGTAATTAACTTGTCGCAACACTAATAAGAAAAATCGCGATTTGCCCAATGGGACGATGGACCGATATATACATCGGCCAAAAAAACAAAGACTACTACTACTACTACTACAAATACTAAAAGCGAGCATAGTGACAAAGTAGTAACGATAATGACTTCCCATGCTCCGGATGACCCGGAGGATGGGGAGCCATTAGTAGTTGCCCTCTTGAGTGACAGTTTGTCGGGCCTCTTCGGCTTATAGCCTCTTCCTTCTTCGGGCGCAATGCCCGCTGTAACTTAAATCTAAGCTCGAGACTTCTAAATCGCAAACAAAAAAAAAAAACTTATAAAGTTAAAATAAAAATATAAACCGCGGAAGCTGATTGAAGTGCACATGGACTGACCAACGATCACAGCAGTGATCGTTGCCCACTCGCACGTGCGTGCTCGAGCAATAAACGTTCGTTTCGAGCCCATTCGCGACCGCGACCGCGAAATTCGAAAAATCGAAAGGCAAAACCAGAGACGAGAGCATGCTCTACTCGTGCCAGTTTCACCGTCGATTTTTCAAATAAATTTCCAGAAACAGGTTGGTCACGCGAAAACGCGCCTACCCGACCAGAGACTGTGCCAACCTGCCCGGTCCTACCTACTTATAATTAACAGACATACCAGAAAGTATGCTACCTATCCTACCTAGCGCTATATTTAAAAATGGCAAAACAGGCACACCAACACACTCACTCCACGGTTCTCACACAAACGCCCGGGCGCAAAGGTCCTACACTAGAGAGGACGTCCCGGGACGCCTCCGACACCCGAGCTTAACATATCATGCACACTCTAAGGTACGTACCTTTTTCCTGAAATCGACTGACGAAGGCTAGTGACCATTGCGTAATACGTGATAAAACACGTCTGAGGAAATTATATTTTTAAAATAGATATAAGTAAACTTGGAATTATAATTGCGATTGATAGCAATATTAAGAGTATGAGTACACTTAGTCACGTGGATGATATTATCAGAAATTCTAATTGTATCGAGACGTAAATTGAATCGATATATGTCTCGACGTTTTTAATATTTGAAGTTTTAAGGAATGAGAAAAAGCGACGCAATTCCACGACCTAACAACACACACACATAATGTGGAAAATACGTCGTGCACGATACACTAACGCATGGTCAGTCGCTGAGAAATTATTACATTACTTAATTCTAGGTCATCGTGCCCAATGTCTTTCTCCCATTCAAGTAGCACCTGGGCACGTGAATGAGATCCTGACAATGGGCACGGAAAGGGTTAAACCTGAAAATCCTGATCTAAAAAGATGATTAGTTTGTGTAATTCTTATTTAACGGACTAACTAATTGATTTTATATTTTACTACTTTGTATCTGATTAAATCTACTTCATTAATTTAATAGTAATTAAGTAATTCTATTTTATTAATTTAATAAATTAGAACAAAATTTTAATATTACAAAAAAGGTAGCGTCAATTGAAAAAGACTGAGACTCGATCAAATGGAATAATTGACTCTAAATATATTACTAAGAAAGAAATAATCTCAGGCGATCTCTTTATCAAAGCATATACTCGAAAGTGAAGTGCTCAAAATTATTGCTTTGATTAAAAAATCTGCCTGTCGCGAAGTGTCTTCTTGCACGTAAAATTTCACACATTCTTGTACGGGAAAGAATGAATTTTAACTGATATTTTAAAGTGAAATAAACGAACGTGACTTAATATTGTCACGTTTAATTCATTGCTTAAGATCAAGTATATGTATGTTATATAGGTATATTCGTGTAGATATTTGCCATTTGCAAATATTCATATGGAATATTAATATGCATATTTATAAATAACACGAATATATTCTCAAGTGTGTATGTTTAACCTAATTATTAAAAAACTAACGATTATAATCGCGATGTGCAAGAAGACCTATCCTAATCTAATAAATTTGAAAAAATGAGTGTTACTACTCACGGGTATAAAAAATACCCGCGGTCACTATGCTCGCAAAAAATTCTACGTAATACAACCAGTCACCCGTGTCGATTCGGACCTTTCATCCTACGACATGATTGAGTGATTGGAGGAACAAAAATGCATGCGACTCACCGTTCGATGCGGAGAAGCAGAGGACGTTACCGTGGATGCTGCGCTATCCCAACGAATATCACCAGGGAGACTAACATCAGGCAGGAACCGTTGAAAGGCCATTGGTAGAAATGGATGTTGTGAAAAATCTGTTACAAAACAAAACAGGGTAAGTGATTGCTGACTATTCGAAAAGTTAGAGATAATGAAAAATGAAGGTTTATTAACTTTAGTAACTTTAGTAATAATGAAGATTGAAATTCTAATAAGCTTTGATAAGTATAAAAATTGAAACTCTAATATGAAAGTTTAAAATCTAAAAATTAAGAATCTAATGATTTCTGAAATATGTTAGTCATTTGTTTCATAATTCGGTATCAAAGAAAAATATACAGAATAGACATAATTGAAATACGATATGTAAAAATACTTACATTCTTGGCTTTTAAGCCACTGTTAGAACATTCCGAAAGAAGTTGATGCAGTGGTATGTCTATAACAAAACATAAGATATAATTAATATCGTTATTACATAATAGCAAACTTGAAACTTTAGCAATAATAAAGACTAAACTCTAATAAATATGTAAATTGGAACTCTGATATAAAAATATTAAGACTTTTAGACTTTATTTCAATCATTTTTATTTTATAATTAACAATATTTCAAACAAAATGTAATAAATAGAACAAATTAAAATACAATATATAAAACTACTTACATTCTTGAGCTCCTGGAGAGGCTTTATCCTCTTGAGGGAGGCACTGACTCTAATACCGAAAACGAATATTCAACAAAATAAATATATAAAAAAAGAAAAATAAAAGACTACGTTACCGCGACCGCTTAAATTATGACCGGCGAACAAGAACTCTAATATTGCGTACAAATTTGATTGATAAAATTTTATTACTTTCGCGTATGATTATTCGATCGAATTTAATCAAAATTACCGTGATTTTAAAATATTGAAAAGAAACTATTGCGTAGCAAACACTGACTCTACAACCGCATTGCGCGCGGTCACAAATATTCCCTGAAAATAAAGCAGTTTAGGGGCGGGGGTGGAGGGTGGAAAAGAAGTTAAATGTCGTTTCGACAATTTTCTTCTTTTTCCTATCGAACGTTTATTTAGAAAATACTGCTATTTCTTTACACTTAAAAATTATTATTAAGAAATTGGAACAAGTATGAAAATACAAGTTAAAAATTTTAAGATATTTCTCGATAGCGAACAAATGCTTACGAATACCTTAAATGCAATGCAATCGTTTGCAAGAATTATACTGTTCGCAATTAGAATATATACTGTGAATTTTCGTTATTAGAATACGAAATATACATTCCACTAATACACTATAATCGCGTGTTACAAATATTGGAAAATATTTGCAAGAATTCAAAATTCGCCACTAAATATATTTAAAGAATACTTGACAAACACACGCGAAACCTTGTTTCGAGGTATTTAAATTTAACTGTTACTAAGTTGCAAGTTTGTGACGTTGACTGTAGCAAATTCACATAATATAACAAAAGAAATTGAATTCCATAACGAACAAACAAATTCCGAATAAACAGACAAAAGAATCAGTGGAAAAGAAGAATCGATTTTTTAATTTCGTTCCAAGTCAGATAAGTATCATTGTACAGAATGGGCGCAGAATGGATTTGGGAGTCAAGACATATCCCACGGTGTCCAACGGTGTCCAACGGTGTCCAACGGTGTCCAACGGTGTCCAACGGTGTCCAACGGTGTCCAACGGTGTCCAACGGTGTCCAACGATGCCCATCGGTGTCCAACGATGTCCATCGGTGTCCAACGATGTCCATCGGTGTCCAACGATGTCCATCGGTGTCCAACGATGTCCATCGGTGTCCAACGATGTCCATCGGTGTTCAACGATGTCCATCGGTGTCCAACGATGTCCATCGGTGTCCAACGATGTCCAACGGTGTCCAACGGTGTCCAACGGTGTCCAACGGTGCAGTCCAGTCTAGATCATCCAAAATTCTTTTCGCGGCTTTTGGTTGACCCAAACTGGACTGGTGCGTAGTTCTTAGCTTGGTATCGTTTTCCAAAAATTAATCACTTGATTAATCTTTGGAAAACGATGCCAATTACCAGGTCTCACCACGAGGAGGTGACTACGCAAGAGACCCGCCCATGGGTTATTTAACATTACACATTGATCTCCAAAAATAATTTTCTAATATTCAGAATAGTACTTCATGTATCATTATTTGGAAAACGATAGCAATTACCGGGAGTCACCACGGAGAGGTAACTATGCTCGTCCCCCATTTAGGTAAAGAGTTTTTAAGCATCGGGAGGTGAAAACGTAAAATTATTTTAAAACAGCGAAGTTGCGTATATTGAAATTTATTAATTACAATAGATACAGTATATGGCTCCATAAAATCATATTTGAACATTGAACTTATCATCGAAGAAACCAAATCACGCGACTTACCAATTGCAGCACGCATAAATGAATGATGAGATCTCGTTGCCTTCGATTAAATTGTACTTGTTTCTTCTATTCCATGAATACGGAGTTGACTCCTTGTCTTTGAATAGACACGAAGAATTACATTCCATCCATAGACGCTTAACAGTTACACTTTGCATTGCCACTGATTTTATACAAATTAATGGTTTAATTGGTATAAATTAATGGTTTAAATGCTATAAATAAATGCTTTGAATGTTGTTAATTAATAGTCTAATGTTATAAATTAGTGGATTAATTATTATACATTAATGGCACAATTGTTATTAAGTAGTGGTTTAAAAGTTATTAATTGATGGTTTGTTTGTTATAAATTATTGGCTTAAATGTTTGTTAATTAATTGTTTAATTGTTATAAGTTAGTGGCTTAAATGTTGTTAATTATTGGTTGGTTTGTTATAAATTACTGGTTCAAATGTTGTTAATTAATTGTTTGATTATTATAAATTAATGGTTTAATTGTTATAAATTATTGGCTTAAATGTTATTAATTAATAGTTTCAATGTTATAAGTTAATGGCTGAAATGTTGTTAATTAATGGCTTCTTTGTTATAAATTAATTATTTGAATGTTATAAATTAATAGTTTAAATATTATAAATTAATGGCTTAAATATTATGAATTAATGTCTTAAATATTTGTTAATTAATTCTTTAATTGTTATAAATTAATGTCTTGAATGTTGTTAATTAATGATTTAATTGTTATAAATTAATTATTTAAATGTTATAACTTAGTAGCTTAAATGTCATAAAATAGTGGCTTTAATGTGTTAATCAATAGTTTAAATGTTGTCAATTGATAGTTTAAATGTTATAA